>NC_058102.1:18497348-18800378 GCF_020171115.1 Neogale vison | reverse complement strand
ATAATAAATGTTAAAGGGACTTCTTTAAGCTGAAAAGACAAGGCACTAATTAGTAACAAGGAAAATACAGAAGTAAAAATCTCACTGGTATAAGTAAGTACACAGTAACAGTAGTGGATTAATCACTTATTAAGCTAGTATAAAGGTTAAAGAACAAAAGTAGGAAAAATAACCATAACAACAACTATTAAGGCAGACACAAAATAAGGAGATGTAAAACATGACATCAAAACACAAGTTGCGGGGGGGGGCAGTTAATATAGAGATCTAGAATGCATTCATAATTAACTGGTATCAACTTGAAATGGGTTGCCTTATATAGAGAGGCAATATTATTTATGAGCCACAAAGCAAAACCCATAGTAGACACACAAAAAATAATGAGAAAGGAATCTAAACATAACACTATAAGAAGTCATCAATCCACAAGGGAAGAAACCAGGAGAAGAAAGGAACAGAGAGAAGCTACAAAACAACCAGAAAACAATGAACAAAATGGCAATACCTATCCATAATTTCTTTAAATGTAAGTGGACTGAACTCTCTAATTAAAAACATAGAGTGGCTGAATGGATAAAAAACACTGAGATCCGTCCATATGCTATCTACAAGGGACTCACTTCAGAGGAAAAGACACATACAGCCTGATAAGGAAGGGATAAAAAAAGATGTTTTAAGCAAACGGAAACTGCAAGGAAGCAGGAGTGACATTGGAATACAGTATGGAGGTACCTCCAAAAACTAAATTAGAACTACTATACAATCCATCAGTTCTAGTTCTGGGCAGTTATTTAAAGAAAACAAAAACACTAATTCAAAAAGACACATGCTCCGCTATGTTTATTGGAGCATTATTTACAATAGCCAAATTATGGAAATAACCTAAATGTCCAATGATGGATGAATGGATAAAGGTGTGGTGGCCATATATTAAAAAAAAAAAAAAATACTTATCAGCTATAAAACAGAGTGAAATCTTGCCATTGTGACAACATGGGTGAACCTCAAGAGTATTATGCTAAGGGAAATAAGTCAGACAGAAAAAGACAAACAACAGATAGTTTCTTTTCTACATGGAATCTAAAACACAAAATAGATGAACAAACAGTACAGCACAAAACTCACAGATACAGACCAGAGATCAGATTGGTGGTTGGCAGAGGGGAGGGAACTTGGAGTAGGCAAAATGAGTGAAGAAATTCAAGAAGTACAAACTCCCAGTGATAAAATAAGTAAGTTAAATGTTGTAATATACCGCTTCGTGACTATAGTCAATAATATTGCATTATGAATTTGAAAGTTGCTAAGAAAGTAATCTTAAAAGGTATCACAAGGAAGAAAATGTTGCAAATTTGTACGGTGACAGATAGTAAACAGACTTAACTGTGGTGATTTTCACGCAAGGTGTACAAATGTTGAATCATTATGTTGTACCCCTGGAACTGACACAATGTTATACTGCAATTACACTTCAATTAAGGAAAGGAAAGGAAAGAAAACAGCCCTGCACCAGACCTAGTGTGTCAAAATTTTTAAGGATGGGTCCCAAGAAGAGGTACTTCAAAAAAGTTTTCCTGAGATGGGACCGGGGAGAGAGACAAACCATAAGACTCTTAATCTAAGGAAACAAACAGAGGATTACTGGGGGCTAGCGGGTAGGAGTAGGGTGGCTGGGTGATGGACACTGGAAAGGGTATGTGCTATCGTGGGTGCTGTGAACTGTGTAAGACTAATGATTCACAGACCTATACCCCTGAAACAAATAATACGTTATATGTTAAAAAAAATTTTTTTTTTCCTGGCACTTAAAAACAAAAATGGAAGCACCAAGTGATATTTGGTATTTTGTTATTTGACATGTTTGATTTCCCAAACCTAAGCACTGATTTAGATTCGTAGATCTCCAACTAGTCTGATTCAGTCTGGAATGGGGCCTGAGATTCTGTATTTCCGAAAAGCTCCTAAGGTGCTGTAGCTCTCTCAGAACCACACTTTGAGTCGTAAAGTTCAGGAAATGCAAATGCAGGAATGAATGGCTTTTCTCCAAAATCGGCCAAGGGCTGTACCTGAAGTCAATTAGCATATGGGAACCTTATTTACAAGTCCCTCTCCCCAAACCAAGTCATTTTTCAGGGCGGAGACTGGGTCTTTGTTATCGCTATGGCTTTCCATCTCAATACAATTCTCAGCACATCAGGGGCGCAATAAATGGGCTTTGAATTGAATAAATACCATGATGTCCTTAGGGTACAATCTGTGGAGCCAACTGAAGGTGAGGCATTGCTATAATGCAGGCCTTCTGCCACTTCCAGTCATAAATTCCAATTGGATGAGGTCCAATGCGAAGCTGTGTGTTACCAAAGCCTGCTCTGTAGGGGGTAGGGTCAAAGCAGGCCTCTGGAATATTAATAATTCTGAGCAGTGACCACAGCTATGATATTTACAGACCCATGAGGCACAGGGGACAGCCTGAGTTTGCACACACAGCTATAGACTCCAAGGACTTATTCTGCTCCAAATGGAGCATGTATATTGGCCAAGGCTGCCAAAAGCTATACGGTTCATTAGCTTTCACTATAGAGAGAATGTGCCAGGTCTGGTGCTAAAATGACATAAGGAAGCACATTTGACAGCAATGGTCAAAGGAAAAAGCACAGTGGGAGCAGAACTACTCTGCGGGCCTCTGCTCATGCCTTTGGAACAGGAGAAAAATACCTCTGTCTCTCCATTTGGAGGCCCAGGCTGGTTGGAATCTGACAAGGACTTATTACTTTAGAAACTTTTTTCAGGGATTTGGTTTCTTCCCCTGGATTCTGCTTGCATGGTGATGGATGTTTTTTCCCCTGAATATTTTTTGATACTATGACTATTTGTGTGGTTTATGAGTTACATATTGGGAGAGGGTCAAGAGACAGAAAGGAACATAGAGAGAGAAAGCACCAGAAAGAGACAGAGAGGTAGAGAAGGTTAGGAGGAAGAGAAAGAAGCATAATTGCAAGTAGAAGGAAAAAGGCAGAGAACAGTAGAGAAAGGTGTGAGGAGTCAGGGAAGGGTAGAGGGAAGGAAAGCACCAGGCCAAGGTTACCCCTTCTTTTTGGTTCCTTATACTCAAGGATGGTCATTGTATCCTTCAAAAGGTACTTACGCAGGACACCCCTTAAGCCCTACGGGAAGTACAGAACTAGCCTGCTGGGTCCTGCCCTCAGCCCTAATCCCTCACTTTGTGTTCTCACCATGAACTCTACTCCTATGTTGTTTCTGCCACCATCATGTTCACTTTCTGGCTCAGGTGCATTCACATTGTAAGGACCTATTTAGCAGGAGGCTTTCATTAAGGATAAGAAATAACCTTGATGTTTAACCCTTAAACTGTCCCTGCTCCCCTTCCCCCAGGGGATTTACTTAAAAACAAGTCTCAGAAACCAGCTCCAGGTAACAAAGCCCAGATACAAGGGTGGGCCAGGCCAGGTGGAGACATTCGATCAGTGGGGGGACTCATACTGTCTCCCTAGCTACCAAGGAGTATGGGCCCCGCCCTTTGGGCACCTTTTGGGCGCCAATTCTGACCAAGGTGATAGGCTGGTTCAAATGTCTACTAGGGTAAATTGTAATTCAATTGGTCACCTAGCATGACTGTGCAGCTTTCTCTGTGTGTTACAGTTTCATTGGCCACCTGTGCGTGGCCAGGCCTGACAGCATGGCCTTTGCCCTTAAAAGCTAATCTGTAAAACAGAGAAAAGTCGCCCTTTCTCTAAGAGGCGCAGTCCTGTCCGGTCAGTTTGATTCTTGATGCCTGGCGTGAAATAAAGCTTTGCTTGACCTTTGCTTTATATCAGTCTCGCTCCTTTAATCATAGACCCATTCTATGGGTCTATGGGGCGGGGGGAGCATAGCAACATTTTATGGGTTAAAACTCAGTAGTGGTTGGAATAATTAAGATCTAGTCTCTTAGTAACCTTAACAGTTACAATACAATATTGTTATCTATATTTACTACACTGTGCATTAGGTCTCTAAGGCTTATTTACTACTTGCTTCAAATGTGTATCCTTAAACCACATCCAACATACCCTCCAACCCTGCATCCCCTAGAAACCATTTTACTCCCTGTTTATACAAATTTGGCTGAAAAGAAATGATACTTAATGACAAGATAGAGGTGCTAATTATCCCTACAGTGACAATCATAATAGGTAAGTGTTTAAAGTCAACATGGTGCACATCTTAAAATTACACAGTGCTACATGTCAAATACATGTCAATAAATAAAAAACTTCCTCTGGCTATTAGAACCCCACTTAATCTGATCCTGCTGCACTGAAATCTCCTTACTGAGTTTTCCCCATGCCTTCAGCAATCTTCTCTGCCCACAGCCTGTGATAAGATCTCAACCTGTGCTTCCCACATCTCCCCAACCCATCCAAGGTTTAGATACCACATGGGATTTTACCAATAGCTCCCTGTTTCCCAAAGTGTGTGCCCTGGACTAGCTACTTCAGAATCACAGGGGCAGGAGTAGAGGAAGAAGGGAGGAATTTTTTTTTTTTTTAACCTGCAGGTTCCTGGATCCAGCACCCCACACTACTGAAACAAACTGGGGAGGAGGGACTTCAGAAAGCTGGATTTCTAATTTCTGACCCACACGACTCTGATATACAGGATAGTTTGAAAACTTCAAAAAGACTGGCTCGGGGCACCTGGGTGGCTCAGTGGTTTGGGCCTCTGCCTTTGGTTCGGGTCATGATCTCGGGATTCTGGGATCCAGCCCCACGTCAGGCTCTCCTTGGCGGGGGCATGCTTTCCACACCCCACCCCCCCACCCCCCACCCCCGCCTACTTGTGATCCCTCTCTGTCAGATAAATAAATAAAATCTTAAACAAAAAACAAAAAACAAAAAAACTAGTATTTCAGGTTTCTCAAGTTCTTCCTTCTTCAAGACTCAAAAGATCAGAGACCACCCTCCTCCTTTCCCCCAACACACAGGGTGTTATCCTGAACCTGGGCAGACACACAAATCACCGAATCCCTCCAGCCCTACATTTTCTCATCTAAGAACAGGAGGTGGCATCTAAGTGAAGAGAAACAGGGGAGGACAGATAATAAGCACAGGAGTGCAGCGAGCCTGGCCTGATGGGAATGAGGGGAAGCTAGAGGCTGCAGGCTCTGAGGACACCACTGATCCTCTCCTCCATCACAGTCAATCGTGGCTAGGTGGACGTGCCACCCAGAGATGCAAAATATTTTGAATTTTTAAGAGATGCCAGGAATTTAGATTTTTATGTTAACTTTTCTGACTTTTAATTTCTGGCTAAAAATGTTACAAGGCCAAACAAATATATGTGGGGGCATATTCAGACTGTGAGTCCACATTGGCAACCTCCAGACTAGAGCTCTTCAGGGTTATCTTTAGCATGAGAGTACAGGGATATGCTGACCCTGAACTTCCCTGGCTGAGTTATGTAAGTTGTTCTGTGCTTGTTGGCGCATCTCTGCTGCCCCCTGTCCTTTCCAGGAAAAAAAACAAAGTTTTTGACTACCCCTGGCCCAGTACATGGGTATCTGATTTTTGGAAGGTGCTAGACCAATGGTTCTCAATCTTTAGCACTCACCTGGAGGACTTGTTAAAACACAGACTGCTTGGCACAAGCTCCAACAATTGTGATTAAGAGAATCTGAGGTAGGGCCCAAGAATTTGTAGTTTTGACAAGATCCTGGGTGATGTTGCTGCGGCACTTTGAGAACCACTGCTATAAAGCCCTACTTACTACCTAACATGTGTTCTTTCCCCTTAGGTTAGCACTCAGTCCTTAGCTTCTCTCTCATTCCTGAGTCACTTTAACAGCAGTCGCTTTGAGCATTCCTGGGGTTGCTCCCATGATCAAGAGCAGTTTGACAATTGTAACGGTCACTGTTGAGTGTTTGCTGGGTGCCAGCCAATCGTCTGAGCTCTTCACTGTATTAGCCTCAATCTTCATCATGACTCTCTCTCTTTTTTTTAAAGATTTTATTTATTTATTTGACAGAGAGAGATCACAAGCAGGCAGCGAGGCAGACAGAGAGAGAGGGGGAAACAGGCTCCCCACTGAGCAGAGAGCCCAACGCAGGCCTCTATCCCAGGACCCTGAGATCATGACCTGAACCAAAGGCAGATGCTTAAGCCACTGAGCCACCCAGGTGCCCTCATCATGACTCTCTTAGGAAGGAATTATCACTCCCCATTTCTACAGGAGGAACTAAGGCCCAGAGAAGTTAAGTAAATTGCCCAAATTTATGCAGTGAGTGACAGAGTGGGCATCCAAACCAAAAATGTCTGACTCCAGACTCTGTTCATCCTAGTATTCACAAACCAACCTGGGACACTTTTGAGACCAAAAGGAGATCCTATTAATCATTACATCTAAAAAAAAAAAAAAAATCATTACATCTAGACAACAGGGATAAATCATGACTCTCATAGGCAAACTGGGACATAAGTTTCTTTGTATTCTGTCATTCTAAAGGTACTCTTTGAGTGGTCTACAACTTCCTGAAAAGGGTACAGATTTTGCAGCTATTTACATTCTAGCTCAACTGAGAAAAATGTGAAAGAACCTAGCTCAGGGCCCACTACATGGTAAAAACCCAATGTCTGTTTCCTTCAGTTGAGCTTCTAAATCCTTACTGGCGAATATGGGCAAGTGTACTATCTGACCCTGATTCCTGAAGCTTTCAGAGTACAGTGGATAGGAAAAGAAAAAAGAAAAAAGAAAAAAAAGAATCTCAAAGCAAACCCTTAAAAGATCATACTAAGACTAATAATCCATGGCTCCACATAACAGTTCAGAGAGGGTGACTCCTTCTCTGAACTGTTGCGTCTTAAATTTTTAGAGTGGGATTTGAATTGAGTTTTGAAGACTGAGAAGAAGATGGGACGTGTAGAATCAGAGAAAGCTAGAGAAAGACAAAAGAGTTCATGCAGAAGCTAAAGACTGAGAAGCATTTCTATGATGGAACTCTGTTGGATATTTTAACTCCACCCAAACTTTGAAATATTCCAGACGACAAAATAAAGAAATATCTTTATTTATGTATTTATTTATTTTTAGTTTTGTATACTCTGTCATTATTTTGCACCCACTCAGAAACCCCTAGAGAACCCAATGAAGATTTCATTCTCCAGGGCACAGAAGTACAGATGGAGAAACTTCTGAGGAGAATAGGCCTGTGGTTTTTAAGAACTTGTGAATTTAGGGATCTTGAAGCAAACCCTGCCCATCACAATGATTTTTACAGTAAGAGCAACAGCTGCTGGGTACTTAGTCCTCCCGTTTTATGTAAAAAGGAAGGGCAATTTCATCATACTTTCAGTTCTAAGAGCGGGAAACTCTAAACAGGCTCAATACTGCCCTCTAGTGTGAGAATGGGGCAGAGGAGAGGATCATAGAGCATATTTGGTTGTGCCAAAGCCAGCTGGAAGACTGGAGAAGACGAAAGAGACGTTCTTGTATCTGCAGAAGGTCTTTGAATTAATAAATATATCCAGCTGCCCTAAAAATAAAAATAATAAGATCTATTATGATGTTTCCCATATAATATAATGTTCTGTGAAGCACCAGTCCTACAGGATAATCCATTGACACAGCCCCTCCCAGGGCTCATGGTTAACTAAGGAGTTTTCTGCACATAAGTGTCAACTACAGAGGTTGTGTTCAGTAAAGCCTCAAACAGCAAAGGCTCTGGGAAGTTATGCAAGTGATGAAATCCCATTTCCCACACATATGTGACCACTGAAAATTTTTCTGTTTTGTTTTCTTATAAATCTATGTCATTCCTTTGGACAACTGCTCATGGAGCATATTTTGGACAATGTTAGAAGAAAAACCACAGTGTTCTTGCCTCAAGCTCTCTATATGATGAAAGAATTCCTATTCCTTAGGCTTGCAAAGATAGAACTCAGTAGTAAATCAGCAGAACTAAGATACAAAAGGGCAGAAGAACAGGTATTGACAGAACCAAATACCTAGTCCGTGGCACCAAGGACTGGAAAGTCCCACAAGAGGCTAAGAGGCCATCCAGTTCCTTTCTACCTCCCACCCTATCTTGGTCTTTAGGTAGGACACAAAGCTTCTCACAGTTCTCCTAATGTACCATACTCATTCTCTCTCTGAGTTCAACTGAGGTTGAGTTCAAATGTCCCCTTCTTCAAATTTTCTCATGACTCTAGGCATATCAAACACCTATTATGTGCACACCATAGCACTAAGAATACAGACCTGAAAGACAAAGAGCATACTTTCAAGGGGCTCATAATTTCTATTGCTGGAGAAAGAGGTGAGGAGCAGAAGACACGAGTTCTATTCTAAGGAAGACCTCAACAGATGAAGAAAGAGTATGTTGCAAATACATGATCTTTTAGAACAATCCAACATGGTTCTTGCTGTGATCACATGCAATTCCTAGAATAAACAAAACTTTTCTCATGGTAAGCATTCTGTAGGTATCAGCTTGCAATGTTGTTGTTACTACTACTATATCATATTTACATTTCTTTGGAATTACTTTATTCTCATTTTGTTGTCCAAGGAAATAGAAGGGTAAGATGCTAATCTACTCCACAAGTGGTTTAGTTGGTGAAATGACTTCTTTACCCAATACCAAAAGCTATGAGACTTAAGTTCTCTATGTGTAAAATGATGCTACCAATAACTCTATTTTGGCTAAATCCATTGATTCTTCAGTTTCTTCCTTCATTCATTTAACCAAGTACTTATGGAGTTCCTAATATATGCCAGACTTTGTGCCATGGATAGGGAATATAGTAGCAAATAAGACAGTTACAGTCTTTGTCTTCCTGAAGGTTGCTATATTCCAGGATTTTGGAGAAGATTTAAGATGAAGTTATGTTATATGAACATATTTTGTGAGATGTAGGTCTGGATAAATGTAAAGTATCATTATAATTTAACAACTTATCAACAGTACTGCTGTTAAGCTTTACCTCCTGTTTCTGGAATAGAGCATACCATTAGGCTTACTTGGCACTATGGTTTCACAGGCACCTTCAGAAATGTCTGCTGAGTGAATTAATGAGTAGAGGAATTAATTAAAAGTATCATTACTGAAATTCCATTTGCTGCATAAGTAGTAATAATGATGAAAAGAAGGGAAATCAACAAGAACACATATGAGTCCATGAGTACCTCTTATGTGATAAATATGATACCAAGGACTTTATAATCATTGGCATCTTAACATTTGGTATCATATTACCATTTTAGAAATGAGAAAAAATGAAGTTCAAGGATATTAGGTCACTTGCACAGGGCTTCAAAACTGTAAGCATGGATAGTAAAGGGACAGTGACCTGAGAGCACATTCACATTTTCCTTCCTTTTAAGGGGAAATTTCATTCTTTCCTCAGATCCCATTTATTATTGGGGAACACAGTCTTCTTTTTCAAACTAAACTGAGAAAATATGAAGCAGTGCATGCTACCTAATATGTTGCAGCTGGAGAAGAGTACCTTGGCAATTAGCTGAAATTAATGTCCTGAAGGCAATCATTACCATCCCCAGCCTAATAGGAACCCAGGGTATCTCTGATAATGCAGTCTTGATTTCTTTCAACATTTTTTCCAATAAAGTGAAACAAACAACAGATTCCTTAATACTAAAAGGCCAGGAGTCTCTGAGATGAATGAGACTTGAAGCAGAACTCACACTGCTGGGGCTGGAGAACTCACTCTTTGGAAAGTCTGCTATATATTGAGTTGAAACCTGCCTCCTGTTGCTTCTATTAATTGGCTTTGATTTTGGGGCCAGTCATCCAGAACATCTGATGTGCTATTCACATGATTATTGTTTACATATTGTTCTAATGTTACTTGTCATACCACACACTAATACTATTATACACTTAATATTTTTTCTTTCAGCTTATTGTAACTTAGACACCTTTTTTAATCTCAAAAATTAAGCATTAATATGTGTGAAATCATTGGTTTGATGTGTTCACTTCATATTTTTCTAGTAAATATTATAGTATCAACACTGTATTAATTACACATATTATGTGTATTATGATTTTATTAAGTATTAGTGGTGGTATAGCTATCTCATTTTGAGAAACACCATACATGTGCCTTCTCTACACAGTAATTCCCTCCTTATCCGTGGGGGATATGTTCCAAGACCCCCAGTGGATACCTGAAACAGCAGATAGTAATGAACCCTATCTATACTTTGTTTTTTTCTTATACATACCTACCTATAATAAAGTTTAATTTATAAATTAGGCACAGTAAGATACTAAGGATAATAAAAATAACAAAGTAGAACAATTGTAACAATTTACTGTAATAAAAGTTATGTGAATGATCTCTGTCTCAAAATACCTCATTGTAATGTGCTCACCCTCTTCTTGTGAAGATGTGAAAAGATAAAATGTCTATGTGATGAGATGAAATCAAGTGAATGACTTAAGTATTGTGATGTATATTAGGCTACTACTGACCTTCTGAGTATACGGCAGAAGGACCAGCTGCTTCTGGACTGTGGCTGACTATGGTAACTGAAATCATGAGAAACAAAACTATGGATAAGTGAAGGATACTATGTATATACTACTTGAAAATAACAGAGGTTTCATTAGAACAAACATACCCAGTACTTTCAATCATATAATATAATGTAAATAATAAATCATATAATATTATGTAAAATTAATTTACCACCCTGGTTATTTGCTCCAGTTTTTTATGCCTGTTTTGGTTTGGGGATGTCAGTCTCATATAAGATTTTCTCATTATATATGGTTGGTTTTATTAATACAATCGGTGTTTTCATTACCTTTCCTAGTCGTCTAACTACTGCATGTATTTCTAAAGAGTTCACTGATCCTTCCAATCAAGAAATGGGCAGAAGACATAAACAGACATTTCTGCGAAGAAGACATCCAGATGACCAACAGACAAATGAAAAAGTGCTCCACATCACTCGGCATCAGGGAAATACAAACCAAAACCACAATGAGATACCACCTCACACCAGTCAGAATGGCTAAATTTAACAAGTCAGGAAACTACAGATATTTGCGAGGATGCAGAGAAAGGGGAACCCTCCTACATTGTTGGTGGGAATGCAAGCTGGTTCATCCACTCTGTAAAACAGCACGGAGATTCCTCAAAAAGTTGATAATAGAGCTACTCTATGACCCAGCAATCACACTACTGGGTATTTACCCTAAAGATACAAATGTAATGATCCAAAGGGGCATGTGCACCCAAACATTTATAGCAGCAATGTCCACAATAGTCAAACTATGGAAAGAACCTAGATGTCTATCAACAGATGAATGGATGAAGAAGAAATGTGTATACACACACACACACACACACACACACACACACACACACACAATGGAATACTATGCAGCCTTCAAAAATACTGAAATCATACCATTTGCAATGACATGGATGGAACTAAAGGGTATTATGCTGAGCAAAATAAGTTAATCAGAGAAAGACAATTATCATATGATCTCTCTGATATGAAGAATGTGAGAGACAGGGCAGGGGGTTGTGGGAGGTATGGAAGGAAAAAATGAAACAAGATGGGATCGGGAGGGAGACAAACCATAAGAGACTCTTAATCTCAAGAAACAAACTGAGGGGGTTGCTGGGGGCTGGGGGTAGGGATAGGGTGGTTGGGTGATGGACATTGGGGAGGGCATGTGCTATGGTGAATGCTGTGAAATGCTATAAGCCTGATGATTCGCAGACCTGTACCCCTGGGGCAAATAATACATGTTAATAAAAATAATTTTAAAAAAATAGTTTACAGGTCCTTAACACCTTTCAGCCTTATTTTATCCATGCAAGTGTTATAGCATCTTTTCTCTTCTTGTTCATTTTTTTTTTTGCCAGTAAAGAATGTTCTTTTCCTGCCCCAGCTTATTTTTTTAAATTTAATTTAATTTTTTCAGTGTTCCAAAAGTCATTGTTTATGTACCACACCCAGTGCTCCATGCAATACGTGCCCTCCATAATACCCAGGCTCACCCAACCTTTCAGCCCCCATCCCCTCCAAAACCCTCAGTTTTTTTCTCAAAGTCCACAGTCTCTCATGGTTTGTCTCCCTCTTTGATTTCCCCCTACTCCCTTCTCCTCTACATCTCGCAATGTCCTTCATGTTATTCCCTATGTTCCACAAGTGAAACCATATAATTGTCTCTCTCTGCTTGACTTACTTCCCTGCACCAGCTTATTGAGGTACAATTGACATATAATGTTATGTAAATTTATGGTGTACAATATTTGATTTGATATACTTATTGCAAAATGATTACCACCATAACATTAGCTAACATCTTTATCACCTCACATAATTATCATTTATTTTTTATGGTTTAAGATCTACTCTCTTAGCACTTTGAAGTATATAATTCAATATTGTTAACTGCAATACCCATGATACATAATAGATCCTCAGAACTTATTTCTCATGCAAATGGAAGTTTGTATCCTTTGATCAACATCTTCCCATTTCCCCCATCCTCCTAACTCTTGGAAATCCATTATTTCATTCTCTGTTTCTATAATTTCAGCTTTTTTAGATCAACATGTAAGTGATATTATACATTGTCTCTCTCTTTCTGGTTATTGCACTTAGTATAGTACCAAATTGAAGAGGATACAAAATAATAAATAAGATATTTTGTGTTCAAGGATTGGAAGAAAAAATACTGTTAAAATGTCTCTATTACCAAAAGCCATCTATAAATTCAATGCAATTTCTAAAAAAATTCCAATGGCATTTTTCACAGAAATAGAAAAACAATTCTAAAACTTGTGTGGAACCACAAAGACTTTGAATAGCTAATGTAATCCTGAGAAGGATTATCAAAGCTCCAAGAATCACACATCCTGATTTAAAACTATACTACAAAACTATAGTAGTCAAAACAGCACAGTATTGGTACAAAAATAAACAGGTAGACCAATGGAACAGAATTGAAAGTCTAGAAGAAAATCTGGATGTATATGGTGAACTAATATTTGACAAGGCAACCAAGAACACTCAGTACAAAAGTCTCTTCAACACTCATTGGGAAAGTCCCTTCAATAAATGGTGCTAAAGAAACTAGATATTCACATGCAGAAGAATGAAATTTTCCCTATGTGATACCATTCACAAAAATTAACTTAAAATTCATTAAAGACTTAAACATAAGACTGGAAACCATAAAACTTCTAAAAGGAAACATAGGCAGAAGTTTTTATCTTGATTAAGTCCCAAAAGTTCATTTTCACTTTTGTTTCCCTTGCCTTTGGAGATGTGTCTTAAAAGAAGTTGCTGTGACCAATGTCAAAAATGTTACTGCTTATGTTCTCCTCTAGGATTTTGATGGACTCCTGTCTCACATTGAGGTCTTTCATCCATTTAGGGCTTATTTTGTGTATGGTGTAAGAGAATGGTAGAGTTTCATTCTTCTGTATATAGCTGTTGAGTTTTCCCAACACCATTTATTGAAGAGACTGTCTTCTCAAAAAATGGCTAAAATTAACAAGTCAGGAAACTACAGATATTCACAAGGATGCAGAAAAAGGGGAACCCTCCTACACTGTGGTTAGATATTTGGATATATCCAAAAAATTGGATATTTATTCTTGCTTTGTTGAAGATTAGTGGAGCATAGAGTTGAGGATCCATATCTGGGTTCTCTATTTTGTTCCACTGATCTATGTGTCTGCTTTTGTGCCAGTACCATGCTATCTTGGTGATCACAGTTTTGTAATATAGCTTGAAATCAGGCAATGTGATGCCCCCAGCTTTGTTTTTATTTTTTAACATTTCCTTGGTGATTTGGGATCTTTTCTGGTTCCATACAAATTTTAGGATTGTATGTTCCAGCACTTTGAAAAATGATGATGGTATTTTGATTGGGATGGCATTGAAAGTATAGATTGCTCTGGGTGACATAGACATTTTAACAATGTTTATCCTTCCTAATCCATGAGTATGAGATAGTTTTCCATCTTTTTGTGTCTTCTCAATTTCCTTCATAAATGTTCTGTAGTTTCTAAAATATAGATCTTTTAATTCTTTGGTTAGGTTTATCTCAAGGTATCTCAAGGTTTTGTTGCTATTGTAAATGGAATCACTTCCCTAATTTCTCTTTCTACAGTAACATTGTTAGGTGTAGGAAAGCAACTGATTTCTGTGCATTGGTTTTGTATCCTGCCATATTACTGAATTGCTGTATGAGCGCTAGTAATTTGGGGGTGGAGTATTTTGAGTTTTCACATAAAGTATCATATCATCTGTGAAGAGAGAGAGTTTGATTTCTTCTTTGCCAATTTAAATACCTCCTATTTTTTTTGTGGTCTGATTGTTGTTGTTAGGACCTCCAGTACTATGTTGAACAATAGTGGTGAGAGTGGGCGTCCTTGTCATGTTCCTGATCTTAAGGGAAAGGCTCTCAGCTTCTGCACAGCAAAGAAAACAGTCAGCAAAACAAAGAGACAACCCATGTAATGGGAGAAGATATTTGCAAATGACACTTGGTATCCAAGATCTATGTGCTATGGTGAGTGCTGTGAGATGTGTAAGCCTGATGATTCACAGACCTTTACCTCTGGGGCAAATAATACATTATATGCTAATAAAAATAATTAAATAAAAAAGAACTTCTCAAAGCCAACACCCAAAAAATAAATAATCAAGTCAAAAAATGGGCAGAAAACATGAACAAACATTCTCCAAAGAAGACATAGAAATAGCTAACAGACACACGTGAAAATATTCAACATCATTAGCCACCAGGGAAATTCAAGTCAAAACCACATTGAGATACCATCTTACAAGAGTTAGAATGGCAAAAATTGAAAGGCAGGAAACAACAAATGTTGGAGAGGTTGTGAAGAAGGGGGAACCCTCTTGCACTCTTGGTGGGAATGCAAGTTGGTACAGCCACTTTGTAAAACAGTGTGGAGGTGCCTCAGAAAGTTAAAAATAGAGGTACTCTACAACCCAGCAATTGTACTACTGGGTATTTACAACAAAAATACAGATGTAGTGAAAAGAAAGGCCATATGAACCCCAATGTTCATCACAACAATGTCCACAATAGCCAAAGTGTGGAAGGAGCTGAGGTGCCCTTCAACAGATGAATGGATAAAGAAGATGTGGTCCATATATACAATGCAATATTACTCAGGCATCAGAAAGGATGAATACCCAACTTTTGCATCGACATGGATGGAACTGGAGGAGATTATGCTAAGTGAAATAAGTCAAACAGAAAAAGACTATTATCATATAGTTTCATTTATTTGTGGAACATAAGGAATAGCATGGAGGACATTAGGAGAAGGAAGGGAAAAATGAAAGGGGGGAATCAAAGGGGGAAATGAATCATGAGAGACTATGGACTCTGAGAAACAAACTGAGGGTTTTAGAAGGGAGAGGAGTAGGGGGATGGGTGAGCCTCATGTTGAGTATTAAGGAGGGCACAGATTGCATGGAACACTGGGTGTTATACACAAACAATGGATCAGGAACAGTACATCAAAAACTAATGATGTACTGTATGGTGACTACATCCATGGTGACATAATAAAAAATTCTGCATTTGCAAAACTAATATATAACAGCTATCTTGAAGAATATCAAATCTACTGCTAAGCGATTTGATTTGGAAACACTGAAAACCTTAGTCACTATATCTGCACAAAATAGAGGCTCATATAGAATGAAGATGAGGAAGACTTTGACCTTGTGAGGAGTCTCAGTGTGCACACTAGTGTGATATTTCTAAAGGCTGGTCTGCTAAGCCAGAAAGTAGAATTTTAAATGAGTTTGTCTGTAGTCTTTAACTGTAGCACAATTCCATTGGAAAAGGAAACAAATGTTTTCTGGATTGAGCCCCCAATCCTACAACTACTGCTTCTGTAAGCTACCACTATCTTGTTTCTACCAGATGAGTAACACAGTAATGCCATCTCTAACCACTGGGCTTCTCCAACCACATTCAAGGACACATAAGAAATCCAGTTCCTTTCCCTTAAGAGTTGCTGTCCTAGAAACAGGGATACAATCTTCTTCCCATCCTACAGAGGGGACAGAAGGCCAATCAGCATGGGAACCATTTCAAAGTGATGTAGGAGACTGATGGCTCCCAAAGGAAAGACAGGCTGCTGGCTGGGCCATATGGACTTCAATTCCTGGACATTCATTCACCCCTTTGGGAGAGAGTTGAGATGGCATCTTTTCAATGGGTACAGCCTTTCTGCAACCTTGGCTCTATTTCTTAGCTCTTAGAGGGTGGTTAACAAGCAAACTTTTCCAGTAGAAGGCTGTGTTTCTGGTTGCCAAAAATGCACTTGGACATGGAACTGTTGCAGAAGGCCTCTGGGGGAGCCTCTGTGTTTTTGCAGGGTTGTGGGTTGCTAGGTCTGGGACAACCTGGGGCAGGCTGCATTGCTCACAAATCCTTAAATGAAGTGTATCAGCAGAGGAACACAGGATAAACTTCCTTGGCTTTTCTGTCATGGTTGGCAAAGCCAACTATAGAGCTGCCATGTCAAAGACCTCATGCAAGGTATGTCCAGCTGAAAGCATGGAACGACTTGGTCAGACCAGATGGCTGGTCAGTGTGGGAGCAAGCCAGTCATCTACCAATGCTTGCTTAAGGTAATTTGAAACATTTTTTAATAATAATTTTATTAAAACAACTTTCCACCTGCTTCTAAATAGCAGAGAAGCCAAGTCTACATAACTAGGGAGAATTTCATTACAGTGGAAACTGTCTTACACACAGTGTTTTCTTTTGTAGTCCAGTAACTATGCTCTGCAGAGACATCAGGCTGAGACTTCCCAGGATGCACCATATCAATGATGCCAGTGTCAACCTGGATTCTCAGAGAACCTGAAATCTGATTCGATTTATAATGTGATCTGCTTGTTTGCTAGAACAAACAGAATGCCTTCCTGCAGCCCTAATGAAAGGCTTATGTCAGCATCTGGATATACCCTCTGGATATAGCCCCACTACTCAGTAGAGTGAATCTTCCCTGCATTGGATGGATGCTTCTGAAGACACTATCATGTCTTAATGTCTAGCTGACTCAGAGAATTTTCTTTAACTTGTGGGGATTGGTATTTGAGGTTCCAGATCTGTTCCCAACCTAACAGCATGGAAAATCTGTCTCCACAGCTGCCCAGTGTGCTCTGATGAACATGGAAATAAAGGTGTATTTAGATGTCCACACAATACAATGGGAGAAATTATGTTATTTCACCAAGTGGCTGTTTTTGATGCCCTTCCCCTTCTCTGGCTGAAATTATTGCCATAATCTTCTAATGATCTCCCTTCTTCCCCCCCATCCCCTTAGTCTGTTCTCAACACAGCAGCCCAAGTCATGGTGTTCAGACCTAGGTCAGATCATGTCACTGCTCTGTACAGAACCTTCCAAAGACTTCTCACATCACTCAGAGTAAATAAAAGTGGAAGTTCTCAAGCTAACCTGTAAGGCCTTATTGATTCTAAAATCATCTCCTGCTGTTCTTCTCTTTCTGCTCAGTTACACTGGTCTCCTTGCTCTTTCTGGGCATATTCCTACCTCGGGTCATTATTCTCACTTTTTTTTGGGGGGTGGGTGGGTAACCAGATGAGTCGCTCTGGATTTGCTTCAATACAGTCTTCTCAGTGAACCCTTCTCTGACCCCTCCTAACCTACTAGCACCCCCTCTCTGCTTCTTTGTCTACTTTTTCACTCTGGTATTTATCAATGTCTAATACACTATAAATTTCACTCATCTGTTTCATTTATTGTCTTTTCTGGACAAATAATCTCTGGGAGCAATGATTTTTGCCTGATTTGTTCTCTGTTGAATTCTTGTGATCTAAAGTGTGTTTGATATAAGCACTCAGCAAATATGCGTTCAGTAAATGAATTATATCACTTAATTCTCTCAAAAAACATGTGAAGCAGACTCTGCTATGTTCATCTTACCGACAAAAAAAATAAGGCCTAGAGAGGTTAAGTGACTTGCCCAAGGTTGCAATGATTGTCATCAAGGTTTCCTCACCCTGTTCCTTTACTGTGCAGCACCATTATATTGCTTCTCCTGAAAGCATGCATACTATGCAATATTCCTAAATTCAGTAGCTTTCAGATACAGTCCTACCACCTCTAACAATACCTAGTTGCTTCCACACCAGTTCCTAGAGACTAAAGTTATCAACACTTGACCATAATTTCTCTTAGGCTTTCCAAAGTAAAGAGCCATACATTTTCATGTGGTAGCTCCTTCTCTGTCCACAATGGAATGGGAGAGAATGCTTTTAGCCCAGTCCAGTCAGATACTAAATAGAAATCACAAATGAGAGCATTCTAAGTACACTGTCCATAACATATTGGCTATAAAATGTTACTTCATAAAGCTTTTTTATTATGTGTGCTTCCTGACCACTCCAGGTAAGAATGTTGACCTTAGACTCAGAAAGTCCCACTTCAAATTTCAATTCTGCTGTATGCTAGGTGAGTGACCAAGGGTAAACTACTTAGGTATCTGTTTGACAAGACTTCCTCTAACTATTTAATATTTTTTAAAGATTTTATTTATTTATTTGACAGACAGAGATCACAAGTAGACAGAGAGGCAGGCAGAGAGAGAGAGGAGGAAGCAGGCTCCCCAATGAGCAGAGAGCCCGATGTGGGGCTTGATCCCAGGACCCTGAGATTATGACCTGAGCCGAAGGCAGAGGCATAACCCACTGAGCCACCCAGGCACCCCTAATTATTTAATATTTTTAGAAGATTTTTATAGTACATTATTAGTTTTTAGTATAATGTTCAATGATTCATTAGTTGCATATAACACCAGTGCTCATCACATTACAAGAAAAAAAAGAAAAATAAAAACAAAACACAAGACTTCCTAACCATAGAGGACGATTTTAAGTAGTGAAGGAGATTATGTTCCTGAAGCACTGGTGAACGTGATGAGAATGCCCAGAGCATTTAGATATAATAAGGACATGGTAACATAATTATCCAGAGTAGGGATCTAAAGAAGACCCATGGCTAGTGGCTTGTCTCCATTTCATGGTTATAGCCACACTCTTGATCCCAGAAAACCTATTTAATAAATGAATCCACTACTGATACATTAGCCCAAGTTAGAATGTGTGAATTAATTCGTTACTATGGCTAAAAAGAAAAGAAAATCATCAAATCATCAATCAATTTTAAAAATGTTAACAAACTTCCATTATGTTCTCTTCATTACCAGGTCCTGCGCTTAAAAAAAAGAAAAGAAATCTGTATAAAATACAGTATAGTAGTATATTTGTGGAGATGAATATTTATAAAGGGAAAAAAAAGTTAATAGTACCTTCCAGTAAGTGGGTAGGGCCAAAAATACCCCAGTGGCCATCAGCATTAAAGAGGTACAGATTCTTCCCAGAAAAGGAGGATTCTGAGTAGAGGTGATACTTTGGGCTAGCCTTACATGGGAGCTGGATCTGAATAAGTAGCAGGAAAGCAGATGTATCTTTAGAGGAATAGGCTGGGCTGAGAGCTGAACCTGAAAAGAAGAATAGGGTCAGAAACTAGAAGTCCTTGAATGACAGTTGAAGAAATTTGGACTTGATCTTACAAGCAATGGGAGAATGGGTCAATGTTTAAGAAGAAGAATGACATGGAATCAAAGAAAGCTGGAATGTTGGAGCTAGAAGTTGTCTCATCCAGTTCAGCCTCCACCCAGGAATGAGAAGGAAATTGAGGACCGAAAAATGAAGTGACTTGACCAAGAGACCATGTCAGTCAATCCTTGACAAAACCAAGACCCACTCAGGTCTGATTAGTTTGGTATGCTTTCTACCGTGTGATCTTCATAAAAGGGCAGCACATCCATGACTAATTTTATACCGTGTGATCTTCATAAAAGGGCAGCACATCCATGACTAATTTTAGAGCTCATAAAACAAAACAAAACAAAAAGTCTTGTATCGCTCATCCTATCTCCTTATGTGTGAAAAAACCATAAATATACAATGTACTTTTCCTGTTGCTAAATTTTAAAATCATTATATGATCTAAGATAATTAGGTCCAGTGTTCTAGTGAGCAAAAGAGAGGAACAAGAGTTAACAAGAAATTATGCTGAGTGAAATAAGTCAAGCAGAGAGAGTCAATTATCATATGGTTTCACTTATTTGTAGAGCATAACAAAAAGCATGGAGGACATGGGGAGTTAGAGAGAAGGGGGTTGGGGTAAATTGGAAGGGGAGGTGAATCATGAGAGACTATGGACTCTGAAAAATAATCTGAGGGGTTTGAAGTGGGGGTGGGGAGGTCGGGGTACCAGGTGGTGGGTATTACAGGGGGCACAGATTGCATGGAGCACTGGGTGTGGTGAAAAAATAATGATACTGTTATGTTGAAAATAAATAAATGAAAAAAAAAGTAAAAAAAAAAAAAAAAGAGTTAACAAGTATCTATGCTTGTCCTTCCAATAGCCTGAAATCAAATGACACTTGCTTTTCCTTCACATTTGATCCTCCTCCCTTGAAATCTCACTTCTTCCCTTCATCCATTATTCAATCAGAAGGTTATTTTTTTTTAAAAGGTCTTAATTCCAGGTTCTGTCCCTTGTCTGAGCCTTGCAACTTGCAGCTTGCTGAGTCCTGGCTTGCCAAGAGCCAAGTTGTTTTGCTGCTGCTGCTTCTTTTTTTTTTTCTTTTCTTTTTTAAGAAACTAGAATTGATTAGGCCTTAGTTGGAATAAAATTTGTTTTTAATTTACATAATTGAAATAAAATTTAAACTTCTGCCTGGTGTATTGAGAGGAGTCAAATAATAAATTGACAGTGAAATTGTTGTCCCTCCATATGGCCGAGGACTGTATGGGAGTATGATTTGTCTGGACCAAGAAGTGATGATGGAGATGACCTTGTGATAGGCTGAATGCTGGATTGGGGATCTGGTATGGATGCAAAATATGTTTCTCCAGAAATTATCTCCTGCAAACAAAATTACCTCACTCTACTGAATTCTTGGATGTGCTTTTGTTTGTACCTCGGTTAATGTAAGGTTGGCAGGTGAGTGGGTGAAGTAGACGACAAGATGATCTTAGAGATTCACCGAAGCCCTATAAGAACTTTATTCAATGTTAACCAAAATGTCTCAAAATCTGAAAAAGTTTTTCAGGATTTTAGTCATTAGGAGAAAAAAGTGTATGCCATTTTGCATTGTCTATGTTCTTATGCCTCATACTATATTCCATACTCAGAGACGACAAAGTATTAGCTTATTAAAGGCCCCAAGAAGTTCTATGGTAAGTAAACTTTGCTCAAACAGCTATTGCCCAAACTTATTTGATCATGGGAATCCTTTCTTTTCCCTTAAGAAATTCCTAGTCTGGTTTTCCTAAGTTTGTAATTTAGACAACAATGAGTGAAAAACAAAAGAATAAATACTATAAGAACTTGTCATATTCCTTATCTGCTAACAAAGGAACATGATTCAGTAATTCATGATAGCATTCTCTAGAGAAGAAAAACACAAAGTGGTAAATATGATCTATAGTCACATAGGAAAGGCTACATGAAGGGATAGTTATGGAAAAAGCTAAACATGACATGTTTTGACATTCAAAAAATGATTCCAGAACTGCTCACCTGTTAGCTTGTTAAAATAATGTTATTTTAGAAAGTTCACATATTCTGAAGGTAAATTTCTATATAAAACAAATATTACTATATTTGTAAAAATACATTCAAATATAATTCAAATATAATGAAGAATTCACAGCAGAAACACAAAAGTCCTGTAAACTCCCTTTAGTATCGACAACCCCCACTTAACCATGTTTTCAATAAAGTCTTTTCTTACACATTATCATATTTGAGTCACTCAACTATTCTGATTCTCCAGTTTATACATAAATAAAGGAAAACTCAGAGAAGCTAAGTATAGGGGACGTGGTGTGCTAGCCACATTCCCCTTAGCACAAAGTGTCCCTTCTTCAGACAAAATTGTAGGCTACTGACGGATCATAGCTGAGCCCCTCCCTAGAAAGGAAGTTGATTTGTACAAAGTCAGGTCCCCTACCCAAGATAACCCTCATCTACTGACCTGACAGGATAAGGGTACAAAGCTTCATCACTTTGCCTCCATTCAGAACATCTCTGAAGGGCCTTCCCACATTCACTGTTTCTAAACTGTAGCAACTTTGCCACAATTCCCTTTTACCTTACCCCATTTCTCATCCCCTCTTCGGTACGGGTGTTTGGGTTTCCCCAGTTAAAATTCGGCATGCAAATCTCCATCACAGTGCCTGGTGCCTGGGGAACCAAACCTAATGTCTCCAACTAACCTGACTAAAGTTACCCTACAAGCAAATAACAAAAACAGAACCTGGATGCAAATTCTGTGCTCTGTCAGCACACCGATCTGCCACGTGGCAGGTGGACCCATGAATGGATGTGACCTCTGCCCCCACATCTCCTGCCATAAGACACCTCATTTGCTAACTTCAGTCACACTGGCCCCCTTTGCCTTCCTTGAACATGAAGCCATACTCAATCCCATCTTAGGGCTTTGCATTACCTCTTCCCTCAGTCTGGAAATTTCTTCCTCCAAATCATTACATGACTGGTTTTCTCATCATTCAGTGCTCAGATCCAAGGGCAACACATCAAAGATGCCTTCCAAATTAGGTAATTTACCTATTCTGGCCTTTCTTCCCTAGCACACCACACTGCTGTATATTCATATTAGCCCTTAGTACTCTGCCATTAGCTTATTCTTTTATTTGTATAATGTCTTCTCCCCCAGTGCTTGATCTGCAGAAAAATGTCATCCCTATGAGAGAAGGGACTTTATGAGTATTCTCAGTGTTTTGAATAATGGATCTCAAAGTGTGATCCATAAAACTCTGATCAAATTATTTTCATAATAAGACATTAAATGTCTTTTTTTTTTCTTACTGTGTTGACATTTTGCTGTGATGTGTGAAAGCAATCGTAGGTAAAACCACTGGTTCCTTAGCACAAATCATGAAGTAGCCATGAAGCTGTACAGATAGGGACTCCTCACTTTAAGTTCCTTCCAGCAAAATAAATGAATAAAATAAAAAAATGTTTTAAAAAGATTTTATTTATTTATTTAACAGAGAAAGAGAGAGAGAGAGAGAGACAGCATGAGCAAGGGGAGTGGGAGAGGGAGAGGCAGAAGCCAGCTCCCCGATGAGCAAGGAGTCCTGTGTGCGGCTTGATTCCAATACCCTAGGGTCATGACTTGAGCCAAAGGCAGACACTTAACCAACTGAGCCACCCAGCTGCCTCATAAAATAAAAACATTTATTAAAGAATGTTCTCAACAAAACAACAAAAAATGTTTAAAAATTGTGACTTTGGAGTACACATCCCTTTTATATTCCATGTGATAAAAGGAAAGCACCTATAAAGCATACCCCCTCAAAAATGGAGCATAATGGTTACCTTGAGGAAAAGCATTTCTGCAATTGTTTGGTTATAAGCAGCACTAGCTACATTTTTCATGAAACTCAATTGTTACTTGAAAGAACAACCAACAGTCAAATTATGGTCATTTACATTTGGATATATGGTAGACATTTTCTCAAAAATGAATGAAAATAAATAAGTTGGGAACAAAAAAAGACCTAAAATAAATGGAGCAGCACCTCCTTCATGAAAAAAAAAAAATGAATGAAAATGACACTTTAAGGAAAACAGCTAACAGTATAGTTGTTGATGATAAAATTGAAATTTTCCAGTGAAAATGAGATTTTTGGAAAATCACCAAATCTACCACTATCATTTGGACAGCATTGTAATACTTAAAGACTTTTTTGGGTATGATAGTGATATTAGCAAATGTGTGATTTAAAAATATCATACATAGTCTTTTGTAATGTGTCAACTTTACACTATCTGGATAACTCAGTGAACTATCATTTTCCAAGTGAATGATGGATAAAGTTACAAAATTATGCATGGTTAAAGGGTCAGTTTCAAGTGCCACAATAGGCTAATGTATTTTAATGTACCAGAGTATGAAAATATAATTGATATGGTTTCAAATTCCTCCTTGCAACTAAGTTTTTTTTTTTTTAAAGATGTATTTATTTATTTATTGACAGAGAGATTGAGAGAGAGAGCACAAGTAGGCAGAGTGGCAGGCAGAGGGGACAGGCAGAGGGAGAGGAAGAAGCAGGATTCCCACTGAGCAGGAAGCAGGATGCAGGGCTTGATCCCAGGATCTGGGATCCTGACCTGAGCCGAAGGCAGCTGCTTAACCAACCAAGCCACCCAGGCATCCTGCAACTAAGTTTTAAGAACTTACTATTAATCAAGTTTTATTTTGGCATCAAAGAAGATTATCTACAATCATCTGAAAGGCTATTAAAATACTTTCCCTTTTCCAACTGCATAACTATATGAGCAGATTTTCTTTATATTCTTTAACCAAAACACATATCACAACAGATTGAATGCAGCTATCAGATGAAGCCGGATACTAAAGAAATTTGTTAAAATGTAAAACAATGTCATTTTTCTTACTATTTTTTGTGGTTTTGAAAAGCAAAGCTAAGCTATGATATTTATAAATGTTATTTGTGTTAACATATTACTGATTTATTATTGTTAAAGTCAATTGGTCAATCTTTAAAAAGTTTTTGGGTTTTAACTTCTACATTGGTAAATATTGGTAAATGTTGACAGATAGAACCCACATAATCAGAAGTTCTTTGGGGTCCCCAATAATTTTTAAGTGCGTAAGGGGATCCTAAGACCAAAAATTTTGAGAAACTCTGGCTTGAAATCAGTGCTGGCATAAGATTGACTTCAAAACTATTTACTGAATGATTCCAATATTTGTAAAAGGAAATAGGTAATAAAAATACACTCCCAGTTGGATTATAGATCAAGTGTCTGCAGGTTACAAAAATAGAATATTGTATTCATCTGACTGAATGCATATACTATCCTTGTAGCTCAAATTAGGTAGCTGTCAAGAAAGAGAGTATCCATCCCAAGTTTGATGGCCTTGAAAGGAAATCTCCATTTCCTACGGACAGCCAAAATCTCAGGTATTATTAGAATGCAGGAAGTCTGTCGGTTTAAAATCAGTTCTCATAGGCCTGGCCTTGCCCAGTAGTGTTCTTTACCCATGTCCAAAGAACATTTATGAAAGGGAAGAATTCAGCACAGTCCCAGACAGCTAATGAGTTCATATCTATTCTCTACCCATCAGATTGCCTAAAGACATGGCGGGAAGTGCTGTTTGAACAGGAAGTGTGCTTTGAGCACCCAGACACTTGAAGTGTCTCTTTAATGGAGATGTGTCAAATCAAATTTATGGTCACGACCACCAACCCACCCTTCTTCCTCAAGCTACCCTCTCAAACTAGGGCATGATAACTAGAGGGAAGAAAAACAACAACAACAACAATAAAACTAAGATTATCATCTGAATAGGGGACTCTTTGGCAGTGCCAATGTTATGAAAGCTAAAATTAATGAGCACTTAAGGGAGCATTCTGAATATGGAGACTCAAAGATGACAATGGGGATTTCTGCCCAACATTTCCTGGAGCTGGCCTGGGGACTTTCAACAGTTTTAAAGCAAGCTTTAAAAACAGATTTTTTTTTTTTTAAAAAGCAAGATTTAAAAACATTAAAAACTATGAGAGACTATGGAATCTGAAAAACAATCTGAGGGGTTTGAAGCGGGGGGGGGGGGGGGGGGAGGTGGGAGGTTGGGGGAACCAGGTGGTGGGTATTAGAGAGGGCACGGATTTACATGGAGCACTGGGTGTGGTGCAAAAACAATGAATACTGTTATGCTGAACATAAATAAATTTTAAAAAAAAGAATTAAAAAAAAAAAAAAAGCAGATTTTTCGCAATAGTCCAGACCAGCTTTCTTAAGAAAATTTGACTTGCCTCAAATTTTGGAACAAGAAGATTGCTTTACCTGAATTATAGCAACACCTTAATTAACTAGAACCAAAACAAGAAGATCTTTCAATTAAACACTTCTTAAATTTTTTTGTTATCATGTTCAATTAGCCAGCATATAGTACATCATTAGTTTTTGATGTAGTGTTCAACAATTCATTAGTTGCGTCCTACATTTAAAAAATGAAGTGATCAGAAAACCAAGAGACATAAATAAATTTATGAGGAAAGGACTGCTTTCAGAGAGTATCCGTGGTTAATTATCCTTTCAACTCAGTCTTCTGTACTTTCAGTGTTCAGTGCAATTGACAGAGTTGCAATTATGGCTCAAAATGATGATTCAGAGAAATGAGGCACTCACCAACTCCTTATGCATCTTAGAAAGTTAACAGACACAATTTATTATTGAAAACTTTTCATTATGTCTTGAGATAACTAGGAAGCCCATGAAGTTTTAAAGAGCTAGACTACAAATTAGCTAGACATATTTCCCTGGTGTGACACAGTTACACTAATAGACACTATTAGTAATAAATGGTTTGTTACTAATAATAGCTAAGATATTGAGGTGGATACAAGATCATCTTTATCATAACAAAACAGAGATAATAATTTTTTAATGCATTTTACTCTCCTTTCCTTCTATGGACTTGACCTTCACTCTGCTTGACCTGGTCATTTATTTGATGGGGAAGTGGAGATGTCACAAAGGAGTTCACAGTTAATGTTCTTTCAAAATAAGATTTCAAAGCAAGAAATAAGGTGTGGTATTGGATTTTTTGTTCAGAAAGTTTTCCAATCCTTTTATCTCCTTTTTAGCATGGGCCATTCCCAGAAGATTCAGCCCTAAGACTTCTGTGGGGTGGTGAATATACCCCTTAATTTGTTACAGAAGCTTGGAATTCATAGTAATAGAGTATGATATAAAAGAGTACAAGATAAAAGTCATATCTTTCTCTCAATATGCTCAGGCACCAATCTCAGGAAAAAAAGGAAAGTAGAGACAGAAGGCAAAATGGATAGATGATGTGTCTTGATATTCTCTTCTCCCACCTTTGGCTTCAAAAAGGGAAGTTACTTTAGGAAAGTGGAGAAAACTCTGAAGAGAGAAGGGGACCGCCTATCTCTACACCCCTTTTGAGGCTCTGGAAGGTGCCACAAATCACAGGCTTCCCCATGGCATCTGGGGCATAGTCACATCAGAGCAGGTTTGACAGTCATGTGGTGAGGCTGAAGGTGGCCTTGAGTTGAGGTTATTATTAAAAAATGTCTTTTGTACCCATTTAGGGTAAATGTGGTATTGAGAGCCTAGAGGACTATGGTAGAGTCTTTTCTATGGCTAGTGCGTGAAATGATCCTGCAACCGTTGCTAGGTGGACCTTTATACCAGAGGAGAAAGAAGAAGCCAAGTTAGCAAAGAGGGGAATGGACAGTCCTCCCCAAGAGCACTGACCAGGTCAAAGAATGCTTAGCATTAGAAGTCAGCTCTTCCCCTTCTCACAAGGTCACATGAGCTACCTCATCCTTCCATCCCCCCATATACCTAGACTCCTCTTACAGAATAATCAAGGAGGTGACCAGAAAACTAAAAACTCCGAGACACTGAACACTGTCTAAAGGGAGTATTTCAGTGAACAGGTGTTACTGAAGTGTTTAAGTAGCTAGGACTAAAATTTGTTTTACCCCCTGCTATCAGAAATAGTTTGGAATTAGTTATAAAGTAATAAAATTGCATTTTACTTACACATTTCAGTTGTTGGATGAGTGAATTTGTGACCAGCTACACAGATGGAAGAGTGCTGAAATCAACTAGGATTTCAAGGGTCTGTGGACATCCTACACCTATATCTTTGGAAGATTAACAAATGCCCAAACTAAGATTAGGGAGACAGATGTAGAATAATCAGCAGATGGGAGGAACAAGATAAGTTATCATGAAGCTCTTTCTTGAATTCTGAAAATTCTAAAAGACTAATTGTTATCCCACAAAAGAACCCTCCAGTTCTAGTTTGGACTCGGACCACTAATTCACTGACCTGAGACTTCTTCTAAGACACTGTGGAGAAAATGACAGGACTCTATAACAAGGTCAGAAAGAATACAGATAGTAATGTAGATGCCAAGACCTGTTTAAGAAAGCCCTGAGAAGCAGAGTGAAAGCCACATTGATCCTACAAGGGCTAACTCATCTAGTACCACTGTCACTCAAGCCAGGCAAGCAGAGGTTAGGAGGGGAACATGATAGATAATTGGGTAGAATTATCAACAAACAAGCTACTCACTCCCAACGCTGTAGGTCCCACTGTGGTTCAGTTCTGCTGAGTATACTTTGCTCCAGTGGTGAGCAACTTGCCGGAGTCATGGAGTCAATGTCAGGGAATCGCCAAACCTCTTTGGGGCTTGAGTAGTGACCCCTAGTGGTAGGAGGTGAGCTACCAACACCAGAGTTTACCAATGCAGAATTGGAGGGCTTGGAGGATGGAGAGAAAATTAGATATTCAATACAGACTTGGGGCAACCAACTTGAAAAAGGTGGCTCTTATATGTAAGTGAAAATTATTTATGAGTATGTCAGAATTACCAAGGAAGAAATGAAATGGGGTACTATTTTGAAAATAACAATATGTTTTACTTTTGCTTTTCCTGGTGCATGGTTCAGCAAATCCATCTGCAGAGGGGAGAAATTAGGAATGCTGCAATTAGAATGCAAAGAAAAAACACATTAATGATTTTCAAAATTGGTCCCTTTTATAATAGCCTCCCTCTCGCTCATTTGCATAACAATGTGCTTTTTGGCTTGTGGAAGAGGTGGAGTCTGGGTCTCCGCCGTGAATTACACATATATTATAGATACCCCACAATAGAGCTCATCAATTTCACAGTGTTTGATCTTGGCATATCTCAGGGCATCTGTCAAAAACACAAGTGACACCCACCACCTGTGCTTTGGCAGGAAACAGATTCAGAACAACTGCTTGAGACAATGAACCTGTGGTTTGGCTAATAGGCAGCTTGGAGGAATATTAGGGCTGGTATGGGGTGCGTTGGGGGAGACCGAGCAATGGGCATGTGATCTTGGTCCAGTAGCTTCACCTCTCTGAGTTTCAGTTCTCACTTCTGTGGAAGGAGAGAGCTGAAGGCCATTTCTAAGAGACTTTCCAGAGGGGAGAACCATGAACTCTTCAACTCCTCAGGACATGGGATTGAACACCCTGAGGAGTTCCCAAGGATACCAGAAGAGACACAACTGTGTCCTGGTCTATAGAAGGGACCCCTGAGAAGGGCTTCACCGGCCCCACAAGATGACTTGGGAGGGGGAGGATCACTTAGTTACCTGGCCTCTGTCCTCTGCTTTCTTCTCTAGTTCCTCATTACTTTCTTCCAGCCCCCACCTCAAATACCACAAAACACTCAAGATGTCACCTCTGCAGAGACAGCATCCTTGAACAGCCTGAACTTTAAGTCCCATTTCCCAGTTATTCTTTGACTTTATTTTAATTTCTGCATTGCACTCACTACTCTGTAGAGTTATTATATTCACCTAGGTGTTTCATGTTTTTCATTTGTCTCTCCATAAAGCAAGGAAGCTCTGCCACCTGGCTATATGGTTTACCCAGCTAATGTCACAGTTTCCCCTAGAATCCAGGTTGCAGGTCTAATTTAGGTGCCTTTCCTCCTGTTTACCCAGAATGTAAGTTGGGTGCTGCAACCAGCCAGCCCTTGGCCTGCATCCTTGTTCAGATTCCTGGTAGCCCAGTGTCACCAATAAAGCCATTCTATCTCTGAGCCTCAGTTTCCTTTTCTGTAAAATGGGAGCAGCTATATCTGCCTCACACAATGCTTGGAAAGCACATACTGTGTTGTAAGGACTCAGTAAACATTAGTCGTCCCTAATATGACGGCTATTGTTATCCTCCTATTTCAACTCCAGAATATTTTGCTTGGCTACTCCAAATTTACATACTGAATGCTGTGTTTATTTTGTGAGAGCTCAGACCCAAATCTATGCCTCTCAAGCCCCTATATTTCTACTCTAGCCACATGTAGCTCTGCCACCAAACTTCCTAAAGGATGGCTGACCTGACCAGAGTTACCCATGGTTGCCTAAAGTTAGTAGATCTCTAATACAGTGCTTGGGAAAAGAATTACTCCTCTTAGCAATTTTCTGATGAATTAGTGATCTCACCAGAGAAACCCTCTGTCAGGGCCTTATGGACAGTCCTATTAGGAGTCTGGGGTACCTTCCTGCTTTGATGACACAGAGGAGGGGGGAGTGTTGTTGAATTGCAGTGATTCTGAACCTACAGTGTAAAAGGGGTTACTGTGAACCTGAATTGTTACCAATTATGTCCACTGTTGCTAATCTGGGCTGTAGACAGGTTTCTAGAAATAATGACACTAGGATGTTAACTATAAGCATCCCATTTATCAAACGCTGACACCAGCTGTCTCCTCACTCTTACTTCTTGAGCCTAAAAGTAAAGGAAAAAAGGTGTCTAGTTAACTAAGGACTATTATTTATCAAATTTTCATTAACTGAGGTTTACCACCATTCACATCAGGCAAACCACCTCTTGCATCCTTTGAATCAACCTTAAAAAAGGGAAAAGAGGGGCACCTGGGTGGCTCAGTGGGTCAAAGCCTCTGCTTTCAGCTTGGGTCATGATCCCAGGGTCCTGGGATTGAGCCCCACATCAGGCTTTCTGCTCAGCAGGGAGCCTGCTTCCTCCTCTCTCTCTGTCTGCTCACCTCTCTGCCTACATGTGATCTCTATCTGTCAAATAAATAAATAAAATCTTAAAAAAGAAAAAAAGGGAAAAGGATCTATTTTCTTCACTTTATTATCAGTGTGGGTTGACCTGCCTTCCAACGGTCTGTGGACTTCACCCTCTGTGTCTGTACCGAAGGCTCTGGGTTAGAGTCTAGAGTCCACCTAAAACATTTGCATTTTTGGATCCCAGCTAACAACAAGCGAATGTTTCAATTGTTCAGTTATGCAATTTTCCTATTTCTGAAACAGGAATGTCTTGCTTGCTAGAGAGGATCCATGTGGACAGATAGTCGATGAAGGAATCCAGAAGAAAGGGAGAGGGATGAGGCAGAAGGTGGCAGGAGGGTCAGCAGAAAGGCAGTGAGGGCAAGAGAAATGATGGGAGAGCTGACTGAAGCACTTGGCTGGGGAGAGCTTGCAGTATGAGCGCAAGGTTTCACTCTTGGCCTAAGAAAACCTTTGCAGGGGCCTAAATAAAACTTTTTAACTTAAAAAACTTCAGCAGTAATGAGTTCCAGCTGTGTGGCAGAGTATATTCCCAAGTCCGAATAGTTTCCCTAGAAAGAAACAATTGTGTCTGCCCCTGCCTTCTTAACTCTTTCATCCCTGTGGGAGAAACTCTCCTGGGTCTGTTCTTTGGTTCTTGGAGGTGGCATGGGTTGAGCGGCTCTGGTGTCCTTTGCCAGGTGAGCCTGAAGCAGGTTCACGTAGCCTCTCCCTTGCCCACTATTTACCCCCAACCCTTTCACAGCCACCATCTCAATCAGGAGGCTGCTGGCCAAATCCTGCATGTTGTCTGTTGTCTGTTTTTGTCAATAGAGTGTACCATACCGTGGCTAAGCTACTGTCTATAGCTGCTTTCATGCTACATTGGAGTTGAGTAGTTGTGAAGTCTAATATATTCATGACCTGGTCCTTTACAGAAAAAGATTGTGGATTCCTGATTAAATAAAATGTACGTTTACCCGAGGCTTGCCTGTCTATATAAGTATCAAAGCTTTGGTCTTATTTCACCATAGAATTAGGCAAACAAGTACCTTCAGAGATCATAGAGTTCAATCCATTTATGATAAAAGCTAAGTTTCTCAAAGTAAAGAGGCTCTTCCAGGGTTGGGTAATGGTTGAGTTGGGGTTAGTATGAAATTCCTTCCCCAGCCCCCTAACTCCAAGACCAGTACCCATTCTGTTAAAAATATGGCGGCTTTCCTAACAGGGGAACTCATTCACACACAAATGAACCAAAGTGATAGACAGGACATTGCTTTCCATGACCAATGGCAAAATACCCACACCAAGCTGGTTTTCAGAAGGGACATATGATTAAGATCTTTATGCTATGTTCTCTCATGGAAATACTCTAGTGTTTGCTAAAACATATTTTGTAACTTATGTGTGTGATGCTTTGGTCTTTTAATAGTTTAGTATCCATATCACTGAATCCAACAGAGAGAAAAAAAGTGCTCTCTGCTCATTTGATCAAATACTATGAATAGTGGCAAGAACTTGCACAGTAATTTTAATGTGCTACCACACACATATATCAAATACGGAATATGATATTTTTTCCTTTAAGTTAAAAAATTTTTTCCCCTAAGGATCTTTCAAGGATAAAGTTTGCCTCTGCCTAACGGACTAAAGTTTCTTAAGAAAGCAAGTAACAGATATTTTGAAATGCATGCATTCTTTTTAGCTTTATTAGAACTTCGATGGTACACTCACACAATAGCGTAAACTTACAATTGAACTGGAGTCAGTCTAAGTCAGAGCCCTTGAACAACTGAAATTCAGTTTTGGGGACCCCTTTCCCATCACTCAACATGTAGGGAAAAGAACCTCATAGTAACAAAATAAATGGATGGAAATTTAGTTTAAGAATTGACAAAACAACCTCTGGAAAATGTCTCTAGAGTCAGTATAGACATGGAATGGGGAAGATGAGTAATTTCCTGGGGTCCCTACAGTTTGTTAGGTATAAGACCCTTGGGGGGCTGGGGCAGTGGATTATGGGAAGCAGCCAGTAGAAAAGGTGGAGTCACCACCAGGAACAGACCAAGAAACAAGGCTTGTGTTCTTACAACCAGCCCTGAATCATATCATTCCAGGCATGAAAGCTCCTTTTAACTCACACCCATGGGCTTCTCCAGCCTTGTATCTCACTATCTCTAACCCCAGTGCTGAGCATCAACCCAACTGGGTCCTCATAAAGCGCCCATTCTCTCAAAAGAGAGGAAGAGGTGAGTAGTGTGAACCCAGTAGCTTGATTCTCTGGGTTCAAAGGCTACGTCTATTCTCTACCTGTTTTGTAACTTTGAGCAATTTATTTAATCTCTCAGTGCCTTGTTTCCTCATCAGGACCATGATGTCCTCTCATGTCAGTGCCTGTCTCATAAGATGGTTATGAGGTTTAAATAAATAAATACATGTTAAGTGTGGAAGATATAGCTTATTACCTCCAGTGTTAAAACATGCTGTTCCCTCAGCTTGGAACACTTTCATGCTACCTGGGCAGGAAAGTGATTTTTGCTGACTCTCCCACCTTGTCTGTTCCCATAAAAGCCTGGGTAACATTTCCTGTCTCTGGGTTCACATGAAACCCTCACTAGTGTATTTTATCTACTTGTCTGATTCTTCCATTGGCCTGAGTACCCTGGCAACAGTAATTTGGTCTTAAGCATCCCAGCGTCAAGGCACAATGTCTAGCATTGATTATACACCCAAGTATACTTTTTAAATGAATGCATAATATACGAATGAATGAATATATGAATAAATCAATAAGCAAACAAATGAAAACCAAATTTCTCTTCCATTGATCTGGATCCTAGATTATGTCCATGATACTCACCTATCTGGCTTTGAGTTGGGTTAACATGAAGAAATTTCCTCCTCAAGACGTTTCACTTCCATCTCAAAAAAAAAAAAAAAAAGGTATCGTACATTGATTTTGATAGAACAAAGCATTTTACTGTCATCTTCCAGAAATTCTTAGTAGCAAATATATAAATATATAGTGCCTCTCATGTCAGTGGTACTCCCTGGGGTTGGGAAGGGTCAAACCAACACTGCACATGGTGGCCTGGCTGTCCTTCCTAAGGCAAGAAGCCAAACTGATATATTTAGAAATAAGTATTTTGCTACCTTTAAAACTTAGAAATCAGACTATTCTGTGAACCTACTGCTTGGTCTGGATGGGTACTCTTCTGTGGAGCACTGAGAATCTCTCTAATACCACACTGGGACACAACACGTGCCAGTCTCTTTATTTGGTTTTTCCATCCTCCTCGATCATCCTTACTCTGGGACTTCTATAGGCTTTTCCTCCCAACAGTGAGATATGCAATAAAAAGAGCATGTGCTGGAAGCCAAGATACTCAGTTTTTGTTTCCGGCTCTAACAGCAATCACTTGAGTGATCCTGGAAAAATCTCTTACTTGATTTGAATCTCTCTTCCATCCTTAGAAAATTAAAAATAAAACAATCTGAAGACCACAAAACTCTCTGGAAAGATAAAGCACTATCATTATCAACATTGTCATCAATAATAAAATATTATTAACAAAGAAAAATTATATTATTATTTGGTAACAATAATAATTATATTTAAAATATTTAAATGTTATTTAGTAATAATACTGTTATAAATACTACTAATAAATGCACCATGAATGCCACATTTTACATCAATTTGAATATTCTATAAATTAGGTGAGACAGCATATTAGTTCAGGGATGTTATCTAATACCATCTTTATCTTAGAACAGAGAGCCTAGGAGGGACTGACTCTTCCAAGTGTTGATCAGTAAGAAAGAGATGAAGAATATGTAATACCTCCATAGCAGAATTTGAATCAGGGGAGCAACAGGAAGGCATGGGAAGCCTAAAAGGAGATAGAAATCTTGTTGCAAAAGGATTGTTTCAGTGTTTGGCACAAGGATTTCTCTGGACACGGTGTTCAGGGCCCTGAGTTTTTTTCTAATGGAAAGCTCAGAATTGTGTTGTGCACCATAACTTGCACATTGTTTGTGAATCAAACACTACAGTGACCCTGTTGATCTCAAAGGGTCAGTCCTAATTCTGGTTAAGGGAAAGATTATAACAAGGGCATTGTCTAAACAGAACTCTCACCCTTAAGATAGAAAGTTCCAGATCTTAGTGAAACCTTAGTCATGCTTTGGGGTTCAGAACAACGTCTCAACCTTACAATTAAGATGCTTTGATGTAAAGATATTAGTGTCAGGACCGAGAACACAGATAATGTAGTCCAACAACATTTCTCCTAGAAATGAGGAATCTTAGGTAACTTGCCCAAAGTCCTACATCAAACCAGTATAAGAGCCATAATCCCAACTAAGTTACCCCAAATTGAGATATTAACCAGTCACTTTACTCCAAACACCTATACACCATGGAGGAGCAAACAAGAGTTCTTCAGGAACATCTGCACACTCCATTAATGGGAGTTTTCTGAATGCTTGTATCCAGTTGCTCCCTGTGTAGTCACACAGACCCTGAACACCCCCAGTTTTCCCCTGAGATTTGTCACTACATATTCATGGTGTAGTAATATAGACTGACAGGTGGGTGAGGCAGCAAAACAAAAACAAGGAACATGATGGACTGAAACATGATGAATGTTGGAAATAATTCTTATGCAGATCTTTAGAACTGGTGTCAGGGTCGGTACCAGGCACAGAATTCTGGCCAGTGCTGGTCCTCTCTCTTGTCCCTCCTTCCCACTTGTTCTTTGGGAGAAGACTATACCACCAAGTGGATGTTCCTTTTCACTCCTATAAGTACAAACTGGGGCTCACCATAGTTCTATATGATGTTCTGTTTTTGCTTGGGACAATCAACATTCATTGTTACTGGCTTTATGATCTCCCCTGAATCTCAGGAGCTGTAAGCTAGAGAACTACATTTCCCAGACTCCAGTGTTATATCCAGGGTGACTGATTTCCAGTGTGCTAGTGAGATCCACTGACTTAAGATGTGGAAGAGAGGTTGTAGCCATCATTTGCTTTTGGAAGGAGCAACTTGTGGTGCCATGCAGACAGGAGGTTTTTACAGTAGGCTCCTGAAACTTACATGCCTCAAGCCTGGGAAGGAGCTGGTTTCCAAGCTCTGGACAGCTTCCAAGTTCTATGACTCTTGAAACCACAACTTAAAAGCTAGTGGCAGTGCTCCTGACTCTTGCCCTTTCAGCTGTAAATGGTTTTGTAAGTGCTTATATACCCCATGTTAAATACTTTTTTACTTCACAAATCTAGAGTGATTTTATTTTCTTTTCCGAATTCTGCCTGATAAAACCAGCCTTCCACTTACCATTGTATGATTGTGGGCAAGTGACTTCTCCTTTCTGAGTCTCAGCTTCCATTCTGTAAAAAAGAGTTTGGAGGATCTAACGCCTGAAGATTGCTTCTAATTTTAACATCAGTAAAACTCCACGAAACTATAAGTTCTCTTTCATAGGTTTGTGAGCAAAGGGGAGAAGGGAAGGGAAACTTGCCTTTCAAGAATCTAAATATGTCCTGCAGGTTGAGGATACAGTCCTCTGAGTAGCCACAGAATATCTCCAGTAGCTGAAAGATATCCAGGTATTACTGAGAGGCATGGGTTTGATACAGATTACTCAGTGGTACACTTCTCTCCTGGAAAGAATACTAGCTGCATTATCACTCCTTTACGAAAGTGGAGCTCATCTTACCCAGAATCCCAAGAAAAGCTTACATATCTGCCTTATCTAAACAAAACTCATTTGCTTCTTTCCACCACCAAATCTCAACTTCCTCTCTTATTTCCCAACCTAAATATGAGAGGCATTAATTTGAGTTAAGGCATTATCCCATCTGAGCTCTTTTTCAGGAAGTCAGATCTCTAAGACATTTGTGGCAAATATCATCAGCCATTTCACTCTGTGAGATTTAGGGTGGTCAATGCTGTCAGTGCCCCACCCACAATCCTTCAGCTTTTCCTATTCAATGTGCCCAAGTTACTTCCAAATATAGGTATCAGCATTGCTTTGCCTGAGTTCTTTCTCTAAAACAGAAGAAAGCCAATATTCCCATGTGCGAGAAAGTCTAGAAGTGCTAGAGAATTAATACCCTTCAATCAGTGACTGACAAGGTGGTGTATAAATCTCCCAGCTCTCTCGTCCCTGGGTGGGATAACTTGGAGTAAGGTGGCATATTTCCCACAGAGTTTTTCAGAATCTTCACATGGAACTTGACCACTGGTAAATAACTCATAATACACACCTTATTGGTTGTCTTCCCTTCCAGTTTCTCTTCTCAAATAAACCACATGAATTTGAATCCTTGCCTCAGGCTCTGCTTCTGAGGCAACTCAACTAAGGCACTTAGTTTATCAAATTGTTTTCTTCATGACAGTCAGTTTCATCAAGGACTGTGATAGTGGAATTTTTTATAGGTAAAGAGAGCAAGTAAATTCTCGAGTTAGGGTTGAAGACCAGCCTGGGTCAGGGGCTGTAGCAAGCACCTAGATGCCCCCAAGGGACTGTAGAAAAGCCAGATTAGAACAGGAAGCAGGTTGAAAAACATGTAACACTTCTTTAGTGTCATCACATAAAAAGCTCTGATATGTAACAAGGGCTTAGAGTGTTTGTAGTCTTACTGGGTAGTCCACTTTCTGTAGTCCAAGCCCTGAATATCAGATTATTCATTTCATTCCTTCATTCATTGATTCAGTCACATATTCACTCATTCAACAATCAAAATCATTTCTTAGATGCTTTTGTTGTGTTAGGAGCTGTGTTTAGTGCTAGGAAGAAAAGATGAATAGGACACAGCCCTTGCCTTTGCGGTGTTACCAAAGGGCCATGAACGGAAGTCCTTACTAGAACCAAGGATACCTTCCCATTCAGGCTTGCTTGGCTAGACCCTTTGTAAAGAGGTCTTTGCTTGGTTCTGAAGGGGTGGGCTGCACACTGTATTTTACTCATTCAAAGCAAATAAGCAATAATGTAATGGCAGGAAGCCTCATAAAACGGTTATTTCTATTCCCGGACTGCTCTGGGGTTCCATCTAATTTATAAACATTGTTTTATGAAAAATTGAGATCATTCTTGGAAGTGCCTAGAGAGAGTGACCTTTGCTTGTTTTGGTGCAGTGTTTGTGTGTGAATGTGTACACAGCTATTGTTGCTAAGGAGGCAATAGCCAGCCTGGGTTAATGGCTGTCTTTCCATTCTGCACATTTCCTTAGTCAGGGCGGGTGTGACTGATATCCCCTCCACACCCAGTTCTCCCCAGAAAGAAATGGAGTCAGCAGCCTGCGTGCCCGGAGAGGCTGGCCTCCTTATGGCACAAAAAGGGTAAATTCCAACGATGCCTCTAGATGTTTTCAGATCCAGAATTCTTTGGGCACATGAAACAGAGCTTCTATCAGCTCTGACTTCTGGAATTTGATGCAAACCCCCACAGACAGAGCTTGGCAGAAGCTTAGGATGGTGGGAAAGTATGGCTTATGTGGGGGGAACAGAGAATCAGACCCAAGAGAAGTTTAGGAATGATTAGTCCCAGGAACAATTCAGCATAAGAATGAAGAGTACTTAGGAAAAATCACCTTCCAGCTCTGCCACTTAATTTGCTATCTGGCCCTGGGCACATCTCTTAACCTCTCTGAACCTGTTACTCAAATGTCCCTAAAAATACCTATCTTCTATTGTATGAACTAGTTCAACAAATATTTATGAAGTGTGTAAAATAGCAGCTCACCAGGTGTTTGGTAGGGCTCTTTCCTTTGTGTGAAATGTTCTTTCCTCAAGTATCTGCCTAGATCACCTCCTTCCTTCATTTAAGTTTAGACTCAAATGTCTCTTCAGGTAAGGAATCTCCCCTGATCCCCCAGGTTAATGAGCAGTCCTGTTTCTCCTTATTCTGTACCCCTCTTCTCTGTTTACCTTTTCTTCAAGGACTTATCATTACCTAAAATTATGTCATATATCTTCTTAGATTAAATAGTTTATTTTTATTTCTGTCTTCTCTAACTAGAATATATGTACCATAAGGGCAAAGATGCTCTGTTCATGCTTGCATCCCAGTGCCCACAATGTTGCCAAGCACCTAACAGTTGCTCAATATAAGTTAAATCAACAGCTATTATGTATTGCTATTCCTCCCTTTATGTAACCCAGAGTGTATATTTTGGGTCAATTTAGTAATAGGAAGCCCAGATTAAACGTTAATGTTCATAAAAATGCCCCATCAGAATTTGCCAGGCTCGGTTAGGCTTGTAATTGGAAGAATGCATATTTTCCCTTATCCGCAAATGTCACTGTCTTCCCATGGGTATCATTCTATCTCCTTCTTCCCACCAGTCTGCCACCACAGTTTGTTTTAGCCCTGGGGCTGTTTTGGAAGTGAATCTTTTGACTCCGGGTTTATTTTTTTCTTTTTATGGACCCGTGACACTACAGAGGAAAAGCATCCTGCCGCCACTCCTCTGAAGGCCCTTGGAGGAGGTTGCAGTAGGCTGCACAGCTCCCTGGGGGCTCTGCTGGAGCCATCACACCCATGAGGTAATGGATGTGACCCTCTCACATCGCCAGAGCACGTAAGAGCTAATTTGGAGAGCAAATTTCGAGAAGGGGTTGAAGTAATTGGCCCCAAGGGTCCCTGGGTGGGGCCATGTGGAGAAGACAGCCTTTTCACTGGGCTGGCATGGCCCAACTCAGAAATAAACAATAATTAATTGGCAAGAATACAAAGGAAGACAGAAGCAAAAATGTACATGGTAGCCCACCACTCTCAAAGGCTATTGGTGCTTCTATAGGGGTATTGCTGAACTAGATAGAAGTCAAAATAAGACAGTGGGATAGTAGCTGATACAAGGTCATACAGCTTGTTAGTGGCAGAGCTAGAATTAAATTTTTGTTTGCTCTATGCTGGCTAGACTCTAAGCAAATTTAAGACAAGACTGTCTGACTTATTCATCATGGATCCCTCAGCACCCAGGACAGTACTCAGCACTTACATACTTGGAACATTCTATATGTCCGTATATTCACCATTTTGAACTAATGTATTTAGAGAAAAAGAAGTCAAAAAGGCAGAGAGACCGTAAGGTTGAGTGGCTGCAGTGGATATCCCTGAGAATTTATTATAAAGTCAGCATTTCTCTCTCTGTCCTCTGTTCTACTCCATCACAGTTGTCTCCCAGCATCTTGAACAGGAAGTCCAAGGATCTTTAAGAGAGCTTTGCTGAAATCTAAGCATTATTGTTTATTCATTCTAGGGTCATTTTTAAAAAGGAAATCATTTTGGGCGCGTAGGTGGCTCAGTCGGTTAAGCAGTTGCCTCGGCTCAGGTCATGATCCCAGGGTCCTGGAATCAAGTCCTGCATTGGGCTTTCTGTTCAGCAGACAGCCTGCTTCTCCCTCTCTCTCTGCCTAATTGTGCTCTCTATCTCTCTGTCAAATAAAAAAAAATCTTGAAAAATAAAAAAGGAAATCATTTTTAGACTTATGTCTGTATTACCAACAGGTCAACTGAATACAGTTCATCAACTCACTGGTGCCTCAATGGCTTGACCACAGCTGACTAGCTAAACAGCTAATTGCAAAGGGGCAAAATGATGGGCAGCACTTTGTGGGGGGAAATGCAGATTCATGAGTTCTTGCCTGAGAGGTTCTAACTCAGTAAAGCCACCGTATAGCCTATGAATATGCATTTTCACAAGAATCCTGATGAATCTGAAGCATCTGAAACATTGGGTGCAAAAGCCCTCAGGTAGAAGCCAAGAGATAAAAGTTCTAGGTGGGGATATGCCTCTGGGTGAATATGAGCACTTACCAATTCACTTAACCTCCCTGGACATGACTTCCTCATCTGGGCAATGAGCACATCATTTAGGGCTTGCAAACAGGCAACTTGGTGACTCAATATGGCATTGAGAAAAGTTTAGTATTGGCATTTTTTTCAGGGCTCTGGACACTTTTATTCTTGTAGGCCCACCAAATCTGTCAAGCATGTTAAAATCAATCATATTCCACATTCCGAATGAAATGTAATATAGCTACAAAACAGCTGAATTGCAGTTTGTTGGTTAGTTGGTATGCAACATTTTATAGGCATCTAATTAATACATTACCTTTGATTTTGACATTTTCTTTTTATGTTTTGAAGCATACCTATCTACCTAGATAGATATGCTCTAAAATTCTTGGGATCTAGATACTAAGTCCTTATTAACACTAATGGATGAAACTGTTCTAATTTTCTTTGGCTGACAGAGTATTTTAACAAGCAATAAAACTGGCTGGGAGCTAGCCTATAAGGATACAAGCTACTTAGCCTCTAGAGTCTTATGCACCATTCATTTCACACATTTGTGTTATCTACCTGGCCTTAGAATTGTTACTCATGATCTTTCATGTGAAAAATTTTAAGATGCCTTCCAGCCCCAATTCTTATTACTTCTTGACTTGTGACTTCTCTGTCTGCAAAGCATACCTCTAGGGCATAAACTGACTAATGGATCTGAGATAGACAGTTGGCTCTATTTGATCATTTAAGATTATCCATTTATGATAGAGAATAAATGTTTGGCTAGATCCAAGCCTTAACTTCTCTACTCACTTGCTTAAAATTGCCAAGGGTATTAACACATAGACCAATGAATTCTCCACACCTACATGGCAAAGCCATCAACAAAGTCATACAAGTAATATGTTCACCATTATTCTAGAAACTCTTCATGAATTGTGAAGCCAATATCTATAAATAAATGAATGAAGAAAAAGCAATAGAGAAAAGGTGGAAGAAAGGAAAGGAGAGGGAAGGGAAGGGAAGGAAAAAGAAGAAAGAAAATAAGGTGTGTTCATCAAGTTGAAATCTCCTTGGTTGTATAATTTAGTCTTGGAAAGGAATCATCACTTGGGAAGCAGGGAAAAAGAGAAAACAAGTTTTGTAAATATTTGATTTAGATTAATTTCCTCTCACATGGGTACTAGAATTTAGTACCTTAATTTTGTGTCTTAGTTCCAGGATTATCTGGGCAATGCTTTCATGAACTTGTTCATGAACTGATGAAGTTTTCTGATCCTAGCAAGCCTCACCCACCTAGAATTTAAGTTCTGTGAAGCCAGGAACCACATCTATCTGGTTTAGTACTACATCTCCAGGATCTTGCCAAGAGTGAGCTTGCAATAAATGTTTATCACATGAGTAAACATGAGTTGCTTTTATAATACTTATATTTATTGCTACCAAGTGGCAATAAAGAAAATAAATGTTTTTTTAAAAAAGATTTTATTTATTCATTGGAGACAGAAAGATACAGAGAGAAAGCATGAGCAGGGGAGAGGCAGAGGGAGAGGGAGAACCAGACTCCCCACTGAGGTGGGAGCCCAACAGTGCTCTATCCCAGGACCTGGAGATATGACCTGAATCTAAAGCAGATTCTTAACCATCTGAACCACCCAGGTGCCCCCCAAATAAATAGTTTTTAAGCTGCCAGAAAATCTGATAATAACACTACCAAAAAAGACAGGTATATAATTCTATCCAAATTAAATTGACATTTATTCTATGTATCTGGAGTCTGGACAGAAATAAGTTATTTGGGTAAATTTTTGGTTTGTTATTATATGCTTATATGTCACTATCATTGTTCCTGCTCTGGGCATGAACTACATCACACTATCCCAATTCTAATTCAATAGCAGCTTATTAGAGATATAGAACTGCTATCAGATAGTATTACTATGGGGAGTGCCTCTTGTTTTTATCAAATAATCTGCAGGTTAATATTTTGTTGGAACGACTTTACTTTCTGTGTTTTAATTTCTGTGTCAAATGCCAATATGGAAGAGTGTTCAGCGCCTTGGGTTAGCTTGGAATTGATGAAATGCCATTTGATGAAGTGAGCTTTGTGGTATAGTAATATATCTTGTACTTGTTAGAAGCAAAAGATGAGTTTTTAAAAGTTCAAAACCAGGGAAGCCTGAGTGTCTCAGTCAGCTGAACATCTGACTCTTGATTTCAGCTCAGGTCATGATCTTGGTGTCCTAAGACTGAGCCCCACCTTGCTCTCTGCACTCAGTGGGAAGTCTGCTTGAGATTCTCTCCCTCCCCATTTGCCCCTCTCCCAATCTCTCTCTAAAATAAATAAATCTTCAAAAAAATTCAAAATTAATTTCTAAATAACCATAAAGCTAATGTTAACACAAAGCTTCAATATAGATTGTCATAAATAAAATATCCCAAATAAGGAAGGTTTTTTTTTTTTTTGGTTTGACAATTTATATCAAGTGTATTTGGTGTTTTGTTGTAGTTATTAGAACCAAAAAAAAGATCATCTGTTTATGAAAGTAGATTATCTGTTTATTCAATCACTGTATTAAAATATAAGCAAAAGAACAATTGGAACACATAAGGAAAAGTATTTGAAATTGTAATGTCAAAGTGACAACAGATTTCATCACTCATTTTTAGGCTTACTCTTTAAATTTATTTTTACCTTTAACTTAATCTCTATTCTACCATTTTCTTTTTTTCTTTTTTTTTTTTCCACATCATGGCAGGTTTTTAGGCTTTAGAAAAGCATTTCCAAAGACTGGTATTCATACCACTTTAGATGGATCACAGACAATTATTTTTAAATTTATATATTAGTAAAAATATAATCATTTTTTAAAACCATGAGTTCTCAGATATTAAGCTCATTGAAAAATAGATTTATACAAAGGCATAAGACAGTTTATAGAATATACTAGATAAATAACAGTAGGGTATCCTGATAGGGAAAAAAAAATCATGAAGTTAGTATATAAGTGACTAAATCTTGGAAAGTTCTGCTTAAAATAGCCACCTGGCTTATCTGGCATCCAAACACCCAGTAGATTTTCCCTTAACTCTTCTAACTCTATTCTGAAAAGGCCTTGAGTTGGTCAGAGATATCACTCTTGTTCCAGCTGTAACTCTTCAACATTATTTAGAATCTCAGTCTTATTTTTGGACTTCTATGAAAAAGTGAACATTTCTCCCATTTTCCCAGAACATTTCACACTATCATTGGCTCCCTGGCTAAACCTTGTAGCTTACAAATCATACCTCCCTATCCCATACCTTCTTCTCTTCCTCAGAAGAGCCAATTCTGACTCGTATTTGACATTAAATACAGTCAATAGTCTGGATTCACTGGCAATAGCTTTGAGAGCAGAGATCCGCATAGCAGGAGCCTTCCCATCAAATGACAATTCGAATGAAAGTTAACCACCAATTACATAATGGGCCTGTGGATGTATACTTCCAGTTAAATTTTAAAGAGGGATAACAATACTAATCACATGATGGAAGCATTTCTTACAGTGTGATCTATTAAACATTAGTCCTCTACATTGATCAGAGGGAAGAAAAGAGTTTCAAAGCCAAATAAATTCAAGAAACACTATTAAATCCCCCCTCTTAGCGTCGGACATTGTGAAACATTATAGGAGAGTGGTCAGATATGCAAGTTCTGTAACTAGACGGCTTGGGTTTGAAACTCAGCTACCATTCAAGATCTCTGTACCTCTATTTTCTTCATTTGTAAAATGAAGAGTGTTATTAATGCCCCCTCATAGGGTTATTATGAGGATTAAATGGGCCAGTTATAGGTGAAGCACTTAGCATAGTGCCAGACACAGTGTGAGCCTGCCTCAGTATTGATTTTGCACCACAAAAGCCTATCAAAGGTTCTGAGAAGTCCTATGGGGAGTACAGGTTTTAACTTTGTTTAAGCCAGAGAGTTACCCAGAACTTATTTGACTATAGAACCATTTATTCAAGTATAATTCTTCAGAATTAATATTTGTGGGATCAATCATTTGAGAAACACTACTCCAAAAGCTTGTGTTTGAAAGCTAGGAATTCAGAAACCCTGTTGTTTCCTTGAGAGTGCTCTTCTACTTAAGGATATACTGCCCTCCGGTGGACTGAAGGGTCTTGGCCAGAAACCTAAAATAGGAAGAACGAAGCTCTGCACAGGTGCAGTCAAGAAAAGTGAAACAAACAAATGATTTTAAGGTGTGTTTTATGATGTTAAGATGTGTTTTAAAACAGTTTGAAGAGGAGTTTTTATTAAAATACTTAAGAAGGGCACATTGCATGGAGCACTGGGTGTGGTACATAAACAGTGAATCTTGGAACACTGAAAAAATAAAATTAAATTTAAAAAAATATTAAACAAGGAGAAAAAAATACTAAACATAAAACTAGATACTACTGGGCAGAAGGAACATCAGGAGCTAAGGTTTTAAGTTGTCCCCTATGAAAAGACACTGTCTTGGCATTCTTATATTCCTCAACTAGAATACGACCCAGGCCAGCACAGCATAGGTAGTTGACATATATTTGCAGAATAAATGAGTGGTTGATTGATTTCTCTACAAAGAGGGACAGAAAATTAAGATTGAATGTTGTTTTTCCAATCAGCTCTTAGGGAAATGCAGGTAAACATAAAATTCCAGATAATATGGCTTAGAATTTTTTTCTCTGGGATGATGCAGTACATACCAAAGAATGAAAGTAAGCTAATAACACATTTTTTAAAAAATATTCTTGCCTTTATTTTTTTTATTTTATTTTTCAGTGTTCCAAGATTCGGCTAATAACATTTTAACAAAGAGTCAACTAGGATTAAAATTCAAAGGTGCTTAATAGTTAAACAGCAAATTTAATTAACCAAAATAGCCAAATCCATAAAAATTACAACCTTATGCTTAAGTTTTTCTTTGAAACTGCAACATAAGAAAGTGGCAGGTGGGACCAATTGTTCTCAACACACTCATGTCAAAGACGTCCTGACTTGCCATTCTTACTCTTGTCCTTTTTCTTCGTCCTCCTTTCTCACCTCCTCCTCCTTCTCCTTCTCTTTATTCTTTATTTTTTTATTTTTTTTTAAGATTTTATTTATTTATTTGAGAGAGAGAGACAGTGAGAGAGAGAATGAGCGAGGAGAAGGTCAGAGAGCGAAGCAGACTCCCCATGGAGCTGGGAGCCCGATGTGGGACTCGATCCCGGGACTCCAGGATCACGCCCTGAGCCGGAGGCAGTCGTCCAACCAACTGCGCCACCCAAGCGTCCCCCTTCTCTTTATTCTTGTATAGGAGCTCTTGTTGAATACAGTTGGGAATTATAGATATAAATGCAGTGATCTATTAGCAAAGCTGAGAACGATTAGGTTGACAGTCAAAACTTGGGCTTTGTTTAGTTAAGAGCCTTAGGGTTGCAAGAACTCCAAGTGACTTTGATTGGATTAAGCAGAAGTAAGGACCTTATCAGAAACCTCTTATGGAACTGAGTTTCCAATGTACAGAATGAATGGAAGCAGAAAGGTCAAGATTCTTCAGCAAGAGAAATTCGTGGACATTCTGTCATGAACCATGGACAGTTTCTAATGACAGTTTCTGCGGCTCGGTTTCCAATCTAGAGAGAGAGAGGAGCTGATTGGCCAAACTGAGGTCAGATGTGTGCTGAATATTTTCTGTTTGCTTCTCCAGGTCCATTCTCCACCCATATACCCTGTTCTGTGCCCCAGGGAGGTCAACCTGGATGGGCTGAAATACTTTCTATGCCTTTTGGATGTCCTTATACCTTGCCCTCTTTGTACCTAGTCCCAATATTAAATTATTCCAATTTACTCCACTTGAGTATTTCTTCTGTTTCCTCTGGAACATGATAGATCCAAAGATCTACCACATAATCCATCAGGCAATTATTTAACCTCTCTGGGCTACAGTCTTCTCAAGCTGAAAGGTCTGATCAATAGCACACAGGGTAATGGTGAAGCTTAGATGAATTAAAACATATAAAGCTTGGCCCATTTAAAAAAAACAACAACTAAAACAAAACAAAAAAAAAACCCTTCAATAAAATTCGACTCTTATCATCATCATTTTGTCTTTTCAATGAAGTTATTAAATATATATATGTAAATGTGATTCAAAATGTTATCTTTCTAAGGTTTCCACATAAGCACTTTCCAAAATCAGAAAAAATTTATGTGAGGCCAAGTGGCCCCATTTTGGGGAGAGGGAACTGGATCACAATGGTCTGGCGCCCTTCCCAGTGGAAGTAAGTAGCACATTCTTAGCGTTATGGATTGACTTATATTAACATCTTAGAGATGGCTATAAATACCTCTTCCACCTACTAACTGCCCCCTACTGCTAAACACAATGAGAATAGGTCCTCAGAAGAGCACCACAGACAGATGCTGCTCCTTCTTTCCTTACAAGAACACACTACCTGCTGACCCATTCTGCAGGAAAAAAAATATTCCCATGAGGAAAATCATTCTTTTTCCAGGGAAAGCTCTGGACCAGAAACTCTGGCTGGGCGGGGGGGGGGGGGGGGCTTATTTATTTTATTTGTAGCCCAAAGCCAGGTCCACCATGTCTTCTCTAACTTCAGTACTCCGGATCTATGTTACTCTAGAAAGGAAAAGACTAGCTGAGAAGGATCCATCCTTGGAATATGGCCCCATTTGTTCATTAAGGTTTTTTTTTTTCCCCTTTCCTGAAGGGAAGTTATAGGAGTAACTACAGGAGTAACATAAAAGGAAGGCAGCATGACCCAGCTGATGAAATTTGAGGTCTAAACAGAGAAACCTGGCTTTGAATCCTAATTTGTTCAGGTATTGGCTGGACGATCTTGGGAAAGATTTGCATCCTTTCTGAGCTGAAGTATCTTCCAGTAAAGTGAGGGATACTTCCTATTTTTGTGGGATTCTTGTGGGGATTAAGTGAGAGAAGATATAAAGTGCCTTACATGATGCCTGGCATACTCAATAAATAATGACTATGATTGACAGTCAAAGTAGTAGTTTTTACTTATTCTTTGTTCATGCCCTTGCTTGTCATGCAGAGTAACTCCAAAATATTTTGTAGACCCATAGACCTTCAGTTAAAAGGGGACAAAAGATCTGGCTACTTCAACATCCTCCTCCCCATCCCCACTCCCATGCTATAGAAAACTCAACAGAGCCAACTGAGCAGAATGTAGGGATCCTTCTGAGACCTCCAGCTAGCTTAAGTTTAGACATATAGTAAATAGTACGCATTTATTAAGATTTCACTTTATGTCAGACACTGCACTAAAAAGTCATAAATATTTTCTAATATTAATCCTCAGGATAATCTGTTGTAACTTCTACTGTTGCTCCCATTTTAGAGATTATGAAACTAAGGTTCGAAAGGGCTAAGTGACCTTAGACCTTAGACCTCACTTATCTAGGCTTCACTGAAGGTTTCTTATTTAATTACTCTGGGGTGGATTCTGGGCATGGACATTTTTTTAAAGATCCCCAAGTAGTTCTAATGTGCAACCAATGTTGAGAACCTTGCCCTTGATGGGCTCTTGATGGTGTCAGTCATAGAGCGTCTTGGAGGCCCTTAGAGATTTGTTTACCTTGACATTCAGTTCAGAACTAATTAGCTGATCCTCATACACTAGGCAATAATAAATTGTGTAAATTCTGATTGGGACACCGCTTTGCATAGAAATATAAAACTTTCCAAGGAGAACATTTTTCTGCATTACTAAGAGTAGTCAAGTTTCCTTTGGAAAATGGCAACAGCCAAATCTTTCCCTACTAATCATGTATTACCAAAAACTTGCCTTAAAATACTGCAAGAGAGCCAACACCATTCAGTAAATTACACCATGTAACTGGCTTAGGCCTCATTAGGCTTGCCCTCTTTGGCTTTGTTAAGGGAACAGCCACTTCCCTTTGCAATCCCCCTTCTGGGAATGGATTTCTTCACTTTTCCCTGAAAGGTCAGGACATCCCACTTTCCCTGAATCCCTCATCAAGCAGTGGCAGCTCAGCCTTTGCTATCTTCTTGTGCAGCTCCCTTGAGAGTGAATTTTGCTTACAAATAAGAGATGTCTGTAATTTTGGATAGTTTACATTTGAAAAAGAGACAGAACAATTTTATTTTGAATGAGGATCCTTGTAGTGAATCCTGTTGGATATCTATCCGGCTTTCCCCTTCCCCTTTCCTACCCAGACAGGATTTTTAAGGTACCATTCCCTTCTTCTGTACACCCAGGTATGCTCATATTCACTTGAGCTCACTATCCCACTAGCTCCTCCAAATGCTTCTTTATCTTCCTCCACTCTGACTTAGAGCCTGGGTGCTTGACCTGGTGATAGGTATGCATTCCAGCATCACTGTGGCTTTCAGCAAGTGGTACAACAGTAACCTTGGAGCATTTATTCTGATGGCATCTTCCACTACTAAGTAGTTGCAGGTTGACAGCAATTCTCTAGGAACGGAGAAAGAGCCTCTTGGGCAACCCTCTCCATTTGATTCTTTACGTGAGTATTCTAGTAACAGCTCCCTACTCCTTGGTCTGAGGATTAGTAATGGCTCCCTCTTGTTGCTAGTTCTTGGGTACTCCACCATTACTGAGTTCCTAACTCAGCCTACAACTTTGAAAATAATCACTTTATTAAACTCTCCTATTTAATAAAAGGGAAACTCTAACACTGTTGGTGGAAATGCATGCTAGTGTATCCACTCTGAAAAGCAGTATGGAGCAGCTTCCTCAAGAAGCTAAAAAATAGAGCTACCCTAGAACCCAGCAATTGCACTACTAGTATTTACCCCAAAGATACAAATGTAGTGATCCAAAGGGGTACCTGCACACCAATATTTATAGCAACAATATCCACAGTAGCCAAACTATAAAAAGAGCCCTGATGTCCATAGACGGATGAATGGATAAAGAATTAAGGGGGGGGGCACTTGATGGATCATGAGCACTGGTGTTATATGCAACTGATGAATTACTGAACTCTACATCTGAAACCGATTATGTTCTATGTGTTGGGTAATTGAATTTAAATAAAAAAAATAAATTCTCCTACTTAGCTAGTTTTAATATATCATCTGCTTCCTGCTGGGATCCAAATATATCACGTGACTCACATCCCCAGTGTCAAAGCCTGGCTCCTGATTAGTCTAGTCTAGTCTGGTCTGGTCTGGTCACAGTATCCCATTTGGCAGCAGGAATCATCTAAGACCCCAGCGTTAAGATAATCAGTGCATGGTATTCCCTTAAGAAATGTTTTAGATCTAGAGATGGGCACTTGACTTAAGTTGGCTAATTATATGGAAGCAACTTTAGTACGTTCAGGCTACAATAACAAAATAGCACAGACTGAGTAGTTTATACATAGAATAAACTAGTTAAACATAATTTATTTTTCACAGTACTGGAGCCTGAGAAGTTTAGGATCAAGTCGCCAGCATGGTTGAAGTCTGGTGAAGTCCCTCTTCCTGGTTTGTAGCTGGCATTTTCTCATGGTCTTCACATGGTGAAAGGGAAGAAGGATCTCTGTGAGGTTCTTTTATGAGGATACTGATCCCATTCCTGAGGGCTCCACCTTTATGTCTCAAGAAACTCCCAAATATCCTAGGTCCTAATGCTATCATTTTTTGAGGTAAGGGTTTCAACACATAAATTTGGGGGGGGGTACAGAAATTCAGATCATAGCAGAAAGGAAGCACCTAGCCTCAGCTTCTGCCAGTAGCCATCCTGTGATCATGAAGAAAGTCACTAGGAAGACAAAGCACATGCATAAAGCAGAGCCCAAAATAATGACACTAGAATCCCAGTTATCACATGTGTGGACTTACTGTTATGGGGCATAGAAAATTTCCTTATAAGTTAAACCAGTTTTAGTTGGGTTTTTTATTTTTGTCTTTCTGCAATTTGCTACTAAATTCACCATAACTAATATAGTTTTATCAGCATTTCCTTCATTTTTATAGCAGCCTTATGCTTTAAAACAACTCCCATGTATTGTTCCATTTGATTTTTTTTCAATACCCGTGTGAATGATTATTATAGTGATAGCTAAGGTAATAAGTAATAATAGCTATGTGCCACATATTATTCAAAACACTTTGTCTATAAATATTCATTTGGTTAAGCATCACAACAACTCTGTTCAGTAGGTACTATTATTATACCTATCACAGTATGACAGAGGGCAGAGAGAAATAAAAAATACACATCAGGTACCTAGCTGCTAAATGGCGAAGTTGGACTTTGAATTCATGAAGTCAAATTCCAGATTATGTGTTCTTTATCACTATATTCTAGCACACTGTGGATTGGAAAAGGTAGGTAGGTATTCTTAATTCTCATTTTTCAAGTGGAGAAACCACTGTTCAGAGAACCAAAGAGATAGACTCTGGACTCACATTAGATCTATTATCTATTCTCCATGAGTTCTATTTCCACTATGACACATTTCCCACCCAGTCAGATTTCCATCCCTAGGGCCTTTCTAACAGTTTATGGAGCAATCAATGAAAGTAAGAATTCTCGACCCTTCCAAATTGTCCTTGAATTGAACTGGGACAATGTGTGAGGACAGACTCCCTCTAGAGGTCACTAAGCATGGCTGCAGCCTACAGATGACCCACATGGTATTCAAACCTATTTCATATACTCTCTAAAACAATTTTATCGAAAAATTACAATTTTATAAAAAATTGAATATGTGCCTTATATATCTTGTTATCATCTGAAAGTGTTTATAGTATGTTGCAAAGAATGTAATTCCTGGTGAATTAAAACATTGACACTTAAAACTGTAGTTCATTCTGTAGGTATCCAGTGAAATCTGAATTCCATTGCAATTTGATATTCACCATAATCCATTCAAAATATGTGGATAAACACTTTGATGATCATTAAAATTTTATAATTTTATGTCTTCCTATTTTCTTAAGTCTTATTTCCATTCCAAACTGCACACAAAATTTTATCCCTATGCAATATATTTTATTTCTAAAAGCAATTTATTGATATTTGCAACAAAAATATAAATATAAATTAAAAGTAACTTTTAAAAAATCCCTGTTACCATAAGACCCTAACGGTTAAAATATTTCTTTTGAATTGGCAAAATTTACAAATATTATTAGTTTATCATTTATGCTTATTAACCAAAAAAGTACACTTCAATTGCAAATGTATTTATTAATTAGATGTATATTTTTAATCTCTATTAATTCATATATGATTTATTTACAATGAGAATAAGATAGGAACTAATACTGATTCTACTTCTATGGGTGATTTTTAATTTTTTATAGTTGTAGTTGTTGAGAAATCTTATTGACATAAATAAGAATGTAAGGTTTATGATAGGGATGTCACTTAATTCTTTGAATACCTTCAGATTATTTGCCAAGAGTACATAGTGATCTATCATTGGGAATTATTTTAATGAGTAATCCAAGTGTTTATTTTCTTCACAGTCCTTGTCACACAAAATAATTATTTTCTTTATTTCTTTATATTGCATGGCCCTTCCTGCCCCCCTGCCCATATACCAGGATGCAGGCTTCGCAAAATTTGGACCTTTACTTCTATTCTTTGGAATAGTGTCTGGCACATGATGGGCAGTTAACAAATATTTGTTGAACAAATGGCTGAAGCCACCTGCCCCCAAAGGGAAGGTAACCCTTGTGATTCAGTTAGGGCAAGAGGAATGAAGGAAGATTGGATGTGTAGGTAACTGAATTCTCCATGAGCTCAACTGTTGAGCTTCCTTCTTTCTTATGAATACCTGTTGTTTCAGGAGAAAAGACAATCTTCTTCCATCCTCAAATAGATAATGGGTCATCTCCCCACTTCTAGATCGCTGACCCCAGGGACCTTGGCAGCCATCCCTCTGTCCTCTCCTCAGCAGGATCTCTTAATAGGTCATCCAATAAGGTGAATAAGCATCTATAGTGTCCTTGGAGAATTTTAGTGTGTCTGTTGTCTCCATCAAACTTTGTTCATTCCCTAGTTGTGTGCAAAATAAGAGGAAGCTTCTAGAAATCTCCAGTGGTACCCTGGTTTACAGTTCCATGCCATTTGAAGACCTACAAATTAAATTTTCATATCTAATTTTTATTCTTTCCTCAGCTTTGTGTAGAGGGAAGCCCTTAATTTAATGATGAGAAAACTGGGGCCCAGGGAGATGGAGAAATATGCCCAATATCATAGGCAGGTGGCTGAATGTAGGTTTGAATAGCTACTCTAGAAGTAGTATAAATTTGAATTTAAATCCGGCCTGTTTTACTAATTTAATAGTGTGACTGTATGAAAGTAGCTTGGCTTCTCTGAACTCCAGTTAACTCAGTAAAGTAGGACCATTAAGGACATTTGATGTCAGGAAGAAATTACTTACTAGGTTTACAGCCTTATCACTCAATAGTACATTGCCTTTCCCGACATGAGGAGGTATTATTATTATTCCCACTCCCACTTTAAAGATGAAAAAACTGAGGCAGAGCATGGCAGAAGAGTATCATCACCAGCAATGTGTGCTTTGGGGTCAAGATGCCTGAGCTCAAGTCCTGGGTCCATTATCAACTAGCTAAGTGATTTTGGACAAGTTACTTAATACATACCTGGCACAAGGTAAAAGTCAATATATGTCAACTAATATGAGGCAACTTTTCCAAGGCCATAAACAAACACTGGCACTGCTAATTTCAAAACTAGTCAACCTTATTCTAGAGGCCATGCTCTGACCCATCACACTATGTTATTTTTAGAACCAAAAGTCAGGAGATAAGAACATAAATGTGTGTGTGTGTGTGTGTGTGAGAGAGAGAGAGAGAGAGAGCGTGCTGAGGTTTGAGAGATACAAAGTACAGGAAAGAGAAAGGAGAAAATTTTATAGAATATAAGAATAATTTTCTTTAAGGAAAGACATGGAATTTTCCTTTAGATTCCCTTTCCAAATACTCTGGTAAAGAATTAAATTGCTCAAAAATTCCTCTCTGCTATGAAAATAATGTTTCTTTAGAGAGCAATATGGTGATAAGATAGGCCACAAGCCAGCATGACTTTGTTAGGGTTAAAGTTTCTGAAAGAGCTCCAGCCATTCACTCTGAGTAAGACCTCCAACTTGGGGGCTTGGAGATATGGAGCAGAAATTTCGAAGGCAAATGCTGAAGTGCATGTCCCCAGCAGCAATGTAACCTGCATACTGTGGGATATTAATTCTATCCTGAGAAGCAGTCAACTGGACAATCTAGGTATCAACTGGCTGAAAGTGTTTAGACAGAAGGTATGCCCCCTCCTCTGTCTCTATGCACTTCCATCTCAGTGCCATACTAATTAAAGTCATTTTTCCCCCTGGCAAACTGAGCCCAGAAAATCCCACCTCTTCTTCCAAGATGCATAAGTTCCTGTCCGTATTCCTGGCTTAGAGAAAAGAAATGGTCCCCTATTTTAAGCTAGTGTTAAGTGTTACCTGTGGCCACCTTCCAGGTGACAATGAATAGGCTTTTCACTGATCTATAACCTTAAAGGCTTCCAACAACCAGTTCTTCCCTTTGCTTGTAGTTCCAACAGCAACACCAATACCATCATATCTAACATGTAGTGAGCAATTATTGCATTTGTTTCCTGAAACCAATTGTGGGCTCTGTAGAATGTGGTTTCTATCTTACCTCAGTTAGAGAATTGCTGTGTAAGATGTCTATGATGTCTTTTTGGCTTCCAGAATCTATAAATTTTAGTGCATACTATATTGTGCCTTATGTTTCCTCTATCAAATGTTGTTGTTATTATCAGTAAGGAAAATGACAGTCATTATTTCTTGGACTCTTACTATATGCTGTTGTATTAAGTACTTAATATACATTAGCATATTTAACCCCCAGGAAAAAACCTGTGACATATGTATGTGTATATGTATGTATATATTCTTATTTCCAATTTTCAAATAAGAAAACCGAAGTTTAGTTAGATTAAATGCCATTTCCAAAGGTTACACAGTAGTGGTGGAGAAGTTAGGATGGGAACCTAGCTTGTCTAAATCCGTCCTACTCCCTCTCCTGCGTGGAATTGCTCCTTCCATGATACTCATAAATAGGAGACTTCAATTTACCTTTGTCTATGTGTTTGGGGTTAGAATTTTTGATTTTTCTATATGCCTGTGTACTAGCCTAAATCCACATTCAAACTTCTATTCTTTGAAAAGATAAGAGTTTGCCTCTCAGATTCCTGTGTGACAGTGTCAATGATGGTATTTACTTTCAGAGCAGTTGAAAGCCTACTTTGAATCTTTTTCTGGAATTTCAGAGAGTGTAATAGTAAGTCATAGAATGGATTTCAAATAAACAAGGACATTTCACTTTCAGGGAGATAGTGGTCCAAACTGGGTCCATCCATGGTTACCAGATGGCGACAGTTGTCAAGATCTTGTATTTTCATTAGAAACCAGGGAAATGTAAGGAAACTGAGTTAAGAGAGAACAAAGAAACATTAAAATTAATAATTGCATAGTATTTGGGCTTCTGAGTGGCAATCTTGGAAGGACATAATGCAGAGGCTTGTATGAGCAACAGATGCTGCCATCATCATCACAAAACACTATGAACCTCTGTCCTAGTTTGGTTTCTCCCAGAACCAGACCCTGGGAAAAGAACTCTAGTACAAATAGTTTAAGAATCAAAGTTAGAAAAGTAGGAAAGAGAAACAGAGAAAGAAAGGCAGTAACTAAAGGGAGTGTTATCAAGCAGCTATTATTGTGGGCAACTGAGCTTAATCCCAATCAGGAAACTCTGGGAGCCGGTGTCTTGGTAGAAGACTGATGGGAGGTTATTAATTTCCAGAAAATTTTAGTTTACCATTAAAGCAGAGAAAGTGCTTTGAATCAGATAAAACTCAGAAAGAAATTAAGCAACTGGCCCTGGAAGTTAGCCTTTTGCCCTGAAGTAGTAAGGGTAGAGAGGCTGGGTCACTGATAGCATCTGAAGACAAGTAGAAGCTAGCATGTATTGAGTACTTAGGATTAATTTAATTATCAAAGCTACTGTATTAACTGGGCACTATTATTGTTGACATTTTATAGTTAACAAAAAGTGAAGAAGGGTAACATAATTGTTCATGTGCAAGTATCTGGTAAATGGTAAAGCTGGGAGTTGATTCTGGGGTTCTGAATCTTAAAACATCACCTTATTCCATGGAAGTATGCTGACTGTAGCTTCAAGATCCTCAGTCTATTCCCAATTCTCCAGCTCTATTTCTTTTGCCCTCAGTAAGTGGTAAGGTTTTTTTGTTTTGTTTTGTTTTTGTTGTTGTTGTTGTTGTTTATTTGTTTGTTTTGTTTTGTTTCAGAGAAGATCCAAGTTGCTCCTAACTTGATTTACATTTTCTAGGCAGAGTTAGTGATAGTAACTACTGACACTTCACATTCTTCTAAGTTTGACAGGTTTTTCTTAGTTAATGCTCTTACCTCATCTATGAAGTAGGTATTATTATATCCCCACATTACAGATAAGGGAGCAGAAGCACAATGTGGTAGATAATTTGCTTGAGGTCATTGATTCAGTGAATGGGAAAACAAGGGTTCCGTCTGATTTCAATTCCCTTGCATGATCACTGTGTTATTCTGTCTCCTTCATCAGAAAGTTCTAAAAGAGCAAAGCTTTGAGTAGACTGTGGAGCTGGGCAATTCCAGGAACAACTTTTAAAAGGAAACAAGGCTAATGAACATAACAAATGCAGGGAAATAGTAACACTTCATCTCTACTCAATTTTGATTTATGAAGTCTTAATAGAAACATAGGATATTCTTCTGGATGAATATGCATATCTCTGAAATCTTGTTTTAAGGTATCAATAACCAGGCTGACACTGGACTTAGAAATGTTATATTCATGTAAGTTCCTAGCTGGGACAATGTACTCTTGGCTCTGGGAGCAGATCTTTATTCTAGATGGTGGATCTCTATTTCAAAGAACTAAAGGGAAAGGTGGATCAGTAATTGACTCCTTCATGTACCTGTTTATTTCTGACTTCATTAGTACATTTTTGTTACAGAATATATTGAAATATGGGGTTCCTGGGTGGCTCGGTTGGTTAAGCATCTTCCTTCAGCTCAGGCTGTGATCTCGAGGTCCTGGGACAAATCCCCATGTCAGTCTCTCTGTTCAGCGGGCAACCTGTTTCTCCCTCTTCTTCTTCTCCCTGTCATTTGGGCTCTCTCTCACTCTCTATCTTACGTAAATAAATAAATTCTTTAAAAAGAAAAATTTTGAAATAAAGAAAATAAAAACAAGAGAAAAAAACATAATTCAAATTATTTTTAATCACATCATTTTTCTTCTCTTTAAAATAGAATATAAGGTAAAGAATGAGAGTAGTCTCCAACCCCCATTCTAGTCCTAGTAGAAACAACTGTCAACAAATCTGGTCCTCACCAGTCTTTTCTTTCTTCTGTGATTATAGAAACATACCTATAGGCCATGTACATACCTATATATCATTGACAGCTTTTAAAAAAAAATAAAAATATGATCATGGTTTTTTTACTTAACAATACCTTCTAGACTTCCTTGATAGTCAGTATTTACAAAGTTTAGCTCATTTTGTTTTTAATTCATTCCTGTACATTTCATTATACAGATTGTAATTACCTAAACAATCTCTTACTGATAGACATTTGACCTGTTCAAAATGCTTGCTAATAAAAAATTGCTGCAAAGTTCATTTAGTGTCTTTTTACACTCTCCAGGTGGTATCTTTTTAGATCATTCAGGATGAAAGATGTCAGATGGTTGGGATTTTCTCCCTTTGAACTGAGAAGGTAAAGTCTAACTGAGCAGTTTTCTGATTCCCAAACTCCATTCTACTAATATTTCCTGCTTCTAATTCTAGTTTAGATGTTTGCAACCATTAACAATGATTTAAATTACGAATCCTTAAAGGCAATAGTGTGTTTGCATTCCCATTCTAATACCCAACCAAGAGGAAGACCTGGTAGGCTCCTTCCTCCATCTTCTCTCCACGATCTGCTACCTCCACCTAGGTGTAGCCTTCCAACCTGACCATTGTTTTCAGGGCCAGCCCTGAGTTTTTTTGAATTCACAGAGACCAAAGCCTTGGAAGCTGTTGCTCAGCTGACTTGAAATATGCTTTCCATCCCTTCCCTTTATCCCCACCATGCTCACACAGAATGTCCAGCTTCTTAAACAAAGGCTGTATCTGAAATGTTTCTTCCGTCCTGGAGAAACAGGAAGGCTTTTTCTCCTTGCACTCTGCCTCTACATTTATAATGGAAACCAGGAGAGAAGACTAACTTGAAGCAGAATAATCTCACATTCTCTCTTCACTTTTCAGCAGAAGGCAAGAGCCCCCAGGCCTTAATCCCAGCTTGGCCCTTGTCACCCACTTTCCTATCAGCTCTTTCCACAGGACCTGGACATTGCTGGATTCAGAAAGAGGGGATGTGGGGAGTGTGGAGACCACCAGGTGTCTGGTGAATCTGGGACAATGGAAAGGGGGATTGTGAGTAAGGGCGTTACACATTTGGCCAATTCCTCCCCCCAGAGAGTCAGTTAGGAAGGGCTGGAGTTGGGGTGTGGAGGGAAAAGCAGAGAGTGAGCTTATCACCCTGGGAAATCTCAGCTCCGCTGTGCGGAGTCTTCTGACACGTCTCTCCCCCTTATCCTTCAGTTTGAAGGGAAAATGGACGTAAAGTACGAAGCGGTACCTCGACGACTTAGGTTGATTTCAACAAGCCAGCCACCCCCGGGGGAGAAAAAGCAAGGTCACCTCCGCCCGGTCTACTTCCAGGGACCCCGCGGCTGCCTTCTCTCCGCAGTCATCTTCTGGGTGCTGCCTTTCTGGAGTTGAATGTGAGCTCCCAGGGAGCTGAGGACTCGGTTTTCCTAAGGAGCCCCATTCTTGGTTCTCTGGCTTTGGACCTTTGCGGGCGCTTAGCTCAAGGACAAACCCCAGGATCCTAAAGAACACACCCAGAGGTGGCTGGGGAGGGAGCAGAGCCAGAGGAGGCCGATCGGGGCAGCCGCACTCCCTGTCCTCTGGGGTGGAACTGGAGACTGCCCAGCACAGGAGAGGCACAGGGACCTGGGGCGGGAGCTGTCCGTGGTCCTGGCCCACGTCAATGCGTGGATATTTAAGGCCAAGAACTGCGCGTCCGTCTTCCACTACAGCTGATGAAGAAGTCCCAGATTGTGGAGCTGGAACTGATTTTAATGAACCTGCTCGCATGCAAGGTCTGAGATTCATGTTTCCGCACCCTCCCGAGCGTAAGTCATTGCCTGGGCGAATGTGAAAGTTTCTTTTCACGTTCCCCTTCTGTGCCCCCTCTCCTCTTTGGATTTAAAAGACCTTTACTCTTTGGGCGCTTCCCTTCCTCTCACACTGCCCCCTCCCGGAATCTGTTCTTCCTCCAGCTCCCTCTCCTGCCCCACTTCTGGATGTAGGAGGAAAACCCAGAGGTGAAGTTTGCTTAGCCACAAGCTCATGTCATCTTTACTCCTGATCCCCAAGCCATCAAGCGGATCCTGACCATTTCAGGGCAGGCTGAAGCTGGATTGGCTTAAAAGCCACCACCCTGGCCTGTATGTGGAGGGGATGGACCTTTAACGCCGTCAGATAGAAACTGGATCTTTGAAACAATGAGGTTTAATCCTCTTTAAATGAATCGTGTGCTTGAGGTTTCATCTGAGATGATTCTGAGCCAGGACTGTAAAATGAAGATTGCCCCCTTTTAGTTCGGACACTTTCGGGGGAGGGACGGATAAAAGAGGCTGAAGAATGAGGTGGTGCATAGGTGGAAACATAGAACTGCTTAATCAGCTCCAGTCAGTGGGACCACTAAGGTGCTGCTGCATCGCCCTCACAGAAAACATTTTAATGCTCCAGGTCTCAAAAGCAGCAAGAAATAGATAAACATATACTTGTTGAATTAATCCCAAAAGGTATAATAAGTTGTTATTTTAATTATTATAATTTAATTGCTTATCTCTTCTGCCTATCAAACTATACAGTTGATGCCAGATTTCTGGCGACATTTTTCCTACAATCCTTTAATGAATGGGGATGGAGCAATACTCTTACAGGAACAGGAGTCCTTCTTATTACATCGACTTACTTGAAGGACTAATTTGTTCTAGCCTATTTTTCAGGAATCTTTATTTCCATTTTGCCATATACATTGGCTTTTTATAGGGTTGGCTTTGGAACAAAGTGCTCAGAAGGGGAAACGGCTTGACCCACAGTTTCAATGACATTTATTTCTATAATTGGTCTCCACTTCCTTCCCTTAGAAAGACAAATAGCTTCCCAAATCTCATTTCCTTTTTTTTTAAGATTTTATTTATTTATTTAAGAGAGAGAGCATGTGCAACATGCAAGGAGAGGAGCAGAGGGGGAGGAAGAAGCAGACTCTCCAGTAAGCAGGGAGCAAGGCGGGCAGATCCCAGGACCCTGGATCATGACCTGAGCAGAAGGCAGATGTTTAACCTGCTGAGCCACACAGGCGCCCCCAAATTTCATTTCTTAAGGGGATCTTAAAATTAAGCAGCAAAGTGAAGGCATTTTTTTCCTTGTATTTTTTCCTTAGTAAAACAATATGTCTGGAGAATGTTTGGTTTTTAAATCAATCTTGTTTACGTTAACTATTTCATAAATTGAGCACATGATATTCTCAGTTGAGAAATAGTGTCTTTAGCACCAGAGCAAATGCTGGATTTTTTTTGACATTGTGATTAAAACTATACTGGTAATACTATAGCTCTGGAAGAAGGGAAATGCCTAATGGTGTCCGAATACCAGAAATGAAAGTGGAAAGTGAAATTCTATTGCCTTTAGCTTCAAGCAGGACATTTTCATTTCAATCTCCAGAGTTGTCTTTTTTTGCAATACTGTTTTAGCTTCAAGTTGATGCCGATTTCTTATTTTACTGCTCACAATATTAATTTATATGTACATATAGATTTGGACTGTGTTGAAAGTTTTAAATTCTGCTTTGGTCAAATTCTTTTCTCAAATGGAAGCCAGAGAGTCCTTATGTAGGGCACTTCAATAACTGCCCATATTTTTTGGAAAGAAGAACCAACTGAGATCATATTGCTGGACCAAGATGTACAAAAATATAGTAACCAATTCTTTAGGGAACTCATTTGTGTTTTATAACAGAATAATAAACATTTGAAATTGCTAGATACTGGTGAAAGTGATTGAGAGGCTTCCATGCACATGATAATGTTATTTTATCTTTTTGACAATCTTGTGATGTAAGCATGCATCTTCCCTATATTACAAAGGAGGAAATGAGACTAAGGGAGAGTAAGAGTTCGACCAACTTGATGGAAAAGCTGGCATTTGAATCAGGATTGTCAGAGCAGCACTACTGAGAAATATTACACCCTCTCATTTCAAACAGCCAAACTTTATTCAAAGTCTGCAGTGACTTTGAATAGAGCAGAGACAATTATCAGAGTCGTGTTTCCTGGCCTCTGTACTAACGTCTTAAGGACCTTACCCTATCCTGAATTTTGTTCCAAAAAGGATAGGCTTTGGGACTTTACCACTCTCTTCCATGCCAGTGGTACCTTCCTGGCTGTCCACGATGCTAAGAAACTCTGCTCTGAAAGGCGTGAATAGTCCTGTCCTCTCACTCTTCTCCAGCCTTAGCATGCTCTCTTATGAGGCACTTCACATCATAAAACCACTATATTCTCATTTCAATCTAATCTAATCAGACTGCTCTCTGCTCTAGAAAGCAATTTTTTTCCCAAGAGGGACTCAACACAGAGCCTCTTGTCTCTCTGACGTTCCCAAGGACACTCAGGGAATGGGTACTTTTGGAAAGACTGTCTTCTCCTTCCCCATCCAAAATCTGACTTTTTGTTAGGCCAAGGAAATGGAGCTCATCAGGCATCACAGCTTCAGGGCTCGTGGCAGAGAGCAGCATTAGGACCCTGGAGGAGATAGAAAGCCTTCATAGTCCAACAGTTACCTTTGCAATTAATGCCTTTGTTCTAGTCTGATTCTCTACTCCTGGGTGGTGCCAATCCCTGAAGACCTCCAAAGAATGGCTTTGACATATATTCTCCCACAAACAGGGTGGGTAAAGGCTTATGGGAAAGGCCAGCTGCTCTGTGCCTATTTTGGTGGAGTCTTCAGCTCAGTTCCAAATCATCTTGTGGCTTCTTGGAGGTCAAAGGGATGGTTGTGTGTGTGTGTGTGTGTGTGTGTGTGTGTGTGTGTGTATGTTTGGTGTGATAGGATGAGTGATTTCTCAAAAAACAAAACAAAACAAAACAAAACTACAAACACCAAAACCCACACTTTAGAGTCATAAGAGAAAAACTCAAAGACACAAATGAAGATGCATTCCTAATCCCTCTTTTCTAAATCCAAACTCCACTCTCCCCTGACCACTCAGAAGCAATAGTGGAAATCTGCCCTTTGTCACAACCCTCTCCATTTGCAAGGTGATTCCATAAAAGGACAGGCTGCAGCCGATATTTCTTTGAGAAACTTTAGGAATAAAGAGACCTCAGGGAGGACTAAGTATATTTCTTTTTAAATAGATCTTCCTTAATTTACTTCTAGGAAGAGTAAATCATAAACATCCAAAGTATGCACCAATTTTAATAAACTCAATAGAGGATACTGATACACTTATTTTCTTTAGACATCATCTATCTCCAAAGAATGATCTGAGAAAAAAAAAAAAAAAAGCTGCAGTTCAAGCTATAATCATTTATCTTTTCTCTATTTAGGCAAACTGGAAAATAAGGAGGTGTTGTGCTCCCTGTAGTGGCATCTTCAAATTGGAGACTTAAGAAATCCATTCATCTTTCAGGGAGGTACATCTTTTTTTACAAAAATTGTTTATTTATTTTAGAGAGAGAGCATGCAAGGGGAGGGACCAAAGAAAAGGGAGAGAGAATCCCAAGCATACTCTGCACTGAGCACAGAGCCCCATGTGGGGTTTGATCGCAGGACTCAGGGAGGTACATCTTTTGCCTTTTTTTTCCCCCATGAATGTTCTCTTAGTTAAAGACTTTGTCATAAAAGAAACAGTGGGAAAGAAACATACAAAAGAAGCATTGTTGAAGAACAACCCTGAACCACTATAAATCATATTGTAGAGAAGAGTTGTATGTATATACTAGAGGGCTCAATTCGATCTTCTCTACAATTACTTGCCACTCTAAATTTATTCTTTAAGCTTACCACACATGAGAAGGTAAACTATTTCTTGGAGCTAGCAGAATTAAAAGTTAAGATTATAAATTAGAAAATTCAAAGCACAAAAAATATCAGAGCCATAACTAGCTTATATCAAGTCTACTACTGCTTACAGTTTTTGAAACTGCACAAGAAAGCTATTAAAAGACAGGAGTCTATTTTCGCTTTTGTTTCCTTTGCCTTTGGAGACGTATCTTGAAAGAAGTTGCTGTGGCTGATATCGAAGAGATTACTGCCTATGTTCTCCTCTAAGATTCTGATAGATTCCTGTCTCACGTTGAGGTCTTTTATCCATTTTGAGTTGATCTTTGTGTACGGTGTAAGAGAATGGTCGAGTTTCATTCTTCTACATATAGCTGTCCAGTTTTCCCAGCACCATTTATTGAAGAGACTGTCTTTTTTCCACTGTATATTTTTTCCTGTTTTGTCGAAGATTAATTGACCATAGAGTTGAGGGTCCATATCAGGGCTCTCTACTCTATTCCACTGGTCTATGTGTCTGTTTTTATGCCAGTACCATGCTGTCTTGGTGATCACAGCTTTGTAATAAAGCTTGAAATCAGGTAAGGTGATGCCGCCAGCTTTATTTTTGTTTTTCAACGTTTCCTTAGCGATTCGGGGTCTCTTCTGATTCCATACAAATTTTTGGATTATTTGCTCCAGCTCTTTGAAGAATGCCGGTGGAATTTTGATCGGAATGGCATTAAAAGTATAGATTGCTCTAGGCAGTATAGACATTTTAACGATGTTTATTCTTCCGATCCAAGAGCATGGAATGGTCTTCCATCTTTAGGGATTTGGGGGCGCCTGGGTGGCTCAGTAGTTTAAAGCCTCTGCCTTCGGCTCAAGTCATGATCCCACGGTCCTGGGATCAAGCCCCGCATCGGGCTCTCTGCTCCTTGGGGAGCCTGCTTCCTCCTCTCTCTCTGCCTGCCTCTCTGTCTACTTGTAATCTCTGTCTGTCAAATAGATAAATAAAATCTTAAAAAAAAAAAAGACAGGGATCTTGTGTGTATGGTGGGGGTAGGGTGGGTACACACTCCACTGGAAAGAAATTCTGATCATTTTTTTTCCTCTTTCCTTTACAGAGTCCATTTTCATAGTCTTTCCTATTTTGTCTCCTCTATAATTTTTTGCAATCATTAGGCAAATCACTCATTGCTTTATGATCATTTCAGCCCCACCATGGATAACTGAAACATTTTATTGATGCAATTTTGTTCCTTTATTAATTAGCAAACATTTATTAAGCACTTTCATATGTCAGTTATTGTTCAAGCAGTATAAACACAAGTTACCTAGCCATGATCTATTCTGAAGGCAACAATATCTTTTTTTAATCATAAATTACATTAAGATGCAAAATGTTCTACCACATTTAAATGGGAAAATTGCAAATTTAGTTGTTTCTCAACTTTTTCTTTCAAATAGCTTATTTGTGAGAGACAATCTTCACTACATGCCCTATGATTCGCCTCACTCAGAAATTTTTTAAAGATTATTAAACACCTACTGTGCACTATATGTTAAGGCTTTTAGAGGTGAAGACAGGCAAGTTTCATGCTTTATGAAGTTGACATTTTAGTGTTAAATTCTTTGATAAGCAGTTAAGCTATATAATTTAGGAACCTAGAATTAAAATTTAAATTTAGAAACTTATTGAGAAAGTTTATGTTATTTAGAAACTTATTGAACACTAATACTAAAAATGTATAATGTTTATATGTATTTCTCTTTTTTAGATGCAATTGGCTAGTTATCAGTAAAGAACTACTATTTTTTCTAAAAAAAAAAAACCAGCTCATTTACTGAATATGAAACAGATAATAATACTAACACAGGAAAATATGTTGAATCCATTGCTTTAGGTTGGGTTTTTATGTCCAGATAAAAAGAGCTAAGTACTGAGTAACACATTACTTAAAAAATCAAAGGTTATCTTCCAGTCAGTGTATAATTTTTTTCTGCAAAATTGCAACCCAAACCTAAGTTTTAATTTCAACACATTAAATTATTTTCAGTAAGACTAAGAAGCACTACAAAATAAAATATCTAGTCTAAAATACTATAAAATATTTTAGTTCCAAAATCAAGAACTTAATATAAAGTAAAGAAATATTTATCAAAATAGTCCCTTTGCAAAGTGTTTGGGGTCTCAAGAAACAGATAAAAGAACACTTCCACTTTTAGAATCAGCATTTGTCAGTAGGTTCTACAGAGGCATGAGGAAATAAATACAGATATGAAAACCCAAATTCAAAGCAATGAGATCCCAGACACAATCAGACCGAATTGATCTTTCCACCCAGGTAGCATAGTTGAGCTAGTATTATTACACATTGTTAGTGGGTCGGGGACATCGGTTTAAAGACACATGTCAGCATTTGAATTGTATTTCAAGGCTAGAAGAAACCTTGATTCATCCAGTTAAACTCCTTTACGGTTCAAGTAAAACTGAGATCCAAAGTAAATTACGGTTCAAGTAAAACTGAGATCCAAAGTAAAATTATCCCAAAGTGACATAATTGGCAATTGGCAACACTGGCCACCAGAAGTAAAGTTCTCTCAAACTTAATGTACCAATAGACTCGCTGGGCATTAAAAAACAAAAACAAGCAAAAGCAAAAGCAAAAGCAAAATAAAACAAAACACCTGAGGTACTGAAAGATTCAGGTCTCTGTGGTCCATCTCCAGATATTCTGGCTGGATAGAGTTGGGATATGCCCAGGATTTATTGTTGATGATGATACAGCTGGTCTGAGAATCACCCATGAACACATACTATGCAAGTCCTCTGAGATCTAACTACTTCCAAAGTAAAATGATAAGGTGGTGTGAAAATTTCAAAGCATAGCTTTAAAGATGCTGTATTTTTTCCTACTGTTTCTCAGATAGTCATGCATTTGTATAAAATGTACAGCCAACAGAAATCAAAGTCTGTTGACTATCAGACATAACTTAGATTATCACAGTGAACTCTGTGATGCGTTGGAAATCTGAGACTGATCATTTTTTTCATGCCACAAGATTATCCAGTTAATGTGTTTCTAAGACAATGGAGAGGAATATTTGAAACTGTAAAATTTTCTAACCCCTAGACTTTTTTAAACATAACTAAAATTCTCACTTTTGTTGAGGATTTGCTATTTAATAATATATTCCATTATTCTTTCACTGAGTATTTATTGAATATCTACCAGCCAAACCTTCAGTTAACATCAGTTGCATCTCATGTATCTACAAAATATCTACAAAAAAGTGACAATTAATTGGAAGATGATATTGAAAGTTGTAGGAGTCAGGTGAGGACTTATATTACCTTCCATGGCAGTATTTATGATTACAATAAAATACACAGAGGTGCTTCAATATTATATTATGAACTTCAATCTTTATAACTATTTTAATGAGCTCTTGAATTAAAGGAAATTACATGGGTAAAACACAACAATACTTAGAATTATAGTTTACTGAAACAGAAAATGACTTTTGTAGGTTAAATTTATATTAAATCAACAAATTCAATTCTAATAAGAGGCTTGTGTTTTATATTGAGTGATATGTATTCCTTTAGGAATTTTCTATGGCCAATAACAAAAGCGTATATGAAGCTTGAGTAAATCAGTTCCCAATTTTAATTAATGTTGATGAAAGGTGACAGATTATTGACTTTAACTGAATTGAGAGTATGGGATTATCATCTATAAATCAAAGATGACCCCAGAAGATTATGCTTTTGGATATGCATTAATACGCTGTCATTTCAAGTTATTTTGATTTATTTGTTCAAAAATCAAAAAACATCTTGTTCCAAAAAAGATTTAAGGCTGTCAATTCAAATTAAGGTTTACTTTTCAAACTTTTTCAGATGAAATGAAATTTCTATCAACAGATTCTCAGTTGACAGGTTTTGTCCATGGTTTCACTTTATTTTCTGGAGGGCACTACAAAGGATTCCAACTTCACCTACAAAGAAAAAAAAATGGGCCACTCATATCATGAGAAAACACACTTTAAGTTTCTACAATGTGTAACACATTAAGGGATCAATGGGATGTATAGATATGCTGGGTACGATCCCAACCTTTAAGGAGCTTACAGATTAGTTATGGTGATATGATTTGGGCAGTTATAGCATAGGGACTTACAAGTTTTAATGTAATTACCTTCCTTTTTCCATGGAAGGAGTTAACAATTTTCTCTCTTTTTTTTTTAGAGGACCATCTATAGATATTTGTAAGGACTTAAGCTATGAAACCTAAAAGTGTAGTTCACAAGAACCCCCTGTGTCAGAATCACATAAAGCCTTATTACAAATACAAACTCCCAAGACTTATCACAATTTTAGTAAATTTAGTCTGGGACTATGAGTCAGGATTGTTAATTTTTAATTAGCTCTCCAAATGATTCTGATGTACACTAGGTTTGAGAATGCATGGTCTAAGCAGATAAATCAGCCTAGATTGCTAGACCATTGGACTACAATGGAGCCACTCCCATTCATTCATAGACCAAGGGTCCACAGGAACAAATATACTTCAAAGAAGTGGAAGGAGCCCTGGAGATGGACAAGCAATTTCAGTGGAGTATTAGAGAGATACTTCAACTTCAAGTTCCTAGAGGGGAGTTTGAAGCACTGGAAAGGGAATCCAGTGAGAAGCAATGTAACACTCTGCTTTTTTTATGAGTAACTATTATAATATCCTGGAAGAGTGGTAGTCCCATGGATGAGCCACTAGATGGCCAATAAAGTAGCTAGAACCTGTCTTATAGGGGCTGAAATTCCAGGCACAGCAATATCCATTGTGCACTTAGAGGCGAGAAAGTATAGAGGCAAAGGAGAAAGAGGAACAGGACAGTGAGGAGACAGAGTGGAGAGCTGGTGTGGTGCTGGGAGTAGCATGGAATCTAGGAAAGTCAAAGAAGAAAAGACCCTCAAAGCAATTCTGACCTTTTTGCCAAGTTTTTCTCCCTTGACAAACAAATGGCTTACCTGGAGATGCTTTTCTCCTTAATTCAATATTTGATAAATTTCCTATTGTTCCTATGGTGAGGGTAAGAAAAATCTAACTCTCTATTTCTGGTAAAGAGAGTGGCCTCCTGGGGTGTGAGTTACTTACTGTTGATGGAGTCGGCCAAAATCTTAAGCTGCTGCGTATTGTCCAAGACCTCAATCCTTTGAGTGTATGGGTCATAACGAACTGAGAATGGCCGTGGGATTGTAGCAGCAAAGTTCCTGAAACCAAATCCACAGAGCTTAGTAAAGGGCATAATTCAGGGGGAAATAATTCTAAAAAAGATTTCTCAGGGGAATTTCACTTCAATCTCACTAGAACAAGGGTTTTAGAAACCAGGCTGAAAAGAGAAATGGAATTTTAGTGAGATCCTCTTGGGTAGACTTTGTGTGCTGTGTATGTGTCTAGGTGTATATACAAACACACTTTGGCACTTATTTATTTAGTTACCTACCTCCAAAAAAAGAGATATCAAAATAAAAGCACAGAAGACATTAAAGCCAAAATTCTTACCATTAAATAAAACCCCCAAAAGCAAGTAAATCTAAACAAAGAATGCTATAGAAAGAAATAAGCTCTGAGATGTTTGGAAATCAATGCAAGGAGGGAAACATAGCTCTCAAGAATGGAAGAAAACACTATAAATGAAATTTAACATGAATTGAGTGCCATTTATGTACCAAGAACTCTGTGAAGTCCTAATTGTGCTATTCTCTTTACGACTATCATCCCTAATTTAATCTTCATACAAATCGTAGAAGAAGGTACTATTACTATTCTTATTTTACTGATGAGAAAACTGAAGCTTGAGGAGATTCAATGACTACCAAGTCATACTAGCAATAAATTGTGCAACTGAAAATGGACCCAGGTAGTCCGACTCTGGCCTGTGCTCTTCACTTATTTGCTTTCTTGATGCATTCATTACATCTGGGTCTTGGAGGAATGTACCAGGAGGTCCTTATGAGGGACATCAAGCAATACAACTAATAAGATACCCCCAAATATCCTATAAAATGCAATGGCATCAGAAATGCTATTTCTAATTTGGCTTCCAGTAAGAGTCAAAGCTGCCATACTGAGAAGACAACTGTAAGGGAAACTAGTGGGCTCTCTCCATGTTTGCCAAGAGTGGTGGATCATAGTGGCTGGAAACCCAAGTTCTAGAACCAGACACTCGGCTCAAACCTTGCTTCTGCCAGTGACAGCCCTTATGGGCTGCACCTTGGTGTCCTCATTCTTCTATAAATGTGGAACAAGAACAGTACTACCTGAGAGGGTCATGGCAAGTGCTCTTACAGTATAGAGTAAATCCTACACGAGTGTTAGCTGTTCTTTCATTAGTGACTGGGACTCCAGAAGAACAAATGGTTAAGTATGTCTCTTTACCGCTGCGTCTCTGAAAAGAGCTTTCTCAACCCCACGGGTGACATGAAGCTTGTAATGCATGTCTGTGATTTGGCCCGCTCTGAGCCTCTTCCCTCTTATTCCCACAGTTTGCCTCATCTTTACTTTGGAAAATCTGCCTCTATGCCGTTAGAAGTGCTTCACCTAGGCAGTCAGTCTCAGGGCCCACCTCTCCTCCAGACAGGGAGGGGGCACATGATCACACTCAGCGTGTTTCTTTCTATCTAGAACTTGAATTTTGAAACTGAAAATGGTTAAAAGTGGTTTCTCTTAGCTGGGAGACTTTGAGAGAATACCCTCCTTTTCTGAGCCCTGTTTTTTGGCATTCCCTTCAACTCTGTGAGTTAACCACTCAGCAGGATAGGATTTTTGTGAGTCTCCTCTGGGCTGTGGGCACTGACAGAGTGGGTGGGATTTCTAAGGCCCAAGAAATCTAGGTTCTAGCAAGCTCTTCTCTGTTGGTCTGGGACTGATCACTTCCTGAGTTAGAAAGTCATCACCAGGAGGCCCCACTTAAATGTGACCCTGGTTTGGCAGAGAGGTTATGAGTATTGTCTCTGAGCCCCACTTCCTGGGTCCAAACCATGGGTCAGCCCCTTACCAGCTTTATAACCCTGGGTGAGTCTCTTACCCCGTCTATGCTTCTGAACCCCACCTGCAAACTTCATAGTCTTATCTGAAGAGTAAATGAATCAATACATGAAAAACACTTGGAACAGTGTTTAGTACATAGTAGGTGTTAGGTATTTAACTTGCTGCTGCTGCTGATTCTTCTTCTTCTTCTTATTATTATTATTATTACCCAGGTGGGGTAATCACAAAACCACTCAAACACATAACCCCAAAAGGGTCTCAGAAATGGCAGAAAGGAACCCTTAGGGGCTAGAGGTAGGCTATGCTCCCAGCAGGGGATGGAGATTTAGGAAATAATTAGAAACGAATAACTGAAATAATTTGAAGGCCCTGGAGAGATAGGAGGAAAGGAGACATCTTGGGCCAAACCATGTGGACTTATGAACAAAAATTTTACCTTCCATCACCTAAGCCCAATGCAGGGGAAGCTGGCATACTTAGCTTTATGGGATCCCAGAAACCTGTATATCTATGTCTATCATCCCTCATGGATAAGATATAAAACAAAAGAAACACCGGCTATCAGGATAGTCATGTCTAGGTAGAACCTCTGCCTGGCCTGTCTCTTGCTGGGAGGAGAGTCACTCGAGCAGATTATAGATAGGGCTGTCAGCTGAGAGGGCTGAGAATCTGAGCCTTGCTAGCTTTCCATCTTTATCAGCCTTTTGCTAGACTGCCTCTGCGATTGATGTGTTTGCCTATTAACTTATTGCATGATCATTATGTATCAGGCACTGTTCCAAAGACTAAGGAAAGAACATGAAAACAGAAAGGACAATAATTCCTACCCAAATGAATCTTAAACCATGTAATATATCTAACATTAGCAGGTGCTAAGGGGAAAAATATACTGCAGAAGAGGGCAAGGAGTGTGGGGATGGGGATGGGTAGGGATTATAAATAAGTCAGTTAGAGAAAGACACACTGAGAAGGTTAAATGAGAGTGAAGATTTGAAGGAGTTGAGGGGGTGAATTATGCAGGTATTGGAACAATAAAGTGACTCCCCCAGGTTAGAAGAATCCTAGGAGTGATTTGTTGGGGGCCTTCTTGGCTACTCTGTATATAGGGGAGTTCAGTGCCTGGACTGAGTGGCTGCATTAAAACAAGGATCCAGTGGCAGAATTGTCTGCATAGGCCAACATGTCCAGATAATAATCTGTGAAATGGTGTCCCACTAAGGAACCCCTCCCAAATAGAAAGTGAAAAGGAACACGGGTGGGGAGGAGCTGACTGCTGCACACTCTTACTATAAGCATTGGAGTCCACTCTCCTGGACAACCACCCACAGATCAATGGCACCAGACAAAATCAGGAGACCCCAAGTTCTTCTGACCCACCTTGGTCACCACCTCACCTCACTTTCTCCTTTGCATCATTAAAACTCTCAGCCACATAATAGAGGGGCTGGAACTCTGTGACAGTGTACTCCTGGGTGGCTGTCTTCTCCAACTCCAGGGGGAGGAGTTTGGGCTTGCCAGACAAGCAGTACTGCAGGTAGAAAGGGGAAAGTTTTCACAGGTAAGTCTGGGTCAGTTGTTCCTGTTGCCTCCGTTGGCTATTTGTGTACCTTCTCCTATCGCATCCTGACTCCTTCCACACCCCTCACCAAATGCATTTAACTAAATTATTTCACATACACTAGATCCTACCCTCATAGCCCACCTTAAAACCTACAGTCCAGATAGAAAAGAGTAATTCTCTCTAGCCATGATCAAAAGAGGATGTAAGAACCAACTACAAGCATTTACAAACATCTGTATGCACAGGTCAGCCCTGGGATCTGGAGGCTCTTCTGTTTAGTAGACCTGTGTACTTGCAGTTCAACTTCTATATCTAACACCCAAAGTCATGAACAAATCATAGCTGCTAAGGTCCCAATTATTTGGGGATTAACCCCTAGGTTGAATCTCAAAATGGATATTAATAGGGTCATACCTGTAATTCACCAAAAGATGACAGAAGCCCAGCACCATATGCCTTTATGGAGTCTCCTTGTTTGCAGAGGCCAAACTCCACAGTAAACCAGTAAATCTGGAATGGAATGTGAAGTTGAGAGCACACCCCAAGGAAGCGAAAGGCAGCAGATGCCCCAGGGCTAAGGACAGGACTGTCCAGGTGGGAGTTTGTCCAGGTCTCTTCTCTGAATCACCATGACTTGGGGTCACTTCTCTGTGTTCTATGTCTCACTCTATCCAGTCACTGCTTGAATCAAGAGTTGGCTGAGTGTAAGAAATGATAGGAAGCAGAGAGGGAGTGCTGAGGAAGCCCAGGAAAATACCACTAACAGGTAACTCTAAATGACAGAAACTCCTCAACCCCTTTTGCTTTGTTCTCTGTGGCGTTAACTAGAATGAGATGTTCCATTTAGTTGGCCAGACTTACCATGCAATCCCATCAAGCTCAGTCATGGGAGGTAGGAGATTGGGTAGTGATAAAATCATTGACGGCATCCTGCCATCCATGCTAAAACCTGGGCGGGTTCTGATGTACTGCCAACAAATGCACTTATCCTCCTCAAATAACCAAGTCCTTTCTTTAAACAGCTCCCAGTCCAACATGTCCTAGATGCCTGGCCTAGGGAAGGTGATCCTGGAATTTTGGCATAACTTTACTGACCAGGGCCAAGAGAAACCTTGGGTCCAGTTATCTGCTGCAGACAGTCACGGTCTTGGAGAATTAGGGATGGATTACTAGTTAAGTCTGTTTATTGCACGACAGAATGTGAAGTTTGTAAGCTTAGTCCTCCATAGACCTTAGTCCTACATAGACCTCCTCATACAGATGAGGTGTTTTCAGCCCAGGGAGGTCAAGCAATATACATCTAGTTACACAGCAAATCAAAGTCAGAGCAAGAGTCTAGAGCTATTCCCACCCCAGTATATTCAATAGTAAGGTTTTTGTTTTTGTTTTTTGAGAATTTATGTTGGCGATAAGTACTCTTATCATTGTCATAACAGGTAACATAATGCTCTGAGTTCTGAGTTTGTTTTCTTCCTACAAATGAGAAGCTGCTTCTTGCATCTATATAGCATCTGACATTTAAAAATCCATGTTCACACACGTGTAACTCTTCAGACCATTATGATATACTTTTTAGGTGCAGACCATTATGATATACTTTTTAGGTGGGCAGAGTATAAACTAATGTAACCATTTTTAGAGATGAGGAAGGAAAAGCCACTTGCCCAGGGGCTCAGAGCAGCTGCTCAGTGAGAAAGAAACTTCTGGAAATTTTTACCCTTCGGATAAACTGAATTCATAAACTTCTAAACGGATATACATCAAATTGTAAGAAATGTGACTCAGATGTTGGGGAGGGATAAACTCATTGGAAAGGAGTCTGTAGGAAGAAAACCTCCTGCTGTGCAGAGTTGCTGATTCCACGCTTCAATCCATGACTGTCATCACACTCACTGGAGAGAGGGAAGTGTTTGATAAGACAAGGAAAGCCCACCTCATTTCCACCTGTGTCCAGTAAAGGAAAGATCCAAATGCTGGCTCCAGGGCAAAAGAGGGGTGTAAATATTTCCTCTTCAAAGCCATGAATCCAGGCTATTCCCCTTCCACATGCACACTTCATGCCCAAAGATTCTCAAGAGCTATCATTATAGCCCATTCGTGTTTAAGATACTTTGTTTAAAATTACATGTAAACATTTGCATGCAGCTGATTTCAAAATCAGACCATTAAGGAAAAATCAAAATGTGAAATTTTACTTGTGTGAATGTAAGTCAGCACATTCTGATATTTCCCCCCAAATGACCTGGCTTTCAGGGAGGGATTGAAGCTTTGAAGACCCGAGGGTTTTAGCCTATAATACTCTCACTATCCATCAGAGGCAGAAGGAACTTACTGTGGCGAGTTTCTCAATGTATTCATCAGGGGCACCCAGAGAGGCAAGGCCAATTTCCTGTAATTGTAGAGAAACAGAGTCACTGGCATGGCTGGGGTCTGCATAACTTAAAACTTCACCCTCAGCTCCCACCTTGCACTATATAGCACAGGAAGGTGATGGATGACCAGAAGCCTTCAGAAGAGCCCAGATAGACCCTGATTATTCTATTAAGTCTTGTCTAGCCACACATCATAGAATCATAGATCTAGAGCAGGAAACCTTACTTCGTCACTTGGTCCTTTATATTTACTTTACAAATGAGAAAAATGAGGCACAGAGAAGGGAGGTGACCTACTTAAGGTCACACAGTAGTTTATGTATAAAGCTTCATTCCTTGCTTCCAACTCAGTGGTTATTCTCCCACAGCTCAAGCAGAACATTCATGGAATATAAGATGAGTGTCTTAAGCAAGTATCCTCAAGACACCACGGAACAATTACAGAGAAATGCTTGACACCCACCCAGGTAAATACTAGCAAGAGAGTCTGAAATGCTATGGACTGCTTCTCATTCCAGCTCTAATTACAGGATTCCCTTAGTGGTCTCTTTGTCTTTGTCTCTTTTATAACATTTGCTCCAGCTTGCTTTGTATCAGACAGAGTATATATACACAAATAAATATATTTGCTTTCCCTACTATATGCATTTATTCATTCCAAAATGTTTACTGAATGTCTTCTATGTAGTTGGCAGTGTACAGAATCAAAAGAAATCCTAGACCTCATGGTGTTTACATTAAAGGCAGACAATAAATAATAAGCATATACATAGGTATATTAGAAGGAATATGTTATTTGAAAAGAAGAAACAAAAGAAGAAAGGGACAAGGGTGAGTGGAAGTGCCAGGAGAACAGGAAGAGGCTGTAATTTTAAAAACAGTTTCAGAGCAAACATCATTGAGAAGGTGATATTTGAACAAAGACTTGACGGAAGTGAGCTTATTGGCTCTGCTGACATGTGAGGGAAAAGCATTGTATAGATCACATGTATAGCCCATGAAAATGCTCTCTAAGGAGGAGAAATGTCAGTAGGTTCAATTAACAGGGAGGGACCAGTTCTAGCCATACTGATTCTAGCCAAGGGTGGGGAGAGAGGCAGGTGGTATCAAAGAGGGATGTGGGGCTCAGTCATATAAAAATTTTTTGGCATTTTAGGGTTTAGGATTTTCTTTTCAGTGAAATGGTAGTCACTGCAAGGTTTTGAGCAAAAAAGCAGCAAGATCTGATTTACGTCATCCAAGATTTATTCTGGCAGCTGTGTGAGAACAGATTGTAGGGGATTGAGTAGAGATTTAAGAAGCTACCACAGTCCCCAGGGTGAGAAACAATTATGGCTGAGACCAGCTTGACAGCAGTGGAAATGATGGACAATGGTCAGATTTTACACATATTTTGAGGCAAAATACATACAACTTTCAGAAAGATTGGTTATGGGTATTTGAGAGAGAAAGAAGCTAATAATGTCCCCTAAGTGCTTTTGGTTTGAGCAACTGAAAGGATAGAGTTATCATGAACTAACACAGGGAAGGCTGTGGTTGGAGAAGGTTTGGACAAGAAGATCAGGAATTCAGTTTTGGAGAGGATGAATATAGATGTCTAATAGACACGCAAGCGGAGAAATTGAATAGGTTCTCGGATACATAAGTCTGAGTTTGGGGATTGAAGGTCAGGGCTGAAGATACAAATGTGCTTGTCATCAGGACAGAGATGATATTTAACACAGGGAGTTTGGGTGAGATAACCAAAAGAATTGAGGTATACATAGAAGGACTAAGGATTGGGCTTACTTTAGAGCAAGAGGCCACATGGTCTTCATCTCTGGGCCAAACTCAGAGCCTGGCCCATACTTCATGCTGAGAAAATGCTGAGGTAGAGTGAACTAAATTTAGACAGCTTGGCTCTCCTTTCTTGTCCCTCTCCCCATCTCTGTCCATCCTTCCTGTCCAGACATGCCACAGTCTAACAGAAGCCACTGAAATAGTCTCTGTTCTCATGGTCACCATTCTTTGTGAGCCCAAAGCTTGCCTTAAAAAAGGGTCCCAAGATTTCCCTATGCTTAATCCCCATCCCTTCTTGCACTCTAGTGGGAAGCTAATCCTCCTTTTAGATCAAAAAGAATTTGCTCAGTGAACTTTCAAAATTACACCTCCCTTGGGACTGCCCAGGTATAAGTTGGAGCCATGTGACACTTATGGCCCAGTAGCATCTATCTGTTGACTCACGTAATTGTCCGCCCCTTTGGGGAACTCCCCCAAATGGAAATGGCTTAAGGAGGATTGTCACTTAACCTCTTACTGAGCAGAATAGCTTCTGGTAGTGAGAATAAGAAGTTCCTATTCTCTAAAGAAATCACTGATTAGTCTTTGGCCAGAGGAAGAAACCCCAGTTTTAAAGTTGTTCCAAGCAATAAGTGACATCCTGACAGCAGGAACCATGCTTCTGAATATTAGCCAAGCAACAATAGCCTCAGTCAAATGGTGATACTTACAAGTTAAATTCAGCTAATCCCCACTCAACTCATAAAAGTCCAACAATCTCTAAACACCACAGTTCCCTAAACCCCACATAAAAGCAAGGTTTTGTTTGTTTGTTTGTTTCAGATATTAAGTAGTAACCTCTTCAATCAACAGTGAAACTATTTATTTCTTCCAGCTGAGGGAAAAGATATAAAATTCACACACAATCCCATTACTCTGAAATTCATGCTTGGTGCAGTATTTGCTTATGACTCATTCCATTTGATATTTATCCTTCCCTATGAGGAAGATTATTGGCAGTCAAAACTTTGTATTGATTCTCATTTGTGCAGACTGACACACATAGGTCACACAGCTGGTTGGTGGCAGGGTGGGATGTATGGGTGCATCATTCAACTTTCCCATGATCCCAGCTACCCAAACATGGCTTAGCCTCTCAGTGCTCTGAAGGAATTACTAGGATTCTTTCTCTCATGTAAAAAGCTCACCACTGTGATAGAGGAATCAAGGCGTAGTCTGTTGCTTTGATGATAATGGCGAGACATCAGTTCTTGCCAACTAGGAGCTGGGTTATTGGAACTGGATCCTCAGCAAATATTATCTTATTTAATTAAAGCATATACAAAAACAACTGCCTGACAAGGTTGGAAATGGCAAGGCCCTAAAGAGGAGGGGAAAAGTGCCAGGAGAACTTGGAAGAAGGTAAGGTTATTTCTCTGTGGGGATCAGGCAGGCTTTCTTGGATGAAAATGATCTTAAACTAAACCTAGTAAGATTAGCAAATTCAACAGCACATATATAATTCAGAGGATGAGTGGCTCACTACCCCCATGTTGTGATCCCTGGAATGAGTATTTAGCCATCTCCATGAGACCATATGCCCATCTCTGGTGGGATCACAGAATGGTACCTGGTTTCCACTCTTGCAGAGGACACAAGGGCCCCTCCATAGTCTCAATTCACTTGAGCAATCTAGGTCTCAATCTTATACTTAAAAGACCAAAAGCATCCATTCCTCACCTGGGAAAACTGTGCAAAGCTGCGATCTGAAAACAAGGGTACGTGTCCCAACAGTTCATGGCAGATGTCACTGAAAGAGAGAAAGCACAGAGCTTGAAGGTAAAGAGGGTTATAAGTCAAGTGAGACTCAGTTTTTCTACATGAGAAATGGACAAGTAGAAAGGAAATGAGCCATTATAGTTTAAGACCTCATTCCCAACAATAAGTGGTATGTAAAGCTTGGGAACAGATGAGGCAAGGTATAAAAGAAAAGGAGGAAGAAAAGAAAGTAGGGGGCAAGTCAGAGAACAACAGCCAGAGGGTCTTAGGTGTATGCTCAGCAGGGTGCAGAACAGAAGAGCCAATATTCCTTTGGACTTTCTCCTATACACCTGCGCATGTTGTGGGTCATGAGCACTTCCTATCCCAAATCTTCATCTTGGTATTGACATCCTGGGCATCCTGAGCAGATGAAATGTGCTCAGTTATTCCCCATAAGAAAGAAAAATTAAATTAAAAATAGTGCTATTGTTTTCTTATTCTAAAGGGGGGCAACAGTCATTCAGAGAAGAAAATTTACATTTATTTAATACATTATGTGTCAGGTTCATGAGGATTAGGTCTTTTCTGATTTGTAGTTATAAACTTTGTGGACAGGCTGCTAACTTTTTGTATAAATTGAGTAAGTTCTATTTGATTAAGAAGATGGCTAAATGCCAACATAAGGGACATGGTGGTCAGCCATTCTCTACCTTTAGACAAGACACATCTAGACATAAAAATATTAGAATCTTCTAGAGGTATATTCTGGAGGTATTGAGATACTTTGGCTACCACTTGTTCCTGTTCTCATTGGGGACATCAGAGTTTTGACTCTTAAAATCCCTTTGGAGCTTGACTGTGACTTCTTATTCCCTGACCCAGGGAGATCTGAATGTGTGGTTCACAAGATGCCCAAATCTCCAATCAGTATGGTCTATTGGACAGAGAAAATACCCAAGAGAGATGATCTCTCTCTTTGTGCTAACATCAAGCCATCCAGAAAATGATCTGTAGATCAGCCCTTGATGAACCCAAACCTCATCCTGGAGCAGTGAGAAATGGCACTCACTGTGGTTGGATACTAGCAGCAGGAGCAGAACACTCACGGTTCAGGTGTATACATGGGTTTGGACCCATGTCTGATGTACTGAGTGCAGTGGAAGACTCGGAAGGCCAGGCCACCCAAGAAATCCCGGGAGGAAAGCAGGCCAGCCACAGGTCGGAGGCGGAATCCAGTGCAACCTGCAAAGCAGAGAAAGAAAACTCAAAGCCTATTATGGCAGAGCCAGAGGCACATGAAGACCTTTAGGTAGGAAAGCAATACTCCCAACTGTCTAGCAGCAGGGATATTGATGTCAAGTAGACTTGGGTTCACATCTCTGCATCTATATAGTTGGGCAATTTGGGTCAAGTAACTTCATTTCTCTGAGCCTCATGTCCTCCTCTGCAAAATGTGGATAGATACTTCCTAGGGTTATTCCAAGGATCAAATAAACTAATAAATATAATGTACTTATCACAGAGCCTAGCACACTGGAGCATTTAAAAAATTTACCTTTCCTTATAGTTTATTAGGATGAAACATTTATTCCTTATTTCTCATGTCTCTAGACTAGGGATAGAATTTTCATTCTACTTCCAGAAGGAAAGAGTATGAAAGGAACACTTCAAGCTTCTTTACTGACCTTCACACACTACACCCCAGAAAGAGCAAGGACTTGTCTGATTGGAACAGTTGGGAAGAGAAAATGGATATTCTCTATTTGACCCCTTTGGTCCTTTCTCTCATAACTGTCTGCCCACAGAGGAGCACATTCTGGTCTGCCCTGGGTCATGCAATAGAATATACACTTCACCAGTGTATATTCTGAAAAGGTTACATAATTCAGAGGTGAAACACTAGAAAATCCATTTTGTTTGTACATCCATACCACATTCTCTAAGTAGTTTTATCAGTAATAAAGTTGATATTTTGATCCTCTCTCTGATTCTTATATCTGGCTCTCAGTTTGTTTCAAACTTAGAAGAAGAAGAAGAATCACGGTGATAATGGTGATGATGATGATAATGATGATGACCATGGTAGCTAACACTAGATACTGCACACCATATGTCAGACACCATATGTTCTAGACACTTTATAAACACTAACTAGTTCTCCTAATAACCCTATGAGGTAGATGTTCATATCATTTCCGCTTTACAGATGGCAAAGCTGAGAACAAAGAGTTAAAAAATATTGTCCAAGGTCTCAGCTACAGTCAGTCTGGCTTCAAAGTCTATTCCTTAGTTACTTCTCTGTAACTCCCCAGCTGCTATTATTACTATTTTATTATCTCACTATTGGCCATGGAAACATGGATAATTGGCCAGAGAATGTCTTTAAGACCTCCTTGCCCCTGTGCCATGTTCCCTGGACATGTTCCCTGGCTAAAACTGACTGTGCTTGGCCTCTCATTCCCCTCTTCATCTGATAGGTAGAGACTTTCCAAATAGAAGAGACCTGAAATGTCATCCAGCCCATCCCCAATCTTTCCAACTGCCACTTTTCTTCCTGCTACATAATATCCCCTGCCCCTTGCCTCAGAGTCAACCATACCATCTCCACATAGATCAGAGGCATAGAGGCCTCTTCATTTCTGTAAAGCTGTGGTCTGTCTTCCTACTTTCTTTAGTTCTACCTGACACATACTAGATGTTCAATATGTATTAGTTGATGGTCTTATTTCAGTTTTGCTGAATTAATGCTTCCTGGCAGAAAAGAAAATACTTATCTCACTTGGAAATGGTGTGTAGAGACTAGTCATCCCAATAATGTATTTCCCCACAGAATTACTCAGATTCCAGTTCAGCTTAAATTCACTGAGCACTTATTGTATATGTAGCACCATGCTGGATGTTTTCACTTGCAATGTCTTATTTCATTCCCATAACTTCCTTAAGAGACAGTCCCCATTTGACAGATGACTAAACTGAGGCAGGTTACCCCAAATAGAGAGGGTCAAAGCAAGATCCATACCAGTTGGATGTACAGACTTAGAGTTAGGGGCTCTTGTCATTGCCACAAAGATCACATTTCTTACACAAATGCACATTGCAGCCATCTCACAAAACAGCAGGAGCTACAAGGGAGCCCTGTCTGGGCACCTGGGGCTTTGAGTATGGGAAAAAGTGCTTTTCAGAGACGTGGATATGGCAAAACCCATACAGGATGCCTTGTTTTGGATGACAGTGGATGAATGCAGAAGCTAACGGTGAGGCAGAACACAGCAGAGAAATGTTTCTCCAAGAATTAACCTGCTGGAATATTATGCCTCCATCAGAAAGGACAAATACCCAACTTTTGTAGCAACATGGACGGGACTGGAAGAGATTATGCTGAGTGAAATCAGTCAAGCAGAGAGAGTCAATTATCATATGGTTTCACTTATTTGTGGAGCATAACCAATAGCATGGAGGACAAGGGGCATTAGAGAGGAGTAGGGAATTTGGGTAAATTGGAAGGGGAGGTGAACCATGAGAGACTATGGACTCTGAAAAACAGTCTGAGGGGTTTGAAGTGGTGGGGGGGTGGGAGGTTGGGGTACCAGGTGGTGGGTATTATAGAGGGCACGGATTGCATGGAGCACTGGGTGTGGTGAAAAAATAATGAATACTGTTTTTCTGAAAATAAATAAATTGAAAAAAAAAAGAATGAAAAAAAAAAAGACTTAACCTGCTTGCATTACCACAAACACACTCACACTGGCCTCGATTTACTTTCTTCCAAATCCCTTCCCTCCCCCTCCTCCCCTTTTGTCCCTAAAGTGGACTTACTCTGCAAAAATTGAGAAACCTCTTCCAGCTGCGGAATGTTATCTTCACGGAAGCCACAGTACTTTTCCAGAAGTGGGAAGATGTGATTGTGTTCATAGCAAGCATGGGTTTTATACAAGGACTTCAGGGTCCTGAATACCGTCCCCCATGTTTTCTTTTCTTCTTCCGTGTATTGCACTTGAGGGATGGGCTGACCACTAGAATACAGGCATGAAATATTTGTCTCCAGTAGAGCAAATGTAAAAAAGAGGAAGAAGGAGCATTAGCAGAGAGAGACAGATACAGAGTCTGTGAGCTGCTGCCACCCAGGCTACAGGGGATTTCACAAGTTATTTGAAAGAGGAAAGCTCTATTTCATGATATAGGAAACATTCATGCAGTTTGGTTAAGCAATGATACAAGCTCTCAGCTCACCTGCACATCGAAGTTTGTTCTCACTTTGGAAATCACTTGGCCTTTCTGCTCCCCTATCTCTCCAATTATTTACCCAGAGTGGAAATTCACTTAACTGCAGGGACCCAGCAGGTAACATAAATGGGTAAAGTAGCAAGTATGGACAATAAGAGGGTGAGAGCCGAGACAACAGAAGAAGGCATCCTCTTTCTAAACAAAGGCATCCAAGTACAAATAAAGCAATATCATGTTTTGTACTGTGTCAACTAGTGTAATTATATCTGTGGAATAAAGTATATCTAATTTGTGGACCATGAGTTTGAGACCCTTTTTTGTGGACATGCACTTGCTGGATTTGATATTTCTGACCTTAGGAAACTATAAAGGTATTTAAATGCAGGCTAGGTATAACATCCACTTATGCAGCATTTCTATTATGACACATCAGAACTATAGGGAGCTTGTTAAAGTATGCGTGTTGGACCCTGCCCCATAGATCCTGAATCTTCTGGGGAGGGAAAGCCAAGGCATCTATTCTAAGAAGCTCCAGGGGACATAGTTTAGTTTGAGAGTCATTAGTTCAAACGATCTTTTTGAAAATTCTCTAAGAATGAGCTGTGTTCTTAACAGTAAAAACAAATGAAAAAACAAAGCCTGACCTTAAAACCAGTGACTGTTCTTTGCACCACAGGCCTGTTTCCTAACAGGGTACACAGTGTCTGGGGACAAGGCAGCACTATTTACTTCGGGATTATGGATCATCTTCAGGCTCCAAAGTAGGTTTCTCCTGCCCTTTCAAAGTTGTAGCTCATCCAAAGTCATTAAAGCAAAGACAGTCTATGTTCCCCAGAAAGGTGGACAGAGATTAGGGAAAAACGATAGAGTTTTGGTGAAGAATTGGAAATAGGACAACTTCAGAAGACTCTATAATGACCACTAGGGATTGTGAATAGAACATCAGGTAAGCTCCTGCCTGAGGATGCACCATTATTCTGGGCCATGAGCTAATGGAAGGAAAAAGCAGGCTCTGATCATGGCTCTGATCAACTCAGAGATGGGTTCATTACTTGGCTCTGCCAGTTCCTAACTGGATAGCCTCTGGAAATTTAATAAACCTCTCTAAGCCTAGTCAGCACAACTATTATATGGGTTAATAATAAGTGACTATTTGGAGGGTATAAAAGAAAATTAAGTGAAATACTGTGTATAAAGTACCTAATAATGGTGCTGGCCAATAATACCACTGGATAATGGATGAATAGCATTATAACTGATTCTTATTTGAAAAGAAAGCTATTTGCTATTTTGTAACATATTTTTAAGAGATAACAACATCCTGAGTAGTAAGATGTCTCCCTGGTTGGTATTTGCTGATCTAGAGGTTCAATATCCCTTCCCCATTCTTTCAGTAAAGCACACTCCTCCCCTCCCAGTCTGAGATTCAGGTGGAAAGAAACTCTACCACTGCCACCTGGGCATGTGACCAGGTCTGGCTAATTAGACTGTCTCCTTTCCCTGGTCCTAGAGACTGGCTGAGAGGTGGGCCCATATCCTAATCAGAGCCAGTGAGACTCAGTGAGAAAACCTGTGTGGACTTTTGTTGAAAAGAGCTAGAACCTCTGATTGAGTTGGGGTTTCAGCCTGGTGGCACTGGGCTTACCTCTAAGAGATATGAAACCAATGCCAGAGACTAAGGCCAAAGTAAAGGACTCCAGAGTCAGAGAGAGGGAAGGAAGTGTGTGGGACTCTGAGCGAGTTATTGCTACTTTCTGGGCCATATATACATTCAGTATAAAGACAATCAAATCTATCTTATAATGTTGTAATGGTAATCAAGTAGATCGTATCTGAAGTGTTACCTGGATATAGTAAATATTTCAAAAAATTTTTTTTCTGTCTCTCACACACACATATACACTAACTTCCATGGTCTGCTTGGGAATTAAACACAACACATTTTATTCCATCTTCTATTTCCTTTATGAGACCTGAGGTTCTATAAGGTCCTTGGTCTTTGAAGAAATTGTCAATTATTTTTACCAAATCATGATCTCATTAAGTAAAATAAACTAAGATATTTTTAGGAAGAGTGTCAATTTGTTTTGAAACAAAAAGGATATTTATAGTTAAGCCAATTAGAATACTTCTTCAAAAAAAGTTTTAAGTAGAAGACAATGTTTCTGAATTATTCTGCCAACCAAATATGGCATTCAAAATACTCCAGGACCTGGCATAGACTTCCCTCTCCTTGGTGTCTTATTTTACTCCAGGTCCTTCCTCCCACTCATGGAATTATTAAAAGACAAATAATTTGGTGTCCCCAAACACAACTGTATCCTCTGCCTTTCTCTTTGGCTGTAAATCTTTAATTCTCAGCCTAAACTTTACATCTGACAGACCAGTTCACTCAGTCTACATTTAAACTTCTAATGATATGGCTCAAGACACCTGAGTTTTGGCTTTGGTCAAAACTATCACATTTATTGCTACTATTGTCGTTGTCATCCCCATTGGTCCCCCAGAGGACGTGGGCTCTGTTGATCTTGCTCTTGGGTAGGCTCTGGAACTTAGTAGACATATTTTATCACCTGATCAATATCCTGTGATTCTATGACTAGTGATGCATGAGTCTGTGCTTTATTCCCTTTGTGGAATAATGATTGGGAAAGTGCCAGAAATCTTAATGTAGGGGCTATTGGCATAGAGGGTGGCAGACGCCAAGAAAGAGGGCCAAAGTTGAGTCCTGATAGACATTACAACTTCAGGAGTGGGATGAACAGGCCATGGAGAACTGAGTAGGAGCCTCAAAAAGTCAGGAGGGAAACTGGTAAAGAGTAGAATGCATTTGATACATTTGGTATATATGGTAGTTATATATGGTAACTATGGTTACCATATATATATATGGTAGTTATGTTACTTACAGTCATCATGAACTCTGAACATTAAACCACTAATCCCAAAGGAAACCATGACTAGAGTCCCATTAGCTTCTGGTCACATTTTAGTCAAATCTTACTTTGTGTGAACTTTTATATAAAGAAATCTTATTTAATACATATGGTTGAGTCATCAACATTGAACTCAACAGCCCTATAACTTGTGCCTGAAAGAGGCTTACTTAACATGTATTTTCTATACAAGGCACATCTCAGCCTTCTTGCACTTAGGAACCACACAAAGTATTTCACCTCCATTCCGGGAGGGGACATTTTACGCAGAAAAATTGCCAATGAAAAATATAAAAATTTGGCAAATGTGGATCTAATCTACATAGATCACAAAAACAATGGTTGTTTACAGTATAAGAGCTGAAATAAGAAGGTGGTGTCACCTTGTTCGACCTGGAAACTTGTTCAACAAGGCAACATAAATTTTTCCCCATTCTGTTCATGTCCGGGAATGATCACAGAAGTGCCACAAATATTGATACTTGCTCAAATAAATGTAAGCAAGTAATCCTTGAATAATGAGAAGCCACTGTGCCAAATACTGAGCCAGGAGGCAATTTCAAAGAAGAAAGAAATGATAAACAGCATCAAAAGTTTGAAAAAGGGTAGGTAAAATGTATTGTGAAATAGGCTTTAAATTTGAGAACATATTCAATCCTACTAGCCACATGACCTTGGCCACATAACTTAACCATCTGAGATTCATCTGTAAAAATTGAGAAATTGACTAGAAGATCTCTAACTTTCCTCAGAGCCAGCCATCCATGGACGGTTTTCAGCAATCCATTCTACTTACTTGATAAACATCCAGGATGGTGAAGCATTCAATCAATTCCATGCTTCTTCATTAGGTTTAACATGTTTATGTAAAGGAGGTTAGGGGATCAGTTTCTTCCTTCAAGTCCCAACAGCCAAGTAGTAACTGAATATACTTCCTAAGGAGCTCCTGGATTATATGGCAAGTTGTGATCTCCTGGATCTGAGAATCCTAGCACTCAGGGAAGACGGTGAGAATGCTCTGGAGTTAAAGAAACCCGTATTCAAAACTGGATGATGCCACCTATGAGTTAAATGATTGTGGCAAGATACTTAACTGCATGGAGCACGCCAATGTGGAAAATAGGGAGTTATTATTAAGACTAGATGAAATCATGAAATCATGGAGGCAAAGCATGTAGCAAAGCCCTAGACATAGCAAGGAAATCATAAATATAATGTATTTTTGTTGATTACCTGAAAAAGGGCTCGTGTCTGTCCCTGATTGATGGTGTTCACCTGTCAATACTAAAGCAAAGATAGGGACAGGGGCTGGCCATGTTCTGTGATTCCTGCTTGTCACAAGCAAGCCAAGGCCCAGAAGGGCCTAGATTTAACCAAAATCAACAAAATTCTGGTTCTTTACACTGCCGGGAATCATCCAGAGAAGGAAATTGTCTTATCTTCTCTGGAGGTCTTTCCATCAGGAAGGTCACTTTGTCTTCAGTAAACACAGCTCTATCTTCTTCTTTATCTGCCTCATATTTCATCAAAGCTGTTCAAGTACCATTCCGTTAGGGCTCTGGTGAACTTTTAAGCCTCTTCTTGAACCTGTCGTTTTTCATATCCTTAACTCAGGAATGGAGCTCAGGGCTTAGTTACTAAGTTCCTCATGGTAACATTTCTATAGTTCCGAAGGACTCAAAATAGCAAGAACAGTTCTCTTCCCAAATGACATCTTTGATATTTGCATTTTCCTTTGGCTAAAATAGGGTAGAATCCCAGACAGAAAAAAATAAACTCATCCAAAAATTGCCCTATGCAGCTGGGTCAGATCAGATAAAAGTAGAACACTGAGGCAGGGCTCATCTGAAACCTCAAATGATTCATTATTTCAGTAAAGCAGCCAACTCCTCCTTGAATGTAAATGATTCTCTTTTTCCTTCTTCCCCATTTAATGTGGAGAATACCAGAGGCTGTTTTATTCAGGGCTGAAGCCTTTTATAATTACCTCAGACATTAGTGCATAAGGAAGCAACAAAGCTGAGAGAGAGCTGGGCCCCTACTCAGTGGGTAATTTTGTTTTGTCTAGCAGCATTTTTTAAAAAAAAATGTGTTATTAAAGGGAGGGTTTAAATACACACACACACACACACACACACACACGAAAGACAGGACTCTCTATGTTAGTATTTTCCAAACTTGGGCGAGGAAAAAGTAAGCCAGGAGTGTGCTCCTCTCTCTTCCCCCAGACAAGCAAAGCAGACTTACTGTCGGTAGTTGTAGGCGATGTCAGCAAACTGTTTCCGTCTTGCTCGATACACAGGATCTTTAAAACCCTAGGAGAAAGGAGACACATGAATTCTCAAGGCTTGAGCAGAGAGGTCTGGCATATTTATGCATGACTCAAGTGGGGGGGCTCATGAACTCTAACAGTCCAGGTCTCCTTCCTCAAATTATGCCTGGAAAATAAGTTTTCAGTGAAATCATGTTAGGCAAGCTCTCCCACCAGGTATGAATGATACATTATTAGCAACACCTTCAAATCAGTGCGGGCCTCTCTGCTATGGAATTCCAAAGTGCTAATGGTATGCAAGTTTTTTTTTTTCTTTTCAGCATAACAGTATTCATTGTTTTTGCACCACACCCAATGCTCCATGCAATATGTGCTCTCCGTAATACCCACCACCTTATTCCCCCAACCTCCCACTATCCGCCCCTTCAAAACTCTCAGATTGTTTTTCAGAGTCCATAGTCTCTCATGGTTCGCCTCCCCTTCCAATTTCCCTCAACTCCCTTCTCCTCTCCATCTCCCCTTGTCCTCCATGCTGTTTGTTATGCTCCACAAATAAGTGAAACCATATGATAATTGACTCTCTCTGCTTGACTTATTTCACTCAGCATAATCTCTTCCAGTCCCATCCATGTTGCTACAAAAGTTGGGTATTCATCCTTTCTGATGGAGGCATAATACTCCATAGTGTATATGGACCACATTTTCCTTATCCATTCGTCTGTTGAAGGGCATCTTGGTTCTTTCCACAGTTTGGCGACCGTGACCATTGCTGCTATAAACATGGGGGTACAGATGGCCCTTCTTTTCACTACATCTGTATCTTTGGGGTAAAGACCCAGTAGTGCAATTTCAGGGTCATAGGGAAGCTCTATTTTTAATTTCTTGAGGAATCTCCACACTGTTCTCCAAAGTGGCTGCACCAATTTGCATTCCCATCAACAGTGTAAGAGGGTTCCCCTTTCTCCACATCCTCTCCAACACATGTTGTTTCCTATCTTGCTAATTTTGGCCATTCTAACTGGTGTAAGGTGGTATCTCAATGTGGTTTTAATTTTAGTGATGATGAACATTTTTTCATGTGTCTGTCAGCCATTTGTTATGTCTTCACTGGAGACGTGTCTGTTCATATCTTCTGTCCATTTTTTGATATTATCTGTTTTGTGTGTGTTGAGTTTGAGCAATCTATACTTTTAATGCCATTCTGATCAAAATTCCACCAGTATTTTTCAAAAAGCTGGAGCAAATAATCCTAAAATTTGTATGGAATCAGAAGAGACCCCAAATCGCTAGGGAAATGTTGAAAAACAAAAATAAAACTGGGGGCATCACGTTACCTGATTTCAACCTTTACTACAAAACTGTGATCACCAAGGCAGCATGGTACTGGCATAAAAATAGACACATAGATTAGTGGAACAGTGTAGAGAGCCCAGATATGGACCCTCAACTCTATGGTCAAATAATCTTCAACAAAACAGGCAAAAATATACAGTGGAAAAAAAAAAAAGTCTCTTCAATAAATGATGCTGGGAAAACTTGACAGCTATATGTAGAAAAATGAAACTCAACCATTCTCTTACACCGTACACAAAGATAAACTCAAAATGGATAAAAGACCTCAACGTGAGACAGGAATTCATCAGAATCCTAGAGGAGAACATAGGCAGTAACCTCTTTGATATCAGCCACAGCAACTTCTTTCAAGATATGTCTCCAAAGGCAAAAGAAACAAAAGTGAAGATGAACTTTTGGGACTTCATCAAGATCAAAAGCTTCTGCACAGCAAAGGAAACAGTCAACAAAACAAAGAGGCAACCCATGGAATGTGAGAAGATATTTGCAAATGACAGTACAGACAAAAGGTTGATATCCAGGTGTACAAGCTTTTAAAAAATCTCATCTACAGCATTTCTAATTTACAAACTTGACTAATTAGGCAGTTATCAGGAATGGTGTCCATGATAGAAATATACAACATCCACTAAATTCCTAGCCAATGGTATATGTCTAGAACTGCTTCCTCACTTCTTTTTTTTTTTTTTAAGATTTATTTATTTATTTGAGAAAGAGAGAGAGACAGAGATAGCACAAGCAGGGAGAAAGGCAGAGAGAGAGGGAAAAGCTGGGAGTCCAACTCAGGGATCCATCCCAGGACCTGGAGACTATGACCTGAGCTGAAGGCAGATGCTTAACCACCTGAGCCACCCAGGAGACCTTCCTGACTTCTTAATAAACAAACAGGCACATACTTGGTGCTGTTGCAATTTTTAAAAATGCTATTCATTAGTGCTTGTTATTTGCCTATCTATGTGAGCTAGTGACTCATTTATCTATAAGTCTTACAAAATCTTGTAAGGTAGATCAGTATGATTATCCACATCCTTCTAGAACAAACAGTGGCTCAGGGGAAGAGGAGTCAAGCAAAGATGAGGTCAGGGTTGAATCACCCAGTTTCATGTTCTTTTCACTACACTTCAGTAATTAGTAACCTTTGTATTAAGGCAAGGGATCAACTGAGAAACCAATCCAATATGTAAAAATGAAGATAATCATTTCTCCTGAGACACACCTGCAGGCAGCCTTTCCCCCAACAATTCATAAGCAACAAATTTCTAAACAGTAAAAGGTATCCAAGAGTGCCTTCCAGGGTTAGTACAACATATCCTTTAGTCAGAGGTAAGCCCAATTGATTGAAAGAGCCTTTTCCATGCACTTTTTTCTAGGATTTCTATGGTTTAACGTCTTGCATTTAAGTCTTTAATCCAGTTAAGTTAATTTTTGTGAGTGGTGTAAGATAGGTATTTAACGTGTTGGAGAGGATGTGGAGAAACGGAAACCCTCTTACACTGTTGGTGGGAATGCAAATTGGTGCAGCCACTTTGGAGAACAGTGTGGAGATTCCTCAAGAAATTAAAAATAGAGCTTCCCTATGACCCTGAAATTGCACTACTGGGTCTTTACCCCAAAGATACAGATGTAGTGAAAAGAAGGGCCATCTGTACCCCCATGTTTATAGCAGCAATGGTCACGGTCGCCAAACTGTGGAAAGAACCAAGATGCCCTTCAACAGACGAATGGATAAGGAAAATGTGGTCCATATACACTATGGAGTATTATGCCTCCATCAGAAAGGATGAATACCCAACTTTTGTAGCAACATGGATGGGACTGGAAGAGATTATGCTGAGTGAAATAAGTCAAGCAGAGAGAGTCAATTATCATATGGTTTCACTTATTTGTGGAGCATAACAAACAGCATGGAGGACAAGGGGAGATGGAGAGGAGAAGGGAGTTGAGGGAAATTGGAAGGGGAGGCGAACCATGAGAGACTATGGACTCTGAAAAACAATCTGAGAGTTTTGAAGGGGCAGGAGGTGGGAGGTCAGGGGATCCAGGTGGTGGATATTATGGAGAGCATGTATTGCATGGAGAATTGGGTGTGGTACATAAACAATAAATTCTGTTACACTGAAAAGAAATAAAAAAAAAAGAAATCTAATAGAAAATGTGCTTATTGTTAAGACTAAAATGCTTATTTATACTGGGCAAGCCCCTTTTTTTTTTAATTAATGTACTAGAGAAATAAAATAAGGGGTTGTTTGACATAAAAAAAAAAAAGATAGGTATTTAACCTTGTCCTTTTTGCATGTGATCATCCAGTTTTCCCAACTCCAATTACTGAAGAGACCATCATCCTTTCCCCATCAAGTGTTCTTGGCTCCCTTGTCAAATATTGCATGACTCCCTATGCATGGGTTTATTTCTGGTCTCTCCATTCTGTTTTATTGATTGGTCTGTATGTTTTTATGCCAATACCACACTGTTTTTATTTCTATAGTTTTGTAATATAATTTGAACTCAGGAAGTATGATACCTCCCTCTTTGTCCTTCTTTTTCAGGATTGCTCCTTCATGTTGGTTTTAGTAAAGATTTTTCTGGATATGATACCAAAAACACAAGCAACAAGAACAAAAGTAAACAAACAGGACTCTATTCAGCACAGCAAAAGAAACAGCCAACAAAATCAAAAGGCAACCAATGGAATGGGAGAAAATTCTGCAAACCATACATCTAATAAGGGGTTAATACTTGGAACATATATAATTCATACAAGTCAACCAAAAACTCTCAAAAACGAAATTTCCAAAAATAAAAAAACTCAGTGGAACTGAATAGATATTTTCCAAAAATGAAATACTCATAGCTGGCACTCAACACTAATCATCAGGGAAATGCAAATCAAAACCACAGTGAGATATCACCTCACACCTGTCAGAATGACTATCATCAAAAAGGCAGGAGATAACGAGTTTTGGTAAGGACATGGAAGAAAGCTAACCCTCATGTACTGTTGATGGGAATGTAAATTGGTGTAGCCACTATGGAAAACAGTATGGAGGTTCCTTAAAAAATTAAAAACAAAACTACCAATATGAGCCAGCCATCTCACTTCTGTATGTATCTAAAGGAAATTAAAAACAGATATTGAAGAGACATTTTCTCTCTCACTTTCACTACAACATTTCTCACAAGCCAAGGCAGATGTTGCTCAAAGGGCACAGACTTTCAGCTACAAGATGAGTAACTTCTGGGAATCTAATGTATGCACAGTTACTATAATTAATACTACTGTATAATACACTTGAAATTTTACTGAGAGTAGATTTTAAGTATTCTTATCTCTTGCACACACATGTATACACAAATATTAAACATGTGAAGTAATCAAAGGCATTAACTAATCCTACTGTTATAAACATTTTGCAATATATATATGTATCAAATCATGTAATAACTTTAAGCTTACACAATGTGATATGACAATTATATCTTAATAAATTTGGAAAGTGAAGTATTCTACAAAAAGAAAATGACTGTAATATGAATTTTACAAAGACAAGAGACTAGCATCATCACTATTGGATTTGCTTTGTTCCTTCCAAGAATTTTCCATAAACAATAACATCTGCCTCTTTAGCTTGCTCAGAGAGGAGCCTGCTTCTCCCTCTGCCCATCGTCTTGCTTGAGCTCTCTCTCTGACAAATAAATAAATAAAATAGATCAGAAGAGGCATGTTTATAGCAGCAATTCCCACAATAGCCAAACTATGGAAAGAACCTAAATGCTCATCAACAGATGAATGGATAAAGAAGATGTGATACACACACACACACACACACACACACACACACACACTGGAATACTATGCAGCCATCCAAAAACTGAAATCTGGCCATTTGCCACGATGTGGATGGAATTAGAAGATATCATGCTAAGTGAAATAAGTCAATCAGAGAAAGACAATTATCATATGAGGAGTTTGAGAGGCATGGTAGGGGGTTGTGGGCAGTAGGGAGGGAAAAAAAATGAAACAAGTTGGGATCAGGGAGGGGGACAAACTACAAGAGACTCTTAATCCCATGAAACAAACTGAGAGTTTCTGGGGGGTGAGAGTGTAGGGCTAGGGTGGCTGGGCTACAGATATTAGGGAGGGTATGTGCTATGGTGAGTACTGTGAAATATGTAAGCTTGATGATTCACAGACCTGTACCCATGCAGCAAATAATACATTACATGTTAATTTAAAAAGATAAAAAAATCACATCCAAAAAAAAATCAATCAATCAATCAGTCAGGGCCTGCCAGCATTTCCAAAAAACCACAGGTGTGTGTGATGTGTGTTTGTGTGCATGTGTGTGTAGTTACATAGTCAGGGCACCAAATAATATTCTGAATCAAAAAATGATGTATTTGAACAATACATGTGTGTGTATGTGAGTGTATATGTGTGTGTGCATGTGTGTATATATATGTGTGTGTGTGTATACACACGCACGCACACACACACACACACATATATATATATGATCTGAGAATCTGTAGCACAGAGTCTGCCATATAGAAAGAACTACAAATAGCTGTTGAAAGACAGAAAGAAGGAAAGAGGAGGGAGGGAGAGAGAGATGAGCAGAGGGAAGGAAGAAAGAATCTCTTTGCTTATTAAGCTACATTTTGAGAAAGAGAGAAATTTAAGTGTTTCATGTTGGAAAATCAAAATCACCATAAATTTTTATTCCAAACCTATATCTCAAGATTCTATGATACAGTAACTATAAAGCATAGCTCTTCACTTATCCTCAGAATACTAAATGGTTTTGTATCATTCATTACAGGTAGGGAGGCTTAGGAATCTAAACTTAAAACTTAACTTAAAACTACCCTTGGTGCACTTCTGCTGGATGAAGGTAAGTTGCCTTGGGATGGTACAGTCAGGAAACTGGACACTGTGATTTGATTTCCAAGTACCACTAAACGCACCCCTTTAGGAACCTTCCTATCAGACTAAATGAAGGACAAATCTCCATACTTAAGACTCAAAATATAAACTTAATGCTTGCCAGTCATCAAGGTTTGATCATCACAGTTATCCACACCTACTAGTCTTATTTAATTGTCATTAATAAACGGCTCTCTCCATCCCCTAAGTGTATACACCAATTTACATTCCCATCAACAGTACATGAGGGTTAGCTTTCTTCCGTATCCTTGCCAAAACTTGTTATCTCCTGCCTTTTTGATTATAGCCATTCTGACAGGTGTGAGGTGATACCTCATTGTGGTTTTGATTTGCATTTCCCTGATGATTAGTGTCAAGCACCAGCTATGTGTATTTCTTTTATGGAAAATACCTATTCAGTTCCACTGCTCATTTTCTTATTGGAATTTTTTGGTTGAGTTTGTATGAATTACTTATATATTTCAAGTATTAACACCTTATTAGATGCATGGTTTGCAGGATTTTCTCCCATTCCATTTTTTTAAAATTTAAAATCAATTAGTCAATATACAGTACATCATTAGTTTCAGATGCAGAGTTCAGCAATTCATCAATCAATGTACTTTGTCTAGGTAGTTGAAAGATATTTCCATTAGGGGAAAAAAAAAACTCACTGCATATCCAGTAGGTGTCAACTCTGTCAAAGGGAATATACAGGGCGCCTGGGTGGCTCAGTGGGTTAAGCCGCTGCCTTCGGCTCAGGTCATGATCTCAGGGTCCTGGGATCGAGTCCCGCATCAGGCTCTCTGCTCAGCAGGGAGCCTGCTTCCTCCTCTCTCTCTCTGCCTGCCTCTCTGCCTACTTGTGATCTCTCTGTGTCAAATAAATAAATAAAATCTTTAAAAAAAAAAAAAAAAAAAAAAAAGGGAATATACAAATGAAATAATGGGAAAAGTATACCAGAGTCTAACAAATGTTATGAAAATGAGAAACAGTAAGTGCGTTATTTTTCTATTCTATTTATGTTTTGAAGTTTTGTAATGTAAGTGTAGATTTCTTTTGTAATTCATAAAAAAGTAAGAGTATTACAAATCCAAGTCAAACCATTATGAAGTAACAGAAGATTCACACACTGAGTTATATCAACACACACACACACACACACAAACACACACACACATACACACGTAGTATACCGCATGGATCTTCCATAGGGAAAGTTTATGACGACAGTCCTTTCCAGCTCAAAGTACCTAAGAAGTTCATTATCGGTCTTCAAGAAGCCCCCACTGGCCAGGCTGCAAGGGCTTCTGTCCCTCAGTTACCAGTTAAAGAAAGCCATGGCCTCGAAGTCCATCTCTTGGTGGTTTAGCCTTGTATCGGTTGGACTTCCAGATGACCACAGGGCCTCTGCAGCCATGCAGAGTACACTCTGAATTAAGTACACTCTGAATTAAGCTTCCCTTGATGATGACTAATCATCCTGTCTCAATTTAGACTAATAGCAGCAATTTCAGTAGCACTGCATGTAATTTATTTATAATCACCCTGTCTCAATTAAGCTAATAGCAGCAATTTTGGTTGCACTGCATGTAACCAAGTATGTTTTGACAGGAAAATATATTGTTGGTGAAGGAGGAGAGGGGAGGAGGGAGAAGAGAGGAGGAGTGGAAGGGACAAAATGGAGAGAATTTTATAGGATGCAAAGTTATAACATCACCTGCTGTCTGCATGCAATCACTTTCTTTAATCTCAGAATTGTTGCAACTTGGCTGTTGAAGTGTGTGGCTTTGTTTTTGTGGGGATTTGGGGGACTGGATATGGTAAAGTCTTCTGGGTATTCTAGACTGAGATCTTTATTTTATCATTTTTATGTCATGGCTGAGGTTAAACCTCAGAAATGCCATCTTTAGACTAGTAAGGAGAACAGGGGATTTCAAGTCAGGTTAGGTGGCTTACTAACCCCAGTTACTAGGAGCTTGACTTAAGGTTAGTTAGTTCAACTCTCAGAACCTACTTTTCTTCATCAGTAAGATGAGACTGTCATCTACCTCAGAGTGTTGGGTGGGTTAGGTCAGATAACATAGTCAGGGCACCAAATAATATTCTGAATCAAAAAATGATGTATTTGTACAAAATGGTGGGAAATCCAAAAGCTGAGAAATCTAGCTCAGAACACAAAAAGGATAAATTCTGTAATGGGTCATTGAGCCCTGTCACCCAACCTTGGGCCTTCTAAACAAACAACATCTGTAGAATTCTTACCTTACAACTTCCATTTCATATATGCCAATAATGAGAGGCTGTTTGCATTCCATCGGTCCCACACCAGCTAAAGGAACCATGCATGGTACACGGGAGACAAGAGGTTCAAAGTGGTACAGTTATCTACCAATACCACCCTGAAGACACTGGCCAGAGATTTGCAAACCAATAGACCAGGGCTGCACTGACAACAGCCCCACCCCTCGCCCATTCTCTGTTGCTGGCCTTGGCCACCACTAATAAGGCCAAGAAGTCTGTTTTGGGAAGGATTATGCAGATACCTGGTTGTCCAAGCCTATAAGCTGGGAGTCATTGTTTTCCTTCAATCTTCCTTTATATCTGATAATCAATTTTTGTCCATTCTTTCTCCCAAATATCTTAAGTCTATTTTTTTTTTTTTACTTTATTCTCACTGCTATCCCTTACTTTAGGTCCCTATCACTTCTTGCCTGGACTACCATAACTGCTTCTCAAGTGACCCTTCTTGGGTTCTCTCCCTGTGTCCCCCCCTCACGCAGCCCAAGTAGATTTATAAAGCACAGATCTGGTGAGATTGCTCCCATCCTTAAAAACGTTCAATGGCCTCTCATCAGTTTTAGGATAAGGTCCAAAATTTTTAACACAGTCCACAGGGCTTTGTGTAACTTGGCTCTGCCTATGCTTCCAACTCTGTGTAGAAATACAATTGTAGTTCTGCGTACTGCATTCCAATTCATCCAAACTGGTCTTATTTTAATTCTTTAAACACATCATGTTTTCCCCGAATTAAGGCCTTCACACATGCTCTTCCCTCTTACTGGAATACTCTTAACCACTCTTCCAGACCAATAAGCTATGACTTCGCCTTTCCATCCTGGTTAAACTGAATTTTTAGAGACCTTCTTTGCTTTTTCCAAAGTTTATTGGTTTTCCTCTATAATACAATTTCTCAATAACCTGAGTGTTTCTCTTTCCAGATAATCATTATGCTTGTTACTATCATTAAATTCAGGAATCTGTTTCAGTTATCATTGGATTTTCAGTGCATGGCATAATCAGCATACTTCTGAGTAGGAGCTGTTAAAAATTATGCCAAAAAATTAGATCACTGCCTAACAAGCTCACTGTTCACTCAAGGGGTCTGTGTATTTGCTTGGTGTGCGATTTACTACTTAGTAAGGCCCCAACTCTTAAGGTAAGATGCTGATTTATAAAAGATGGACAAGTAGCAAAATACTTATTTTATGACCAAGTTGCAACTGATTTCTATCCAGTAGAAAAAAATACAGATGTAGTGAAAAGAAGGGCCATCTGTACCCCCATGTTTATAGCAGCAATGGCCACGGTCGCCAAACTGTGGAAAGAACCAAGATGCCCTTCAACGGATGAATAGATAAGGAAGATGTGGTCCATATACACTACGGAGTATTATGCCTCCATCAGAAAGGACGAATACTCAACTTTTGTAGCAACATGGACGGGACTGGAAGAGATTATGCTGAGTGAAATAAGTCAAGCAGAGAGAGTCAATTATCATATGGTTTCACTTATTTGTGGAGCATAACAAATAGTATGGAGGACAAGGGGAGATGAAGAAGAGAAGGGAGTTGAGGGAAATTGGAAGGGGAGGTGAACCATGAGAGACTGTGGACTCTGAAAAACAATTTGAGGGTTTTGAAGGGGCGTGGGGAGGTTGGGGAAACCAGGTGGTGGGTATTAGAGAGGGCACGGATTGCATGGAGCACTGGGTGTGGTGCAAAAACAATGAATACTGTTACGCTGAAAAGAAATAAAAAATAAAAAATAATAAAAAAGTACATTTGTTGGTTATGGCTTTATTGCCTTCTAGAATATCGATCACTTGTATAGCAATTTCTATTATCTTGTTCTAGCACTCAGTTTTTCAATGATCATCCACACTTTGGTCTTGTAGCTTCCTTCACACCAAAGTTGTCATCTGGCTGGTTTCCTCACTACCAAGTTAATGGATTTTTGACAAATCTTGACTATATACCTGTATGACAGTTGTGTTGGAGGCTACGGCATGGTTGGAGTCGAGGACCAAACCAGGCCCTGACTTGTGTCTCCTTCAAAGTCCGGACACCTTGAGAAGGGGTCAAGGACGGGAAAGTTGAGTAACTGAGAAAGTGTCGTGCTATGTGTTGTGCGCTCACCTACGTGACTTCCCACACCCTCTCCCTACAGAAGGGAACAATGTGGTCAGGGTCATGAGTTCTTAGTTGGTCCTTGTTGTTCCTGTACCTCCCATAACCCATGCCCTGGTTGATTGTCTTGCTAATGGCATTAGCTGAGACTACCTGGCATCATGAGGTTTGCTTGTAGTTGATGTAAACTTGTTATAGGAACTTGCGGTCATCTGACTAGATACTGATGTATTACTCCTTCTATTGTGGTCTGCCTTATAAATGCTTGTAAGATGTGGAATAAAATCGATACAAACATAGTGATCCAAAGGGGCACGTGCACCCGAATGTTTATAGCAGCAATGTCCACAATAGCCAAACTATGGAAAGAACCTAGATGTCCATCAACAGATGAATGGATAAAGAAGATGTGGTATATATACACAATGGAATACTATGCAGCCATCAAAAGAAACGAAATCTTGCCATTTGTGACAACATGGATGGAACTAGAGCATATCATGCTTAGCGAAATAAGTCAAGCAGAGAAAGACAAATATCATATGATCTCCCTGATATGAGGAAGTGGTGATGCAACATGGGGGCTTAAGTGGGTAGGAGAAGAATCCATGAAACAAGATGGGGTAGGGAGGGAGACAAACCATAAGTGACTCTTAATCTCACGAAACAAACTGGGTTGCTGGGGGGAGGGGGGTTGGGAGAAGGGGGGTAGGGTTATGGACATTGGGGAGGGTATGTGCTTTTGGGTAAATTGGAAGGGGAGGCGAACCATGAGAGACTCTGAGGGGTTTGAAGTGGCGGGGGGGTGGGAGGTTGGGGTACCAGGTGGTGGGTATTATAGAGGGCACGGCTTGCATGGAGCACTGGGTGTGGTGAAAAAATAATGAATACTGTTTTTCTGAAAATAAATAAATTGGGAAAAAAATCGGCACTGTTGGACATTCTCCTCAGTGTCCCTCCTGTCCTGTCCCCATCTCTTTGTCTCTTAATTTCTTTTCACCATCCTCTTACCCTCATGTTTCCTGACTGATCTGTCGGCCGACCGTGACACAGTTGTTTTTAACTTTTTGGAAATTATGCTTTGACAGAGCAATTTAGGAGGAATGCAACAAGTCTTTGATGACTGACATCCTTAGAACAGACTCTAATGGGGCCCATGGTTGGAGAAGTTTGAATGGGAAAGGGAAGAGAAGAGAAGCACTAGAAATATAGCCCTGCTCTTGGGAAGGGCAAGTCTCTTCCTGGAGAGAAGAGAAACTCAATATCTATATCTGAAAGACTGAAAAACAGTCGGAAAGCTTCAGATAGTAGAAGAAAGGACAGTTGAGTTAAGTAATATTTTCTTCCCCAAAAAGCCCCCCAGTGCAGATCTTCAGCTTTAAACACTGGTGTAGCACAAGGGGATCTGGAATCGGGAACTCTGGGGTTAAGATCTGTGTGGCAGAGGCTCTCCAAGATCTGTGTCTCATCCTTCTTTCAGAGAACACTTCTCAACTACTTTTCTCAGTCTTCTCTGAAGCTCATAGTGGCCATGTGACTAGGTTGCAGTCAATGAAAGAGAAAGATATGAGTCCCCTACCAACCTGGCCCATAAGACCTGGGAGTGATTCTCACTCTATTTTCCCATGTGCTGGCAGAATGAAAAGGGCTTTGAGGACTTGGAGGAAGGTCTGACCTTAAGGGGAAAGGGCTTAGTCTCTCAAAGACTGTGTGGAGCAATTTCCTTATTGACCTATGCTAGAAATAACCATCCAGTGGGCTAAGCCATGGAGCTTCAGGGATTATTTTATAAGCAGTTAGCCTACCCTAGTTGTTAGAGGGCTCAACTCATATTTCCCTCTTTCCAGAAGTCCTCTCTAACCATTCCAGTCCGCAGTGACCTTAGAACTGATAGCACATGCTATCTGATTCATTAAACCATGATTAAATCTGGTGTTTAATCATGTACTTTTGTGTGTTATGACTTAAACTCAATATTACCCAAACTGAGTTCCATGGAACACTACCATTTAAGATAATGTTACTAGGTATTCCAAGAAAAGGCAGCTCCATAAGGAAAAAAGTTTGATGGACATTAGGTTGAAAGAGAATCATGTTTGTAGGACTTGCCAAAGCCCCTAATGAGATAACGGGGCTTACATATGCTTAAAATGGGGTTCAAGAATACAGTGTTTCTCACTTTGATAGTGAGGTGATTTTTTTTTTTTTTTTGGAGATTACAGTTTGGGAAGCATGCCTATAACCCTTTCACGTGTGCGCGCGCGCGTGTGTGTGTGTGTGTGTGTGTATCTACATATCTATATTTTATGCCTTCTATGAGGTTATAGTTCATGAGGAAGTGACTTTATTTTTCTCTGATGCTCTGTGCTCAAAGTTTGAAACACCACACACACAGTTCTATAGTATCAGCATTAAAAACTTGGCCTGGGGAAGAGGTAGGTAGAAGGTTTCAAGGAGGCCAACATATGAGTTGGGCCTTAGGAATTGAATAGAGGTTTTTGCAGCAGGGATAGAGCACGTGAGAGGAAAAGGAAAAGTATCCCCATGAAGGAGACCACACGGACAGTCCCACCAAGGCTGGGGAATGGTCAGAGAAAAGAGACTCAGTTTTAGAATGGAAACCAAACAGACCACTTGGATTCTGCCTGCCAAGCAACTGCACAGTTTACCACTTTATAAAGTCGTAACCTATGAGCTGTAAAGTTACAACCCAATCACCTCTGACACTCCCCTCAGGAAAGAATAGATACCACTCTTCCCTGTATTCCCACAACCGGAGGCTCCTGAAGGATAAGGGTCATGTCTTATGAATCATTTCGGCTCCTGTTCCTTTACATAGCCTGGGACACAGCTCACAGGGCTTCCTGTCTGAGATTTCTCCTCTGAATGTGAAAACACAACCCTCCCAGGATGGCTATCACACTTAAATTTTAAAAATGCTGGTAAGGCATTTAGCACAGTGACCGGCATACAGTCTATGCTCAAGAAATGCGAGCTGTGGGTATCACTTCCTTAGTAAGTGTTTGGGAAAGGGAGGAAGGCAGATGGGAAGGAGGGAGGGCAAGACACTGGCGACAAAAGAAAGAAGGCCGAGTGGAATGCAGTGATCCTATTTCATTCTCCCACTTGGCGAAGGCTGGGAGGGAGATGCCCTTTACCCTCTGTTGCAGGAACAACCCTTCCTTGGCTGCATTTCTCCGAGTGGTTGTTGGAGGCTCTGAAGTGAGATATTGAGTTAAACTTCAGTGCACACTGCCAAGAGCAGGGGAGCGGACTGCGCCAGGGACAGAGAGGAACAGAGGGTCCTTTGGGGAAGAACACCCGCCACTCCTCACACTGGCAGCCAAGGCCTGTGCGGCCTGAGGGAGTGTGGGGAAGCACTCCGGAGGGTTTACTCTGTCCTTGGCGCGTGGGTTCCCAGGCTCTAATGAAGGAACAGAGAGAGCCTGGCCTCCTCCGCGGGAAGACCATGTACCTGACAAAAATTGTTCTTTTAGGATAAAGTTCATCAGAGCGAGAGGCCTGGGAACCGAAAATGTGGGCTGGGTCTGCAAGAAGAAATGAATTCCAGGGAATCTGAAGACCAGCTCATCTGCGTGAGGGGACACAAGAATAAGAGGAGGGAAATGTCCACATCTGTGGTCTCTTCCCTCTTTCCTCTCTGCCCCAAGCGAGCTGCAAATGTGGCCAATGGAAGGGTCTTGGGTCAGGCCAGGAGGCCTAGAGACTGGTATGAGGAGGAAACACTCTGATGGGCCAATTCCATGGGCTGGGTCAACGTGACCAGATGATTTTTTCCAGAGGAATGATCTCTTTGCAGACACTTTGCTCCCAAGGCCCACAGCCAAAGACCTATGGAAGGGGATCTGGAGCCTCTCCCAGAGCACGTCTACTGCCCCCCAGGAGAAGGCTGTGCCATCCCCAGGAATGATACAGCCTTGAATGGGGATGACCTTACCTTTAGTTTTTTAGGAGAAAGGTACTTAAGTGTATATAGATAAATATATATTTGTGTGTGTGTATACACGCACACACATATGTATATATATGTGCATGTATATATGTAACATATATATACATATATGTGTGTACACACACGCAAATATATATTTATCTATTATATAGATAATAGATATATATTTATATATGTTATATATATATACATATGCGTGTGTGTGTGTGCGTGTGTGTGTATACACACACACATATGATACTGAAATATGATTCCTAGCCTGAGCTAAATAGTTTCACAAGTAAGAATCAAGGAAGCTATGGGACATCCTCGTCAAGATGCGCAGGCCAGATAACTACTGTAGTAGGGAGACTAGAAACATGTTTGCCATTGAGGTCTGCTTAAGAAGTTACGGCAAGGCATACAAAATTATATATAATAATTTTATGATATACATAATTTAATCATTCATATTAGTGTCTAAATAACAGAAGGAGAGGCAGGGGAAAGACATGGGAAGGAGGAAGGAAGCATACCAAAATTAACACCTACTATTTCAGGACAGTGTGAGAATAGGTGATTTTTTTTTTCCCCTATTTTGACATCTGGGTGTCAGGAGGGAATTCAACTTTGTTTCTGTTAATAAAATAGTTTCTCATAGTAAAAAAAGAAATGCAGAATACCACCAAGAGGAAAAGAGAATTAACTGGAATCATGGGTGATCTTCATTTCCTTCCTCATGCTTCTCTGTATTTTTAAGTCCACTATAAGGGATTTACAATTTGAATGAGAATAAGCAACATGTGTTCATATTTTAAAAACCAGCCTACTCCAGAAATAACTGTCTTTGTTTCTGAGAAAGCTCTGGAATTTCTGCTACTGGCTGGACCTTTGACTTCTGGCTCTGTGAGCACTAGGTTAAGAGTCTTAAGGCCCAAATATTAACACAGGACTTTAGAAAAGTCGTGTACTCTCACTGGGCCTCAGCGAATCTATCTGTAAAATGGGAACATCTGCTTTGCTTACTGCAAAGAACCTTTGTGAAGATCAAGTTCACAACTTACTCAACTGTAAAGACCCACAGAGATGTAAGAAACAGACTCCAGATGAAATGTAGACACTCTCACTAAGTTACGCTAAACCACTGTAAATGAAAACAGCTTCCAAGTCCTTTAAAGATTAAGAAGCCATTTGCTTGGACAAAAAGTAAGTGATGGGCCATATGATAGTGGCCCTTTTCACCTAAGGAGGAAGGCAGACCTGGCCCTGGCCTGAGACCTGCTTCTCCCCGGAATCCTCCGCCCCACAAAAAATAGTGATTAAGTTCCCCCACCCTGGTCTTTTCAGAAACCAGTGGGGGACCTGCTCCCCTGCCCACCAGACACAGGACATGGTTTGAGTACTTTGTCTGGTACATCGGAACTTTAATTTTTTTTATTACTTTTTAAAAGATTTATTTATGCATTTGAGAGAAAGAGAACAAGCACAGGGAGGAACAGAGAGAAACTTTAGCAGACTTCTTGCTGAGCTCAGATCGGAGCCCAGTGCAGGGCTGGACGCAGGGCTTGATCTCATGCCTTTGAGATCGTGACCCTAAGATCCTGACCTGAGCCAAAACCAAGACCAGACACTTAACCGACCATGCCACCCAGGGACTGCCCCCCCCCCATCAGACCTTTTAAAATCTGGCCCTCACACCTAATGCAGCAGCCAGTCATTTCAAAATATTCTGCATTTCAAAATATTCTGGATACTTTCAGGACACTGAACCTTTGCACAATACTGTTCCCTCAGCTTCTTCTCAGGTTTTAGGATCCAAGTCCAATGTCACCACTGCCCTTCTATAACTGGCAGAGTTGTTAGTGGGTTACTGTGTCTCAAGCTCCTGACTTAAACCTGTACAGTTGTATGAAAACCGAAAGAAAGAAGATTTACTTACATGAGTGTGTTTGTGTGTGTGTGCATACATACATACACATGTATACATATAAACAATAGTTTCCAGAGGCCAATCTATATTTGCGCCAATAATAATAACAACCATGATAACTATGGCGGTGATGCTGTATAAGAAGACAGCCTGCAAATGTCTGTCCTACAAGCAAACAAATGAAGACATGTTGCTGGGGATCAGGGAGTGGAGTAGGGTCAGGGAGGGGAGGACTGGAAGGGTCTCATGGGAAGGGGCACCGACGTGGGGGACTTACAGGATGGTCTGCATCCAGTTCTGCTCCATAGCTGAGAATCTGATTGGCAAATCTGTCAAGCTCTTGGATGGTTCTTGGAAACCAGGGCACTGAAACAGAAAGGGCAAAATCCTGAGTGGAAGATCGGCAGGACATGGCCAAAGGTCTCAGCAAAGACAGAAGCATGGATCAGCCCCAGTTAGACAAACCATTAGGGGGAGCACGTAGGGTCCCCTAGAACCCCCAATTTATTCAAATTTTCCTTGGAAACTAATTTTTTAAAAACTTTCAGTTTTGTTGAGGTATACCTAACAAATAAAATGATAAAATATTTAAAGAGCACATCATTGTGATTTGATACAGGTACACAATATGAAAGCATTTCCCCATCTAGTTAATTAACACACACATATTTATCTTTGGCAGTTAGTAAAAACATTTAAGTTCTAATCTGTTAGCAAATTTCAATTATATAATATCGCCAACGGTCACCATGTCTTACACTAGATCCTCAGAGCTTACTCACCTTTTAGCTAAAATATATCCTTTTACCAGCCTCCCCCTCTTTTTGCCAGCCCCCAGCCCCTGGCAATCATTTACCTATTATTTGTCTTCCTCTGTCTGGCTTATTTCACTTAACACTTCAGAAAAGAATTTTAAAATATCTTCCCAGACATATTCTCTTTCCTGAAGATTTTCTCTGAATTATCTCAAAATTTACCTAGTATAGCGGGGTGGTTTTTGAAGATTTTCTTTAGTAGCAGAGTATTACATGTAATCCCAGAATATACATCAGATAAAACCAGAGCTGTTCTCTTTTAAACAAGGATGAGCCCATGAGACCCTATCTTTTATCACATATCGCCCTCCCAAATATTCCCAGGCATCATCCTGGCAGAATCTTTTGAGGCCCAAGCCAATTTGAAAGTCACGGATGAAACAGGATGGAGTCAGGCCGCTTAGGATTTGACATTATCTTGTAGTACCTAAAGAACCTGCAGGCTTACTTTTGGAGTAACGTAGAGGGGAAGGAGATGAGACCTGAGCTATGTGGTCTATGGGGAAGAAGACACATGGGGGGTGGAATTGTCCCAGGAATTAACAGAGACTAAGACATTTTGGACTATAAGGTCCATGAAGGCAGAAACCATGAGTGTATTGTAGTTCATGTGCCCAGAGGGGAGGGAGGGCATGGGGTGAGGGGCAAGAAGCAATGGAGGAAGGAAGGAACGAATGAAGTCTGGTTATGCTAACTTGTACGGCATTCACAAAAGTAACTACCATCGCTGGAGCACCGACTCTGGTCTAGTTGCTGTTTCTGATTTCTGAAGTATCTCCAAAATAAGGAAGGCATTAGGACCTCTATTGCACGGATGAAAAACTGCAGCCCTGAAAGTCTAAAGAACTAGTGGACGGCCACACAGAAAGTAAGAAAGTGAGAGCTCCTGGAAAACTCATGGAGCCCAAGGAGACAGGGAGGCTGGGGGAGCAGTGAAGGGAGGCCAAGGCATCCAGTGCATCCCCTGAAATGAAGTTTAGGGGAAAAGATGTTGAACTTGGAGTCAGTAAGGTCCGACTTGAAATCCGAGCTGCATCTACCTACTTTTGCTCTCTGGGCCTCAATCCTAACTATAAAAATGGGAATAACAGCCACAATAACAGGAAGAGTAGCAGATGTTTGGGGGCCCTTACCACGTGTCAGCCACTGTACTTACCATATTAGTGGAATATCTGTTTTAATCTGAGTATTACTGAGAGGAGTAAGTGAGAATGTAGGCAAAGGGCACAACCCAATGTTTTGCCCATAGAAGGAAGCTTCCCATCTCAGGCAGGTAGTTTCAGATTCTGGCCCCGCCAAGTTAGGGCGGGAAAGCACACGCTTGCCATCTAGTGGCCGAACTGGGGAAGCGCCATCCGTGATCTCAACATAGAAGAGGCAGGCAAGAAATCAGCCACCTTCCACAAAAATGAGATGCTTACTCCAACAGCATTAACAGAGGGCCATTTAGAGCCTTGTTTCCATAGCCGTAAGGTGCAAAGCTGTCTACCCATACGTGAATGATAAAAAGTAACACTGAGTGCAGTTCTAAATATTTAACCTGCGACGTGGGTGCTATTGGTCTCCCCAGATCACAAACGTGGAAGCTGAAGTACAGAGAGGTTGGGTGGCAAACCCAGATACAGGGCTTCCTCTGCTAGGAAACAGAGGAGTCAGGATTCAAACTCAGGCCTGGATGACCTGGTGGTTTCCACTGTGACCATGAATCCATCCTGCCACTCTGGGGAGTTAGAGTACATTGTTAGCTGGGCTCTGGAGCCTGACGGTCTGAGTGTTCTTGCTGTCTCCCACCTAGAGGCTCCATGCCCCTAAAGCCCAGCCCACTTCTCCAGGTTGGCTCTCTGTGGTCAGAGTCACAGGAACAGACCTTGCAACTGTATCCAGCTAAGACTTATCTAGCACTGGCTTGCTGACAGGCACAGTCCTCTCATGTTATATTTCCCCCCTCCCCCAATCCACATAGCAACCCCAGGAGCTGGGTGTTATTACTATTCCCATTTCATAGATGGGGATGTGGAGGAACAAGGAGGATAAGTCTCTTCATAGACCTCCTGGGTCCCAACTGTTAGACTTTGGAGTCTGAGATGACTCCGCACCAGACTCTTCACCTAGCATGGCACCTGGCTTCCCACTTTGTCTCCACAATGTTTCTCCAGGCTTTTCTTCCTTCTTGAGTCCATTGCTTTACCTTGTACAATGGATCTCTGAGGTCAGCACTGAAAATGGGGGCTATTCCTTACCCGGGTTTGGAAAGACTTGAGAAAGGACATCTACTGTAGTCATCCAGGGCCTAGGATCCCCTCTGAGACCATTCCAGCTTCCCCAGAATGTCACCATCCCATACTTCTCTTCCAGCTTCCCCAGAATGTCACCATCCCATACTTCTCTTCAGAGTAAGTGACCCTTCCCCACTCACTCCTTTTCTCTCTTGCCTGAGAATCATCCCCAATCCCAGCAGTCACAGTTGCCCCCAGAGACAGGGCAAGCCAGCCTTGTCTTGCTGCCCCCACCTCTGACCTGGGGCACTCTTCATTTTGTCAAAAAAGATTCCATAGATAAGTGTTCAGCACCTACAACTAGGGCACTAGACATTGAAGGAGTCTTCACCGCCATGGTGCTTACATTCTAGTGGGGGTGGGTGGCCAGAAAGTAAAAATAAATACATTTAAATAGATAAAGTGCCAGGAAATTCTTTTTTTAAAGATTTTTTTAAAACTTATTTGTCAGAGAGAAAGAGAGTATAAGCAGTGGAAGCAGCAGGCAGAGGGAGAAGCAGGCGCTCTGCTGAGCAAGGTTCCTGATGTGAAACTCCATCCCAGGACCCTGAGATCATGACCTGAGCCAGAGGCAGAGGCTTAACTGACTGAGCCACCCAGGTGCCCCTGCCAGGACATTCTTGAAAAAGAATGCGGTGTAAGGAGATGGAAAGTGAGGGAGATACTATTTCATATATCATCCTGTGACTCCAGATCCCAGAGGGAGGGTCTGGGCACCCTGACACCGCCTCGCCATAGTTCAAGGGGATCTGGGATAGTCCGGGTCTGTCCTTCATCCGGAACTGTCTCCCTGTTTGTCTCAGAGAGAGTCAGTCTGGCAATCTTCAAGACCCAGTGCAACAGAGCTGGCCACTTATTGGCTGAAATGCTGTCTCTGTACTTATTATCTGTGACACCCAGAACAAATTATGAAACCTCTTTGTGCCTCGTTCTCCCTAACTGTAAAAATGGGAATAATGATAGCACAATGCAGTACTACTTGATTGGAACAATACAAGGTTAAGCCAGTTAATAGTTGTGTTCACTGAGAACAGTACTGGAACATAGTAACCACAGTTATGGTTCACTAGTAAGCTCCAGGGGATTTTTGTTAACCGCCCTTAGCTTAGCAAGCAGAGTAGAAAGCCTTCAGGCAAGACTAGAAAGTCTGCTGCTTATTTTGTTGTGTAATTGAGCAAGTATTTTATCTCTTAGAGCCTTCGTGTTTTATCTACAGTGTAGATTAGAATCATCTTTCTATATTCCTTCATTTTTGCAGGAGTTAAATACTATAGCAAATGTGATCTATCTTAGCGCAGTGCGTGTTTCTCAGTAAGTGCTTTTCTGTATTAACCATGAGGGTGATGAAGAATTTAATGATGGTGATAAAAAGAAAGAAAAAGCAGGAAGAGGAAGAAGAGAAGGAGGGGGAGGGAGGAAAGGGAGGAAGAAGAGGAGGAGAAGGAGGAAGAGGAGAAGGAAGAGCAGAGAAGGAAGACTGGGTCAGAAGCCCGTTCACAGTTAAGGTCCAATACTAACAGACTTTCAAATCTTGAGCCTCAGTTTCCCCCCTTCTATACTACGTGGGATATGGGATTCACTTGTTGCTGTAATCCTTTTTGGGTTTTGTATTTTTGAGCCCTACCAGAATGCTGTGAAGGTCTGAGGCTGGCCAAAGGGCATGTGAAAGATGTGCTTCTAGTTCATTCAGGATGCCCATCTTGCTTGCTTCTGGGAATACTGAGCACAAAATGCATTGCTCCTCCCCTTTCTCTCTCTCCTCTCACGGAAGGAACAAGGTTCTGCTCCACAGATACGGGGTTCAGAGCTGTGTGTGCGGCCGTCTCCCTGCTGCTGCTGAACGCCAGAGGGCAGCAGAATCAGCACATTTTCAGCTCCGGGTGTTTTTCTGTTTTTTTAGCTCCTCCAAAGAGAGAACACTAGTTGGATCAAAGGGTTAGTTCAGACAAACCCAGAAAAGAAAAGAAAAAAAAAAAAATCAAAGAATATGAGAAGATTGCAAAACCTCAAAGTATTCGAGTCTTGAGGAGACAAATGTGGGAGCAGCCCACCAAGCCCCTAGTCCTTGTCACAGAGACTATGAGGGACCCCCAGGCAGCACTGCAAGACCGTGGGGGCACTAACCCCTGTCCAGGGAACTCTGGTAGTTTTGGAGCCTTGTTACCAACCAGAAAAGACCCAGAACACAGCCAGGCTGGAGAAGTGGCAAAGCTTAGTGGCTAATTATATGGATTTCAGAACCAAATCGCCTGGGTCCAAATCTTGCCTCTGCTACTTGATAACTTTGGGACTTCAGGAAAATTACTTAACCTCTATCCTCCAGTGTCCCACTAGTAAAATGACTATAATCATAATATGGCCTTCAGAGTACGTAAGGAGTAAATGAGCTAATGGGTGAGTAGTGCTTAGAACCATGTGTGGCACACAGCAAGTGCTTTTTAAGTAATTGGTTCCATTATTATCATTACTATCATTGTAGAAGGCCAAGAGACAAGGGGTGACAAGCCTGGTACACACTTTTCCCAGGCAGCAGCCCTACCTTTGGATCTATTCACCTGTCCCCTCCCCAGACCTCACCTGAGGCTAAAGCATCATCTCCCAGAGGACACTATGTAATGCCTATGTGTCATCTGGGGTAGAAGGAAGACTCAGGCCAGGCCTCACAACTAAGAGATGGAGTTCACCAGCATCACCTTGGAGAGCAAGGCAAGGCTTAAAGAAATGAGACCCAAGAGAGGCAAGTTCTGGTTGTTGGGGATGGGAGAAGCAAGGTCCCGACATGGTTCACTTCCTCAGTGTGGCCATGAAGCACATGAAGTGACCAAGCACTAAAGTAAAGGAGACTACAGAGGGCCCCAGACAAAACAGGAACAAGCCTTTGCCTTTTTGTATGAAGCCTACACTTTGTTTTAGAGCCTATCATTTTTATTTCTTCCAGTACTACACATACATTTATATATGTATATCATACATATTTATATATGCAGGTAGGCATGTGTCTCAGAGTTCAGAGAGGCCGAAGTACTGCATGCCCCTATATCTACATATCTGCATCTGTTTCTATGTACCTGTAAGACCGTTAGTTTCCTGTGTGATGCCAGAGCTTGAAGTCCCCAGGGCAGGAGACAGACGGGAAGACTGGGGTAAAATGGAGGAGATGGAGGCTGGAACCCCACAAGGACAGACAGATGGCTAGTCTTCCGAGAACAGCAGAAGCCTACAGCTGGTAGACGCCAGTCCTTCTTGCCTCCCGACCCTTGATGGAGCAGGTGTCCTGCAGAAGCAGGGGCCCTTCATCTGCAGTTGAAGATGCACCCAGCCCAAGAGTTGGCGAGACTGAGCAGCTCCAGGGAAAGTGGACTGGTTGCAGGCCCAGCTGTAAAGCTTACACCTTACCCTGTGCAAAGTGTGTGCACATCCTGGGCCTGAAGCCGGCAGGTCTGTGTTCAAGTTTCATCTCTCCCACCCACAAACTCTGTGACTCTGAGCAAGTGACTTGATTCCTGAGGCTCTAGCTTCTCCTCTGTGAAATGGGTGAGGCGGCCGATCCCTGGCCTGCTTCTTTGGTTAGGGTGAGAAGCGACGGACCCGTGCCCAGCAAGTCAATCTCCCATCCTTACACGTGAACCTCACAAAGAAAATCCAGGAACACTTCTCTGGTTAAGTAGGGTCTCAGAGGCCACTGGTGGGTGGGTCAGAGCTCGCTCGTACCTATGAACCTGGGATCTTCTAATTTTCCCAGCAAAAGTTATAGCTATTATTTTTTCCTTTGAAGTTAATTTTTTGAGAGTTTAGGATGCGCCAGATACTATGGTAAGCGTATTATTTCTACTGACTTAATTCTCAAAGCGATGCTAGGGGGTGGACATTATTTCTGCTTTTCTGATGAGCAAACTGAGGCTTGAAGGGAGAAGGGATCACGGCGCTTACTGTGAAATGAGGATTCTGAAGAACTACTCCACTGGGCTTAGCATAAGGGGGGGGGGGGCAGCAGGGGGGTTGATTTTAGGTTCCTGATCTCCTACCTAGAGACAGAAAGGAGGTCACACACTAAAGCAGGAATTTAAAGTGCTTGAAGAAAATCCCTAGAGGAGCTCCGGGTCCTCCCCATCTTCCTTCCATCTCCATCTCCCTTCCCAAGCCTCCCTGATTTAGGGGTAGAAACTTCACGTTTCCTTTCTTTTCTTCAGTGGCAGTGGTGGGCCTCTCCCCCACCCTGGCACAGTGCTGGGAAGAGAGACTGACCTCGGCGACCCAGGCCTTCATCTTGAAAAGTTAAATCAGATTAGCTCATTAATGACCTTTGCAAATATCTCCGTGGTGGGCTGGCTTCTGTGGGCCCCTCGACCGCCTCACGGGCCGCTGGGCTTGGCGTTAATGAATGACTTGGGCAGGCTGCTGCAACAGAGGCCCTCTGTGAAGCCAGAGGCACTGGAGGGGGACAGATCATTAATAAATATTGATTTGGCTCCAAGGGAAGCAGTCTGCAGGACAACTGACCCTGGACACCCACGTTGTGGTCTCATTAAGTCGGGGTCAACTGCTCAGCCCGGACGCCGAGGGGTGGCTAGCTTAGGAGTGCTCCTGAGTAAGAGGCCCCCACAGGCCTGGCGGAGCCTGCTTCCTGATCTATGGGTCAGAGAAGGCCCGTTAAATTTATAGCAGTTTAAGGTGGAGGCTGAGTCCCATGAACCCTCTCCCTCCAGCAGACATCCACCAGCCCCAGGGGCTAGCCAGCAAGGCACCCAGACTTGCCCCAGACTTCTGCCTCCAGCCTGTCTCAGGGAGGGCAATAAATCCTTCTTTCCTGGGCCCAGAATAGAAGGGGGTTCTCACTCCCTCTTTCCAGGCTCCTAAACGTCTTCTCTGAAGCAATGGCCTCCAGCCTCCTGGAGAAGCATTGGTGTGCTGATCCCAACAGCTCCCCCAAAAGGAGAAGGGTAGTGTGCCAACAACGTGCAGGTTGAAGGCTTTTGGCGGTTTTATTTCTCTCTTTTAAGAGAGAAGAAGAAGGAAGAGAAGGAGAAGGAAGAGAGAAGGAAGGCCCCTCAAGAAGGTCTTGGCAAGAACAGGTGAACCAAATTCTGGCTGTCGGTGTCAAGCTAGTTCCTTCCTCCTCCTGGACAGAGCAGAGGAGTGGTGGGTTCAGGGCTTGCTTTTATCAGTGATGCGACAGGCAAAGCATTTGATCTCTTCATCCACATGTTGAAATACAATGAAAACCAGACAAACGAAAGGGCCTTAGCATGAAGAAAAGAGGTAAAAGTATGCTGCAATAAATTGATGGTGGAAAGAATGAATGGATGTGTGTGAAATCATGAATAATATCATGAATAAAATCATGAAAAAAATAAAAGAATGACCCACAGCATCCTTTATTCCAACCACCATCCTAAACTGGAACTATCCTCCCAATATCCTTGCGAAGATGTCTCGTATCTTATAGACATCTACTGGCAAGTTGCCCACTATATCCCCAGATACCAAGTTCTGGTTTCTGAAAGCTTACATTGTCGCTCAGTCTGAGTACCAGCCATTTACAACTGGAGTTATGGACGATCTACCTGAAGACAAACAGAATACATTGAAAGGCTCTTGCATACCCTGTCTGTCTTCTTCCAGGTGTCCCTCCCTTCTCACTACCATGTCCAACACTGGCTTCAGTGTACCTCCTAGGTGCTCCTGTTGTGACCCATACTTTACTATTCCTGTGTGTATCACGCCACATAGAAACTACCTACTTGATTATAAGACATGTGGGGGTCTAGGCACCATGTTTGGTTTTTTCCCTACTGCATCCTTATCTTGTGGCTGACACTGAATGGGTACCCAATGAATATAAGTTACACAAATGAATGTTTGACTGAATTAGAACATAGATGTGGATGAAAGAGAAGAAAGTGACAAAGCTGACCGTGGTCTTTGAGAGGGAGTAGTAAAAGAAAAAGAAAGAAACCCTCAAGAGTCAGGATTTTAATAAGTAAGAGCCACATAATTTATAAAATACTAAGGAAAGAGAGATTTCCAGGGGTATCATGGATTAAATCATTAATCCATGGCTAAATGCTATACAAAATGATTAATCCATGGTTAAATGCTACAAAAATTTCAAAGAGAATGAAAACAAAACAAACAAAAAAAGAGGATACTGGTTTGGGTCATCGGTGTTGCCAGACTGGTAAGGAAGAGGAGAAGGAAAGAAAGAAGGAAGTGAGAAGCGTGGGAGGGAGGAAGAAGGAAGGAACCTACATGAGAAGCTGGCCTTCTATCTCTTAGACCAGTACTATTGCTAATACAACACATAGATGAGCTGATAAGGGTATGCATCAAAAGCATATTCACAGGAAGTAAGATTTGAAAGTGACAGGTCATTCCCAGCACCCCTCACATCATCCTACACATGAAGCTGTGTCCCCAGTTGCCAGCTAAGGTTGGACCCAGTGAGAGTGTGACTGTCACCAACTTTTTATAGATTAGCTTAGTCACTGTCCATACCTACACAGCTGGTGGTGTCAAATAACCTAATAGTTGGCTGGTGTTGTGGATCATAGAGTCCCTTCCTACTGAGAATTAAGGATGTGTAAGTTCAAAGGCTATTCAACTCAAGCAATCTCAAGCCATCAAACACCATAACCTTCAGAGTATCTTGCATGAGCTTCCCCATAAGCCCTAGAAAGTGGCCAAGTTGGTCTTAGCTCATTTCACATAGGAGAAACAAGAGATAAGGAGGTCACCCAGCTGTCAGGTGGTCAGATGGGATTCAAATCTAGCTGGCAGTTCACAGAAGAGGAATCCAAGTGCTAATTCTTGACTCTAAATTCCTGTTTTTTTCTGCGTCACTATGGTGCTCCCTCAATGCAACGTGAATGGCAAATCGACATTGTTACAATCATTTCATATTCTCTTATCACCTCCAATCACACCTGTCACACAGACAAAATGTATTTAACAGGGTGAACCTGAAGGACCGCATGGACTGCAGAAACTTCATTGTTCCAAAGGAGCACTGTGTCTCCTTTCCTAATACTGAAGAGGAGAATCCCGTTATCTTCTCGCTCCAGCTATCTGAGTTGGCTGTTGCAAAGCTTAAACAAAACAACCGAATAGAAAAGAACTTTGAAAACACGGGATTGGGCATGCAAATAAGAGACCGCTTATAAATTTATGATCTTCCTTAGCTTGAAGCCCTGCAACCTGGCAAAGGGAGTGGGCTCTAGAAATAACATTAGCCTTGGATCTTGCCTTGCCAGTGAGTTGAGCTGCCTCTAACAGACTGCAAGGGAGCGAGCTCCAGACCAACAATACCAGCTGGGCTTCCAGCTCCGGGCTTGGTACACACCCCTTGCTTTGGTTTATCCTCTTAGCTGTGGGTCTGCTCGTATCAATGCAGCATTCTGCTGAAGCAAAAGTCTCACACCCAGCTGTCATGACTTATGACATCAATCGCACCCAGCAAGCATCCAGGCGGACTGAAAAGGGCTGTCAATCCTGTGCGTTTTTACAAACATGCATATTCTTGGTCTCCTGCAGGCCCAGGGCCACAAACAAGCATCTTCAGCTCTGAGAGGTGCCTTTGGGGCAAAGTGAAATGCACAGGAGTAGGTTGGGAACCATGAAGAAGACAAAGGGAAGACGGCAGCACAGAACAGAACAGCAGAGGCAGGGAGAGAGGAAAAGTGGGCACGGGCGATAGGAATGGGGAACCCGTCCCCTCAGCCATCTGGAAACCCCTACAGCCCTAAGCAGCTTCTCTCTAAGGGTCTTCAACTCCTTGGGAACCATGATCCCTTTGAAAATCGCTCTTTAAAAATATGCATGCACTGGTATATGTACCATCTTGCCCACAATCTTCAAGGAATTCTAGTCTTCCTCCCCCAACAACTGATCTGAGACTGCAGCCTTATCCAGGCCCTGCCCATCAGGGCAGCCCTACTGGAACAGCAAGGGGGCTGGACTGCTGGGCTGGAAGCAGGCCGGGGTGTGTAAGGGGGAAGGAATGAATGTCATGATGTTGCTCTTGTCTTCTCACAGTAACTATTTCCCTTAAATCACTGCTTCAGGAATCGATCCAATAAAAAAGACAAAACTGGGGCACCTGGGTGGTTCAGTGGGTTAAAGCCTCTGCCTTCGGTCCAGGTCCTGATCTCAGGATCCTGGGATCAAGCCCCGAATGGGGCTCTCTGTTCAGCAGGGAGCCTGCTTCTCCCTCTCCCTCTGCCTGCCTCTCTGCCTACTTGTGATCTCTGTCAAATAAATAAATAAAATATTTTTTAAAAAGAAAAGAAAGAAAGACAAAACTGTAAGTGCCCCCAGGCCAAACAGAGAGAAAGAAAGACAGACAGACAGGTAGACAGATAGATAGATGAAAAAATTGATAAATAGCCCTTCCCCTCCCACACAGAAAATACGGTCATACTGGCAGTGTGGACTCCCTTTGCCTCCACCACAGACTCTTATAATTACCACAGCTTGAACAAAATCCACCAGATGTCCATTTGCTCTTGGAAAAATAATTCCAATCGGATAAATTTCTCAAAAGGTGATAATCCTATACCTCTGTCTAGCCAAATCAGTCTGTCCGTCTGCTTCTCCTGGCTGCAATCTGCCTCCATGTAGGAATTTTCCATCCCCCTCTAAACGTAATGTCATGCAGAAGACTCAAAGGGAAAGGTAAAAGGATTAGTAGATTGATCGATAGAAGATATTAATGCTCTTTCATGTTGGGGTGAAGAAGGATTTGAGGTCATCAGGAGAGAGGGTAGCAAGAGAATAGACCTCAAGTATTCAAAAGACTCTCTGGATTAAAATCCTATTAAAGTCACATCAGCTTCTCCAGGAGGCATTTTAGAAAGTTGGGATTTCTTTAACATGTCACCATAATTAACCTTCCCTTAAGCTGTTTTGGGTGGGGAACTTTAGCAATTAAGAAACTGGAAACTTTCATTTTCTATCACCCACATGTCCTTTTGAATGGTTTAAAAACGAGAGTGGAAAGTGGTTTAGCCTAATTGATTCGAGGGGTTCAGCTCTCCCACTTCAACCTTCTGTCAAACTCACTCCTGATATTTGAGCCTCTCCAAAGAAAGGGCATTTTTGTTGAGTGAAAGAACCAAAGGTTCAGATCTACCATAATGATATTCTTCCTCTAATCATTCTCACACTGAGTCCCATGAAAAAGAACAGCTCTGCAAAGGGATGGCTGTTTTCCCTAGAAGGATCTGTTTCTGGGCTCAGACTCCAGGTCACAAAACCAAGAAACCCAAAGAGCCACCCCTCTCTGCTGGGGCAAGACTGTGTTGTTTTAGCATCATTAGCACCCTGAACAACTGTTCTGTTCCATGGACACTGGGGTCAGGAAACTATGCCAGATGAGGGGAGCCTTTAGCGGCTGGGACGATCAACCACATGAATAAATGAAATGAGACACGTGTTGTTTTCAAGGGTTTGTCTTACCAGCGTTGTCTTCACTAGGTCATATGTCAACCCAGTTCAAAGGTCAACCCCCTGCCAGATTCCATCACCTGCCCTCATCACAACACCTGCCCCTGGACTATTCACCTGGGTGTCTCCTCACCCTTGTCAGCCCGTGAGCACCTTCAGAATGGGTAGTGTTGAGCCTTTCTACCCCCAGCCCCTATCACGATGCCTGGTGCAGAGTGGTGCGTGACGCAGGCTTACCCGTAACCATACAGAATTCACGCTGTGCCTTCAGGCAAGTCATGGCCTCAGTCTTTTACGATGAAAAATTAAGGGGTCTTTTGGGCTGAACGACCTCTGAGGTCATTTGGCAGTTCTCAGAATCTCTGAAAAAGTTGGTTGTGTACAGGCTGGCTTTTCATGGCTCCTGTGCTGGGGTCATGATTTATAATAACAGTGAAGGTGATGGTAAGAATAGAGAACATCTATTAAACCCTTAATCACCATCTGCGAGGTTCTTGATGCTCCACCGGTATTATTTCATTAATCCTCCGAGGCCGACTTTTGTTACCCCCCATTTGATTGTGAACGTCAGTCATTTGCGCAAAGTTACACCAAGTGTAACGCACCTTGGCTCTGGAGTCTGGACTCCTAACTATTCTTGCACGTTTCCATTAAGAACTTCCTTTCTGAGCCTCCAGTTCAGGCTGCCCGCCCTTCAGTGGATCTACATGTGTCTTCCCTGGCTCCCCAAGGAGCTGCCTGCCTTTCTCGTCAATTGCTTTGATTTCCTACCCCAGGACCCCAGCTGGCCCAGCCTCCACCTGCTCCAAGCAGGGGCAGAGTTTGCCCCAGGATCCGGCAGGCCCTTTGTCCTGAGGGCCTGCAGCTCCTGTTGGGAGCAGGTGGCCGGAAAAGCAAGAGAAGGCGTTCATCAGCAAAGCAGTTCGGGAGGTGGAAGGGAAGGAAGGCAAATACGGTTAGTCTCAAAAGGAATTCTAAGTGCCTGCCCTTCAGTGACCTGAGCCCGTGGGCTTGGCTTTCTATGCTCTGCAGGGGCAGAATCCGGGAATAAACTTCCCCGTCTTGGTAGCAGCCACAGGAAGAGAAGGGGAGGAAGAGAAGAGAGATCTCCTAGGAAGGCTTTGCAGGTATCTTTTAGAAAATGTTTCAAAGGTCTGTAGAAAGAGGTGGGTCTTCGTTCATTTTAAGGCATCTCTGCCAATTAAAATGTTATTTTCTGCTACAGAGTTTGAAATCCTCTTAGGTCCCAGTCTTCACTGTTCTGGCAAAAAAAAAACTTTAATAGTAGAACAAAGTGTTTTGATTATTGAGTAAAAAAGAAAACAGTTCATTTCAGCAATCACACTACTAAGTAGTTACCCAATGAGTTAAAAACTCATATCCACACAAAAACCTGTACATGAATGTTCATAACAGCTTTATTCATGACTTCTAAAATTTAGAATATATAAAACTGCAGCAAGAGAAAGAAAATTACTAATATAAGGAATAGTTATCTTAAGGAAGTGAAAAAAAAAAGCACATTTATTAAATGTCTAAAATGCTAGGTACTCCTTTAGGTCCCTAACATACTTCCTCCAGCTTGGTCCCCTGCAGTGGTCTACAAGAATAGACACTACTTTTGCCAGTACTTTTTGAAGAGAATGACAAGTTGCTTGTGTTGCAAAATCCCTCTACTCCTTACCTGTGTCTTTTGTCTTATCCCGAGAAAGCTCATGGACAGTGGCACCGATGTCATGCCTCAAAATCTTAATGATGTTTGCTAGGACAGGCATGCTACGTTTATCCAGATAGGTAAAAAATTCATATTCATCTTTCTTTAGGCGTGAAGGTCTGGATTCAATGTGGGTCAGGTTTATAGCATTCTCCTAGAAAAGAGAAGTGGGTGTGTGAAGGGGACAGTCACTGGAATTAATACAGACAAAACACACACAACTAGAGGGGGGCCTGGGTGGTTGGTTAAGCTTCCAACTCTTTATTTCAGCTCAGCTCTTGATCTGAGGGTCGTGAGTTCAAGCCCCATGTTGGGGCTGTAACCTGCTTAAACACACACACACACACACACACACACACACACACATAACCAGAGCAAAACACGCAACACAATAAAATGCAGAGAGAGAAAGAACAGGACTTTTTTTTTTATATAAGAGTAGAAGGTCCTTAAAGTAACAAAAGTTGCTTACTTCTCTGTGCAAGACCAAGTAGTAAAAGGTGGAGGGAAAAGTGCAAATGCTACAGAAATCTGCTAAAGGCTTAGAGTTGCAAACCTAGGATTTTGGTTTGGTTCAAATGTCTAGGGCAGAAGTTGGCAAAAATGTATACACAGGGAAACCTCCTTCCCAAATGAAATCCCCTGGAATCTCAATGATAATATCTCAGTAAATTAATAATACAGAAGCAACATTGCCCAGCTTAAATAGGATCCCCAGGAATCAGGCTTACTGGGTTTAAATCAGAGTTCTCATATGGATTGTAAGATTAGACAATTTGCTTTCATGTTTCTAGTGCTCAGTTTTTCCATCTGTAATTTAGCAGTATTAATGATACCTGCTTCATAAATGTGTTGGGAGCATTGGTTGACATGTGTATGCATAACCCCAGGTACATGGTAAATGCTCAGTAAAAATTAGCTAGTATAAAAATGGTAGTATGACTATCATTCATATTTTTATATAATTAATTTTCATTCAGGTTATACAACAAATGTAGGTAGTACCTCCCAGGTACTGGCCATCCTTCCAGGGGGTTGGTATATATTAGTGAGCAAAACAGACCAAGATAGTTTCCCTTATAAAGCTTACATTTAAATTGAGGGAGACAAATAACAAACATAAACTATAACTAACTGATTTATGTATTATGTATTATATTATTATTTATTATTTATATTTTATATTATTTATAATATTTATATTTATTATTATGTATTATATTAATTATTTTAATGTATTTATGTATTATAATGATTGTAATGAAAAAGCCCAAGGGAAAAAAAAAACACCAAGCCGAGCATGGTGAAGGGGATAGGCAGTCCTGTGGGGGAAGTGAGGACAAACTGTAGAACTAAATAAGGTGGGCACATGAGGCTTCATTGAGAAGGGAACATTCATGTACATGTAGGTTTTATTAAAACAATAATCACTAAAGCTACTCAACTTCCATGTCTTTGGCTATCATGTTTTAGCTATTATCAGTTTTGTCATGAAAAAGAAAAAGTCATTTATGTAACCTGATCCTCAAATTTAAATGCATGGTAGTCATCTGCTTCTTACTTGGAAAGTCTGATTTCATTGACGGACTGTCCTTTGTGAAGAAAACCAAGGAATATGCTCTACATTTTCTTAAAACAAATAAATAATAGGAGTTATCCCAAACATTTAAATGAATAAAATAAAAAAAATCTTACTTGATTGATTCTATAATTCCAAAAAATGAAATTCATCTATCTTGTAATTCAGGAAGTATATTTTTTGCAGGGGAGTGGGGGGAGGCAGAGGGTAAGGGAGAGAGAAAATCCCAAGCTAGCTCCATACCAGCGTGGAGCCTGATGTGGGACTCAATATCATGACCCTGAGGATCATAACCTGAGCCAAAATCAAGAGTAGGACATTTAACCAACTGAGCCACCCAAGTGCCCCAGGAGGTATAACTTTATCCTTGATGGTTAAAGGCATGTGGTTGAAGAGAAAACATGGAGAATTACAATGATGATACTTTTTATTTTGATTATCACCTCACAGTTTAGAATTATGTTCCGTGGCCTTCCTAAAAAGGCTTTGAGTAGGTTAAGGGAGTTTTAAAATGTGAAATCAGAGATGATGATGCTTTTCCAGAAGTGACTGGAGAGTCATTGGTGTTCTGACTCACCCTGCCTTCCTGCCAGGGATAGCATGAGAATTCTGCAAATATCAGCTTTTATCATTATTATTACTAGTGTGCAAAGCACAAAGATAAAAATTTCTGGGTATGGGAAACCAATAAGTAACCCCAAACATGTACTCTTACTGTACTTTCTTCCTCATGATCTGAGGGCACATGATAGAGCCATTGTTTGTGGGCACCAGCTTAAGAGAATCCAGCCTGGACAGTGACGGCCAGGAAGCCCAATGTGAGGGTCCCACCTAGAGAAAGAGAGAGTGTGTGTGTGAAGGAGGGAAGACCAGAGATAGCGGTTGCTCTGGAGTTTTCCAGACAAACAGAGGTGACTCCCTAAACAAAGCAAAGAGCAATGTCACCCTTCTTGGCTCAGAAAGAAAGAGAAGCTCCACCTACTATTTGCCCAGGTTGAAAGTTTAAAAGAAGAGATAACTTGTTCCTGCCTTGTGTAAAGCAGAAAATACAGCAAAGCTGAGAACCAAGAGTGGACACACCTCTGGCATGCTTGTTTGCAAGAATAGAGCAGGTGATGGAAGGGGTAGCAAAGGTGGGAGCCGGAGAAGGGGCTTGAAGACCGACTGTAGGCTGTTGTGTTCAACACCAAACTTACGCCCTCCACAAAAGCACTTCCAGAGAGAAGACTCTCACTTTAGGAATAGCCATAAAACAACATAGACCCCATGACTCAGTTTTTATAAGGCTGGAGATCAAACTTATGGGGAAAAAAATTCACCAAAATTCATAACCTAACCAAACTCCCCACAATAGGGAAACAATTAGGAAAATTATAGTGGAATCACTAAGTGGAGATTATGCCGCTTTTGAAAAGGAAATAACATTCACAAATCAATCAATATGATACAAAATGTTTAGAAAATTAGAAGCTTCCAATTGGGGGACAGGAGAAATAAGTGAAGGGGATTAACAGGTTGGAAGCTTCTAATTACAAAATAATAAGTCATGGGCATGTAATTTACAGCATGGGGAATTAGTCAATATTATTGTAATAACTTTGTATGGTGACAGATGGTAACTAGACTTATGGGGGAGATAATTTTGTAATGTATAAAAATATCAAATCACTATGATGTACATCAGAAACTGATAGACTGTTTTATGTCAATTATACTTCAATTAAAAAAGAAACTTCCTCTGCCCCCAACCCCTCACCCAACTCATGCTCTCTCTCTTTTGCTCTCTCTCTCTGACCAAATAAATAAATAAAATATTTTATTTATATATATATAAATGTAAATTATATATAATGTAATTACATATGATATACAATGGCATTATGTATAATATAATTATATATCACATATAGTTATAAATTAAAGATTTTATTTATTTATTTGGTCAGAGAAAGAGAGAACACAAGTAGGGGGAGCGGCAGGAAGAGGGAGAAGCAGGATCCTCGCTGAGCAAGGGAGCCCCATGCAGGACTCAATCCCAGGACCCTGGAATCATGACTGGAGCTAAAGGCAGACTCTTAACTGACTGAGCCACCCAGGGGTCCCAGTAAATAATATCTTTTTAAAAAATGCTTAAAGCAGTATCAGTAATCACTCTAAAATATGTTAACAGTAGTAGTCTATAGACAATGGGCCTACAGATGATTTTTGTTTCTTTCTATTTTTTTCATCATAGTTCAACTTTTCTAAAAACAACACTTACACTTTTACAAAGAAAAATTAACATTGCTTTTTAAATGGTTACAATGATAACCACTTAGGAAAATACTTATGATGAATTTAAGTATGTGATAATTATAACATGTTTTAAAAAACTATGCCCAGGTCAAAAAAAAAAAAAAAAAAAGGAAGAAAGAGAGAAGGAAAGAAAGAAAGAAAAAAGAAAGAAAGAAGACTAGAATAAAATGCATCAAAATGAGTTATTATGAGATTATGTACAACTTCTATTTATTTGTCAAAAGACTTACATTATTACACATATGATGAAAAGAAAGAAAAATATATCTTTTAAATGTGAGTGAAGTTTTTGGCTAAGAACACTCCGCCAAACTCTCTAAGCTATTTCTTTCCCATTTGAATCAATTTGTTGAAAATTAATTCTCAAGTTTGGCATGCAATTTGCTTATTGGAGTTTTTCCAGCTTAGATACCAATAATCTGGTTGCTAAGAGAGACTTTTTAGAAATCAACCTTCAAACCTGATTATGATCATAGTTACCTTTTAGTAAATGAACTTTTATTTTTAAGCAAGGGGTCTGGGTAGGTGTACAAATGGACCCACATACACTCACCATATTTTTGGGTGAGGGACAAAGAAAGAAATCTTTCTGTTATTGACATGGGCATCTGAGTGGAGGCAAGAAAAGTTTAAAGCTAAACATTTCGAGGACAATTTCATGATTTGTCCCATAGCAAATCTATACATAAAAGATAATGATGTAACACCTTAATTAATTAGGACTCTTGAGCAGAGAGTGTAGGGACTCAGAGAAAAATAAACTGAAATGAAAAGCCTCTTTTAATAAGGATTGGTCAGGGGGTGCCTGGGTGGCTCAGTTGGTTAAGCCTCTGCCTTCAGCTCAAGTCATGATCTCAGGGTCCTGGGGTTGAGCCCCGCATTGGGCTTTCTGCTCAGCAGAGATCCTTCTTACCCCTGCCCTTCTGCCTGCCTCTCTGCCTACTTGTGATCTCTCTCTGTCTCTCTGTCAAATAAATAAATAAAATCTTAAAAAAAAAATAGGAATTGGCCAGAAACCCTTTCCTGTTCCCATCCTTAAGAAAAACCTTTCTACAGGGGTTTTGGTCAGTAGTGAATAAAACTGCAGATACACAGAATTCCCGATGGTGAAAAATGGACTTGCCCTTGTGGATCTCCTCAAGTTTAGGGTTCATTCTTTCTTCTTCCATTTCATTCCTCAAGAAAAGGAGAATGGTGCAACAGAGGAAAGACGGGCTTTGGAAACTAATCTGAGTTTAACTTCTGGTTCTGCTGCTCATCACCTCTGTATGCATTAGCTGGTCATCCTGAACTCTTATTTATTTATGTTTAAAATAAAGACAATAGTATTACCTGGTAGCTCAGTAAGAAAAAGAGAAAAAGCACCTCACATCATTTTGGCTTCATTGATAGATACCCAATAAGGACTTATGATACTTTGCTTCTCTCAGCTTGGTATGGATATACATTTCCCTGGGAGGCAAAATGCATTATGTTTTATGAGTTCTTTCACCCTTTATTATCTAAATTTTTCTCAGCTTCTTTCCTGAAAACATGTTTCAAAAAGGAGAAGGAAAAGTTGAAGATATTTTCAGATGGAATGAGGCTGGAAAAGGAGAGCTTCTGGACCACTCCATGCTGTTGCCTTAGAATAAACTTGAAAGAGTTATGTTCTGACCTATTCCAGACGTTTCTGAGGGCAAATCAAAGACATTCACAAAGAATGTCCCAAATCATTGGTCTGAAGTAAACAGGAGCTTTCAATAATTTATTCAGTCAAGCACCTTCCATGTGCCAAACACTGTCCCAGTGCTGGGATACAACAGTGAACAGAGTGGGAACAATCCATGCTCTTCGGGAGGTCACATTCTCAAAGCAGGAGACAAACAGTAACTATGAAAAACAAATGGAATATCCAGTCTTCAGATAGAATGGAAAAAATACAAACCAAAGAGGGATTGGATATTCCAGGGGTGCCGTGAAGGTGCTATTTTAAACAGTGTGGTCAAGAAAGGCTCAAAAAATAAATAGGTGACATTTAAGCACAGATCTGAAGTCAATGAGAGAGCAAGCTGTGAGTGAAACAGCAAGTGCAAGAGTCCTGGGGCAAGACAGTGCACAAGATGACTCAGAAACACCAAGCATGCCAGAGTGTCTGGAGCAGAATGAACAAGGAGGAGGGCAACAGGACAGGAGGAAGAGCAGTAACTGACCACGACCTATCAGCCATTATCTGAACTTAGTTTTTCACTCAAATTGGTAATAAGAAGATACCTATAGTAGGTAATGAGGAAGAGAAAGTACATTTTGGGACTCATGTTTTGAAAAGAGCACTCTGGTGGCTGTTTTAATAATAGACTATAGTGGGGCACCTGGGTGGCTCAGGTGTTGAGTTTCTGCCTTCAGCTCAGGTCATGATCTCAGGGTCCTGGGATCGAACTGTCATCTAGCTCCCAGCTCAGTGGGAAGCCTGCTTCTCCCTCCCCCTCTGCCTGCTTGTGTTCCCTCTCTCACTGTGTCTCTCTCTGCCAAACAAATAAACAACATCTTTGGAAAAAAAAAAAAAAAGAATAGACTGTACTGGGCCCAGGGCAGAAGCAGAAGCACTCTGGAGACCCCTACAATATTTGGGGTAAGAAATGACAGTTACAAGGATTTGAGAAGAGATTTTATGGAGATGCAGCTGGGCTTCTTATTTATTTTACTGATCTCCTCTTGGGAGAGGGCCAGGAACAGCCCTGGTTGAGCAAGAATCTGGAAACCGAACCCACTGGGATGAAAAGGAAACCAAGAACATTCAGGAAAGCATGGGCAGCACAACTAAATTCTAGACTGGGTTCCAGACTATTCCCCACCCTGCTCTGGAGGAGAGTTCTTGGTTAGGTTCAGGCTGGATGGTCAGCCGGACTCATATACCCTGAAGACCATCTTCTGGGACGCGATGCTTCTTGCTCTGGAAGAACCTCTGTTGTAATCTCTGGGACTTCTCTTTCCTCTGTCGTCTCCCTCTTTGTTAGATTATTTCTTCTCTGCCCTCCCCTCCATTGGGCTGGAGTTGCATCAAACTCAGAGAAGACCCCTTTCTGGAGAGATCTGGAATAGCAGCTTAATCTAGGCTCTTTTCGAGGCTTTGGTGAGTAGAGCCTTTTTGTTCCTGTATTCCTCTTTGTACACCTTTTCTTGCCAAAAGGATCATAAAATGAAAAAGGACATGTTTCAGTCCAGGGCTCCTGAGGAGCAATCACTACTCATGGACCATCAGGGGGGTCATGGCACTCTTTCAATTTTCACCATGTGAGATTGAACTTCATCAGAAAAGTTGAAACCATAAGCTCTGTGTTGCTATTTCCCAAATATGTCCACCTCTGAAGAGTTTTGCAGCTAAAGACAGTGTCAGTTTTCAATCTGAGATTCTTCTAGTCAATACATAGTCACCTGACCTGTACAGAAAGTTAAATGTATCACCCTTTGTACGGGTAAATAATGAAGGCAACCTAAATGTCCACCAGCAGGAGAGGACCAAGTATAGTCACACCATGAATGTGCAAGGGAGAGAATAAATGAGCCAGAACACTACGGACTCGAGCAAATCTCCAAAGCAACATTCCCCACTCTGTCATCAAGAAAGAAACTACAGGGGCACCTGGGTGGCTCAGTGGGTTAAAGCCTCTGCCTTCGGCTCAGGTCATGATCCCAGGGTCCTGGGATCGAGCCCCACATCAGGTTCTCTGCTCAGCAGGGAGTCTGCTTCCCTCTCTCTTTCTCTGCCCACCTCTGCCTACTTGTGATCTCTGACAAACAAATAAATAAAATCTTAAAAAAAAAAAAGAAAGAAAGAAACTACAAATGGTGTTAAAATACGATTCCAATTTTACAAAGAGTCAAAGCTTGCAAAACTAGGCCATGCATTGCTAATGGGTAACTAAACATAGCAAAGGCTAAAATGATATGTGGAGTAACATCGAATTCAGATTAGTAGCTACATCTGAGGAGGAAGCTCATGGAGAAGGGTATCCAGGGACTTGGGTCACTCATGCAATGTTTCTTTTCTTAAGCAGGGGGTGAGTTGCATGGGTGTTCTTTCTATCATGATAAATACTGGGGGCTTGAAAGAATATATTTTTTAAGGATTTTATTTATTTGTTTGTTGGTTGGTTTGTTTTTCAGAGAGAGAGAGAGAGAGAGGGAGAGCGAGCATGCACAAGCAGGCAGAGTGGCAGGCAGAGGCACAGAGAGAAGCAGGCTCCCCGCTGAGCAAGGAGCCCAACGTGGGACTCAATCCCAGGACCCTGAGATCATGACCTGAGCTGAAGGCAGTGGCTTAATCAACTGAGCCACCCAGGCGTCCCTTGAGAGAATATTTTAAAAGTCATCTGTATTGTAAGATTTTTTTTTTCCCTCCACTGGAGCTCAAAGCTCTTCTTATTTTGATTAAAGCAGCAATGTTCCTGTAAACAAGTGTACCGCTCACGACTGCTCTGGACTTATGGCCAGAGGGGTAAAGGCAGCTCTCGTGATTCATTCTAGATCCCGTCCTGCTCTCTAGGCCCAGGGGTCACAGGCAGGACCTTAAAGTCCAAACTTAAGGTGGTAAACATGGCACATGAGCCTAGATATCCCCCCACCTCTTGCAACCCGGACTCAGTCGCCAGAAACGCTGAGGTTGGCAGACAGAAAGGCTGTGAGGATTCTGTTACCTGACCACTTGTTTATTCTCCCCCTTCAAGTTATTTGTTTCTTTGTTCTGGAATTAAGTTTTCCCTTCCTCTCTCCTGGTCACCCCCTTCAGGTTTCAGCTTAACCACTACATCTGCAAAAAAACCTTCCCTGGCCAATGCTGCCTCATGGAACCCTGAGCTTCTCTCATTTTTGTAGGGACAGAGAATGGCTATGACTCACCCCAGTCTCCCCAGGACCTTTATAGAGTCTGATAACAGTAGATACTCAAAAAATATTAACTGAATGCATAAATGAGAGAGATTGAGCTCACTGAACATCCAATGGGGAAAAGGCATGAGTCATCTGGGGACAGGGAGAGTATGGGAAGTGAATATGACCAATATGGACTGGGTATTTTCCTTTTGTTTCCAAAAGCCCTGACCACTGTGAAAATGGAAAGTAAACTCTGAAGTGGTTTTGGCCCCAAGTGTCTAGCATTAGGCAGGTTGCTTAGTCAGAACCTCCGTGTCCCCATCAATTAAATGATGCTAATTGAGCATACCCATGAACTTCAGCGCCCTGTATATTCATATATTTGTTTGTTCCCTTCCCTAGAAAATCTATAGTAAGGTGATTAGTGTAATGCTAGCAGAGGAAGACTTCTTTGCCATCTCCCCAGGGAACTGGTATCTAATTTTACAGTCCATTACTGAGGCACTTGCAGCAAAGACTCTCAGGGGACTATTTTTCTAAGAAGGTGCAAGACATGAGCTAGCAGAAGCTAACAATATAGAGAGCTACAGACAATGTTTAGATAAAAGCACGAAGAATTGAAAATTAGAACAGCCGAGAACAGTGGGATGTTGGCAGATTAGCAGGTAAAGGTTTGGGTGTATTTCTAATTATTTGACCCCAAGTCACAAAAACAACGGCTTCACTGTCTCACCACTCAGCCAACACATGCAAACACAGTACTTCAGTATATCTCTTATAAATATCAAACCAATCGTGTTACGTTCTGATGTAGTTACTAGCTAAGGCTGACAAGGATGCAAGTCCATTGGCCGGCAACATCGTCCCTTAATGGGATGGTGACTTGGCTGTTAAACATCTGAGGAAAAGAAGGGCTCTCAAGCAGGGAATGAAGCCTGACCATGCTGGGAGAAATCTGCCCTCACTCTGCAGATTTCACGTTTTGTTTGAGGAGCTAACATGTTTATATGTGCTCCTGGTGGCTAGGGGCTAAGAAAGCTGTCACCATATGGAGTCAGGCCAGGGGGGCCAGATGGTCCAGGTTCACACAACTGTTGGTGTTTCATTTATTACTCTGAGCATGTATTAAAGTTTAGTTAAATGTCCCTGTTGCCTCTCTGCTATGCTGCAAGCCATCAAAGGATAGTCTTGCTCGTTAAGCATAGATAGAACCACAGTGAGAGATTCATAGGGTACAGGTGATTCTCCCATTATGGAACGTTCTCCTTCCATTGCCAATCTTGGGGGAGCTGGATAGATTTGTATCCTTTGTCTCTATTAAGGATAAGTAAGCTTATTTATACTATCATTTTGGTTTTGATTCTGCCCTGCCTTTTGCTGGCTGTTTTCATAGTACTAATACTAGAAATCAATGACTTCTGGCACCCTTCTACAGTAGAGACATTGTCTTTAACTGATTTGAAATATGCTCCTTGTAATTTCTACACCTTGACCTTTTACCTCTAAAGTAATAAAAAGTAAGTAGTATTTTTCTCCCATAAGAGCCCTTTAAATATTTCCTTGCCCCATCTACCCTCTTCAAGACATAAAATCCTAATCCTTTAACTCCTTTTCATATTGCTAGGAATTTAAGAATCCCGGAATTTCTATGACCCTCTAAAATTGTGGTGCATAGAAATAAAAGTAAACATTTATTCTTTAAAATATTTTATGTATGTATGTATGTATTTGACCCAGAGAGAGAGCACAAGCAGGAGGAACGGCAGGCAGATGGAAAGGGAGGAAGGAAGGAAGAAAGAAAAGGAAAGGAAGGGGCACCTGGGTGGCTCAGTGGGTTAAAGTCTCTGCCTTCGGTTCAGGTCATGATCGCAGGTCCTGGGATCGAGCCCCGCATCGGGTGTGGGGGGGGTCTCTGCTCAGCAGGGAGCCAGCTTCCTACCTCCCCCCCACCTCTGCCTGCCTCTCTGCCTACTTGTGATCTCTGTCAAGTAAATAAATAAAATCTTTAAAAAAAAAAAAAGAACTACTCTTCAGAAGTTATTAACTTGATCCCTATGTATCAACAAGTATATATCTCAAAACACTGCATTTAGAAAAAAAATACATAGCAATTCCTCCTGAACACCTCATGTGTAACTAGTTTGAGGGTTTTACCTGCATTAAGTCATTTAATCCTCAGACCTACCCTTTGAAACTGATGAGATTATTATTAAGAGGAACTGAAGTACAGAGAAGTCAAACGATTTTCCCAAAGCCACAGCTGTTTCTCCAGAGTCCGTGCTCTTGACGGATCTACTGAACTGACACAAAGAGGCTGCAGAACAGCAAGCACAGCCCAATACTTGCCAATATCCTTATTATGTGAAATATAGGAAAAAGTATACTAAACTCACAATTAGGCTGCCTTGGCCAGGAAGTTCACAGCATGACAGGATTGAGAGGAGACCAGAAAGCCCTTCAGCAACATCTTTAAAGTTGTGTTTCTTTTTAAATGGATGGAACCACAGCTACAAGACGGGACAGCCATACATTTTTTTTTTTTTTATTCATTTGACAGACAGAGATCACAAGTATGCAGAGAGGCAGGCAGAGAGAGAGGAGGAAGCAGGCTCCCCGCTGAGTAGAGAGCCCGATGCGGGGCTCGATCCCAGGACCCTGGGATCATGACCTGAGCCGAAAGCAGAGGCTTTAACCCACTGAGCCACCCAGGTGCCCCCAAAAGTTGTGTTTCTTTTTAAAGAAGCAGTATGTTAATTTGTAATTTTTGAAACCATAATCATACATGAAAGACAATGAAAGTGAACTTGTCGAAATGTTAACAGTGGCTGATGTGGATGAGGGGAATATGGGTAGTTATTTTTCTTGCACTTTGATACACGTTTCAATTTGAAGGAAAGAAGGAATACCTAGTGACAGATCCCTTTCCCTCAAAGAATAGGAGGATGGGGTCATGATATTTTTATTAAAAAAAAAAAAAAAGACTCCAGAAGTATTCAGATGTACTGGGACAAGAGTATCTGTCAGAGGTGTGGGGTGCCAGAGAGAGCTCATGGCTGGCAAATTCAGAATCCGATCACCCGCATACATCAGCTGTGTGACCTTGAACAAATGGCTCAGCCTCTCAGAACCACTTCCTTCACACAAAATATAGTAATACTACCTCCACCAGGTTGAATGGGGACCAAATCAAGGATCCTCTGTGCCTGCTTTATCAGCTACTATGGTTCCACAGACACCAGAATTCAATTTTCTATCTTCCCTCAACACTTTAATAAATTTAATTTAACTCTGTATTTTGCCAGTCTGTTAAGGGTAGAAAGGATGCTGTACTATACAATGTCTAGGGCAACTTCTGAAATATATTTGGAAAAAAGTGCAACACACACTAACAAGAAACCCTTCACCAATCCCGATACAGTGACCTCTGTTTCCTCCTCTGTGAATGTGTATAAAAATCCACTTACTGACCAGAGCAGTTGAGTTTTGAATAATGCTTTTAAATGTTCACCCAGAGTACACACACACACACACACACACACACACACACACACACCCTCAGGGTGCATTTTATCTAGTCCTGGTAATTTAGTTACTTGTGGTTTATTTATTAGGTTGAAAACATCCTGTTAATTTACTATTATTTAATTTATTAACTGATTAAGGCCTGACCTCTCAAGGGGAAAATGCTGATTAACTGTATAATACAAAGGCTAAGATGTTTCATAGGAGCGTCTTACAGATACATTCTTCCTTCTGAATAGTTCCTCATTCAGAGAGTCCTCTTGCCTCTCTTCTCTATGTTCATTGTTTGCTCTCATTCAGGCAAACATTCCCCTACCCACCCCCACCTCCTTTGGAAAGCCAGGTTCAACATTTTTAAAAACAGACTTTATTTTTTAGATAGATTTTCGATTTATAGAAAAATTAAGAGGATAGTATGAAAAATTTCCATATACTCTGCATCCAGTTTTCTTATTACTAATATCTTATGTCAGTATGGAATATGTGTTATAATTAATGCCCTAATATTGTTGCATTTTCAGAAAATAAAGACCATCCTGTATTTGAATTTTTTTAGTTCATATCTAAATTTTAGTTCATATCTAATTTTAGTTCATATCTAAATTTAGTTCATATCTAATTTTTCTGTACTAGGCTCCCATTCTAGACCCACATTACATTTAGATGTTATAATCCCTTTAGGCTCCTCCCTTGACTGACAATGCCTCACACACTTCTTGTTTTTGATGACCTTGATAGTCATAGTTTTGAGGAATATGGGTCAGGTATTTTGTAGAATGTCCCTTAACTGGAACTCGTCTGATGTTTTTCTCATAGCTAGACTAGGATTATGGTTTCAGGGGAGGAAGACCACAAAGGTAAAATACTATTTTCTTTTTCTTTTTTTTTTTTTTTAAAGATTTTATTTATTTATTTGACAGAGATCACAAGTAGGCAGAGAGGCAGGCAGAGAGAGAGGAGGAAGCAGGCTCCCTGCTGAGCAGAGAGCCCGATGCGGGACTCGATCCCAGGACCCTGAGATCATGACCTGAGCCAAAGGCAGCGGCTTAACCCACTGAGCCACCCAGGCGCCCGGTAAAATACTATTTTCATCAAGTCATATTGAGTGTTCATCTTCTTACGTGAGTCGTCACTGTTGATATTGACCTTCATCGCCTGGCTGAGCTACTGTTTGTTAGGGTCTCCACCTCCTTTCCATCCTATCCTGTTTGGAAAAAGGTCACGCTGTGCCATCTGTACTTAAAGAGTGGGGAGTGATGCTCTTCTTTGAGTATAGACTATCTACTTAAATGATTTAGAACTCTTCTGCATGGGAGATGTGTCTTTTCTCCATTGATTTATGTATTCAGTCACCAGATACAATTTTTAAAAAGATTTATTTATTTATTTGAGAGAGGGAGAGAGAGAGAGAAAGCACATGCATGAGCAGGAGGTGGGGGAGAGATCAAAAGGAGGAGAGAGAAACCCAAGCAGACTCTGCACTGAGCCCAACATGGGATGCCATCTCGCGACCCTGAGATCAGGACCCCAACTGGAACCAAGAGTCAGATGCTTAACCGACTATGCTACACAGGCACACCATGAGATATAATTTTATTAAAGAATTTGGGGTAAAAATTAATTGGTTCAAAGATATTCCTTCCTAAAATCCAGGACCAAAAAGAATGAAGCTTAATTTGCTTTGCTTCTATGAAATTTAATTTCATTCTTAATTGAACATTAAATCTGTATAAAACTGGTCTGTAGAGGAGATAAGGCTGACTGAGCTAAGATTTCTTTCCTGAAAAAACAGGCCCAGACAGGAAATGTATATACATAACAAGGCAGATAAGTACTATAGTTAAAAGTAAAGTGCTTTGGGAGCACTGCGAAGATAGTAACTTATTCAGGGAGAGCTTGATTTAAAAAAAAAAAAAAGTCTGAAACCAGGGCAGGCTTTCTGTGCCTGTAACCAGTGATTCTGAACGATTCCGATTATGAATAGAGAGCAACCCAGATAGAATGGAAGGTTTCACTAAAGTCACACAGTTGGTTAACGCCAGCATCTGAGCTGAAAATGAATTCTTCCAGTTCCGGATCCCATGTTCCTCTTGCTGCATTTTATTAGAAAACAACCCAGAAGTCTGCTATGCATTATCCAAGATGGAAACGGAATGGCATGGAAATTACCTCAAATAAGCGCAAGACTTTGGCCAGGGCACCAACTTCTTCTTTGAGTGAGAAGATCAGTGATATGGCACCATTTTGACTGGAGTTGTCTTCAATATAGCTTGTTTCCTAAAAGAAGAAGTGTTCTTGGTTAAAATGCTTTTCTGTGAAACCTCAAAGGAAGAGGCTGGCATGAACTCTCTCTTCTTGTCAAGGCTTAGAATACAGTAAGCTACATATATTCTGCATAGAAATATATAATTTCTGATGGAAAATAAGGAAGTCAAGGGATATATTATTGAATTGAATACTGACCTAAGAGCATTATTGAAAATATCATTTCAAGATTGAAATATTCAATATTTCAGCGTATGGGGAGAAAGTGAAAGGGACAGGCATGAAATATTGAATATTTCAATCTTGAAATGATATTTTCAATAATGCTCTATTATTCAATTTTAGAAACCTTTAATTATTTACTGGTATCACCAGTCATTCTATAGCTTCAAGACCTTTTAATGAGCACCTGCCAAGTGCTGGACACTATTAGGGCCCTGAGATCCAAAAGTGAGTAAGACAATGCCCCATCCTTTAGGAGCTCAATATTTGGCTTAAAAGACACATAAACCACAAAAGATCCTTAGAGGTAGTATAATGCAGTTCAAAAAGTGTTCGGGAAAACAATGAAGAATATGGTGTGGAATGTACTAAAAATGGGTGTTTGAGGGTGCCTGGGTGGCTCAGTGGGTTAAGCCGCTGCCTTCGGCTCAGGTCGTGATCTCAGGGTCCTGGGATCGAGTCCCACATCGGGCTCTCTGCTCAGCAGGGAGCCTGCTTCTCTCTCTCTCTCTGCCTGCCTCTCCATCTACTTGTGATTTCTCTCTGTCAAATAAATAAATAAAACCTTTAAAAAAAAAATAAAAATAAAAATAAAAATGGGTGTTTGAGACCAAAGACCTGGGTTGAAATTGTCTGTCTTTCAGCTACCAGCTCAAACAGTCTAGGCAGATAGCTTGGCCTTCTAAGTTTCCTCATCTGGAAACTCTTGGTAATCATAAGCTCTGTCAAAGCAGTATTCACATAATGAAAAAAAACAAAAAAGATAAAACAGTTTACATATAAAAATGAAGGAAATATATATACACAAGAATGAATTCTTGGCTTTGGCAAAGATCTCAAGGAAGCATCACACTCAGGAAACATTGTTCTGTATGCTGGGATCCAAGATATCCAATTAAAGTCACAAAATACATAAAAGTAATACAAATAATCTGTTGGAAGATGGACATCCTACACTACAAAGCAAAGTACGACAAGGATCTAGCACTTTCTACATGCATGTGACAGCAAACTAAGGTGGGATTAGGGTTGATATTGCAGGGTTTGCTGCAAACTTTAAAAATTGTATAGTCAAGTTTTATAGTAATATATAAAGTTCCATATGTGCCCACAAATCAACAGTATATACCTAAAACTAGGAAGAAAAACCCGTGCAGAACAATTACTCTCTTGTAAGAAAGCAGATGAAATCAATGAAATAGATGTTACATCAGCTCAGTAAGAAGGCTGTGTTGGACGGCTCTCCCAGTGACTCAGCATAATAAGCCTTGCATGAAAATTGATGGCCCCTACGATGAAATTCTTTTCATTCAGAAAGTTCAGATTTTCACAGAACCACACCCAAAACAGAGGTGGGGGCAAGAACCAAAATTATCAGCAGGTATAATTAGATGGAGCTTCACATGACTTGAAGATTGAACTATTCTACATCCCTAAATGGACCATGATTTTCTTTCTTGAAAAAAAGCTTTTTCTTTTAAAAAAATTCCAGTATAATGTATCATTTCTTAAGAGGCTGTAATATCCCAGGCATTATAATAAGCACTTGGTTTGGATTATCTCATTTAATTTTGATACAGTTTAGGAGGCTTTACTATCCACCAAGTGTCAGCTTTTACTGACAACAAAATGAAGCCTTAGGGCAGGTAAGTAATTGTCCACAGTTACTCAGCCAGCAATAGAGCCAGGGTAGAACCTCACACCATCTGACCACAGCCTATGTCCACCACTCACAGCTTCTTCTTGCAGGACTATGTCCTGCCTCTCCCTCTTTTAAGCCCTGCCAGAGATATGCAGAGGAGTCTCTGACGTTAGTCTTCTTCCTCCCAGAGAACATTAAGCCCTTAGTCCTTTCTGGTTTCCTTGAAAAGATGAAAGATTTCCATTTCTGATTCAATTGGCAACATTCTCTTCTGTTGGCCTCCAAGAAGAGTTACACATTCCAGTTAGACCTCAACAGACACCACCTATGACTGGGGCAATTCAGGCTTGAATGCACCTTCCTCAAGATTCCCATCACCACCACCTTCCTGCTCCTGTAGGTCTGAGTCCTATTTGACCTTCTCCAGAAATGACCCTTAGGGTTATGTCCTCCTTTTGTTCCTACTGCTACCACGCTAATCCAGCTCTTAGTGATCTATATCGATCTGGCCATAACAGACTTTTGCTTGTGTCCTTCTTCTACTCAGAATTCTTCAAAGGCTCCCCATGGCCAGCAGGATAAAATACCTCTTTTTGATATACAAGAGTACCTTGAGACCTCATCTCCAGAGGCCCGCCCACAGACACCACCTCACCAGCAAACGGGCTTTCTCCTGGTCTTTTCAGCTTCTCATTAAAGCAAACGCCATGCACCACTCTGTCTCGTCCCCTTTCAAATATCTTAGCCTGCCTCAAAAGCTCTCTTTGGGTCTCACTTCTGCCAGGAGACCTCTGTATTCCCCAGCTGAGGTGAAAAATCCCTCCAGGTTCTAGGCATTCTATTTGGCTTCTGATGCCCACATAGGACTTGCCTTACAGAGCTAGCCCTGTTTTTAGGGTTCACCCCCTTATTTTCTCCCCCTTATTTTCCCTATTTCTTGTATACCAGTTATTCAATACCTCTCTCAACAGCCTACTCTTACCCATGCCTGTCCCTTTCACTTTCTCCCCATACGCTTTCTAGATCAGAGATTTTCAAAGAGCGTTCCTTGTTTCTCCACTTCAAAATTACCTGGGGATTCCTTGTTCAAGAGCAGATTCCAAGGCCTCACCCTAACCCATTAAATTTCAGTATCTGGGGTATAGACTCTCGGAACCCACATCTTCAAAAGATCACAGATGATTCTTAACCACAAAAGATTTTGAAACCACTGATAAATGCACAGCATATTTTTCTAATTGTGACTTTTCCCAAATATGTCTGCAAACTCACATTTACCATATGATAAGGTACTACTTTTATTGTTATTAATATTAATAATAGGACTTAACATGGAATGAATACCCACTACCAGGAGCCATATTGGTGCTTTTTATAGTTAATAGACATCATCATTGGCTGCAACTACTGTTACAAGAGTCGAGTCCTCACAATAGCATCATGAAGTAGGTGCTATTATTTTGCAAGTGAAGGAATAGACTCTGCTAGGTTCAGTGAACTGTCCAAAGACACACAGCTAATGAGAGCAGAGCTTGGATTTGAACATGGGTCCAACAATTCCACAACCCGTATTCTGCCTCCCAGTGACAGACCAACTGAGACAACAGCTCCCTTTTTCCAAAATTTGAGGGGACTTAAATGAAAAGAAGCTCATGGATGTTTGTGATATGGTGTGGCCTTGTGTGGATCCTGATTGCAGCCTTGCTATGTTCATCCCACATGGGACCTTGGGCAAATCTCTCCCAGAATATATTTTTATTGGCTCATAATCTATACCTTATTTGCTTTCAAAAGGCATGTGAGTTGACTTAGAAATATGTATACCCAGGGTGGGTAAAGTAGAAAAGTAATTCAGAAACTAGATCAGAAGAAATAGGGCAGGGAAAATGAACTTTACTAACACCCAAGAGAAAGAATTTTGATCATCGGGCAATCCATTTAACAGGAGAAATATATTCCCTATGGTTGTGTCTAATAAATACACTCTGTTATCTTTGGAAAAGAGCATTTTTGAAAATTAGGAACAAAATTTAGTTAGGTATTCCTTTTGATCTTAGTGCTTTTTGGAGCCATGGTAGGGGGTTTCTATATGGGATTATATGCATAGACGTCCACAGTGGAAGACAACCACAAACAAATGTGGACATCCTTCCATGGACACGCTATAGCTCTATATTCCAGTGTATCTCTGCAGGAGGAGGAAGTGTGGGAGAGGGGTGCCCCGGGGAGTTGGAAGTGAGATCTGTGTTTGAACCCTGGTTTCACCATTTAGAGCTCTGATTTCTGAGTTTCCCTCATTTTGTATTCCACTGGCCCATTCTATTTTTCTTCATAGCTCTTTTCTTTACATGAAATTCATGTCCATCTCATTCATTTTTGTATTGTTTTTCTTACCCACTAGAATATGTTTTACTGGTGCAGAAACTCTGCTGTGCCTGGCACATAGTAGGGGCACAATACGTCTCCTGGGTGAATGAATGAACCAAATATCTATTGCAGGGTTGTCATGCCTGTTGTATGTGTAGATCACATAACCTATCACATGCTCTCCAGCCTTTTATCAGAATTACGTCCTGCATGGGCTGTTCATCTGGGTCAGGAGATTCGAGAAGGCATAAACCAAGTCTTTTTTGCAGACTGTCAGGAATCCTAAAGACTATTCTAGTCCAAACGCTCCTCCCCACCACCACCCCAGTTTTACAGATACCGAACTGAGCTTCCTCCTCCTACTTAGGTGACTTCCCCACTACACAACTTCAGTAAACAACAAAAAAAAAAACCAGAGCTCACACCTCCTCACTCCATGTCCAACATCCCTCCATGGTGTAGCTGTACCAAGCACTGTGCTTGACTCAAGTTTGTCTCTCTTGCCAGTGTTCCAGACACATTTTGTCAAGCAAACAAATTATTTCTGGCTAGACACCATGCTCCAGGAACTGTGCTAAGAGGTTTACAGACACTATTTCATTGAATTCTCATCCCAACCCAAGGGTATGGGTATTTTTATTCCAATTTTTCAAATGGACAAACCTGAGGCTTTGCAAAGTTTAACATAGTGCTTTCAATGCAGAGGTATTTCCAGGCCTGCTCTAAACCCTCCTCTCTACCCCCAGTCTTCAAGAGTAACAATCTGTGGTTCTCAATCTTCTAACTATTCTAGAAATAAAGCTTTAAGCTCCCATGTCTCCCTAACCAGATTGCTGTCCCACTTCCTCCATTGCCAATGGCACTGGAACTAAAGGATGACAGAGCCAGGATCTGTTCTGGGATCTGTCTGACGCCCATGCTATCCCTCCTCAACACAAAGTTCTGTTTACCAAGCCCTGCAAACCTTTTTCAAAGGAAAATTTTCTCACTGGACTCAAAAAAAAAAAAAAAAAAAAAAAAAAGCCAGTCCAAAGTTCTGTGGTCTCTCTTTCTATAATAAAACATCAACCATGCTCTCCTCTCCAGCCTGTTTATTCTCCAGATGGCTCTCACTAATCCTGCAGATGACACATGTCTGTAAAGTCCTGTTATCTCCCAGGGCTGGGCTTTAAGTCTGAACCCTAGAGCCTAGGAGTGTGATAAGTCAATTAAAGAATGTATTCTGCTATTTTTCACCTCAAGAGAAAGGCAACAAATCCCGAATAGAATGCACCCGGAGCATTATTCCCATCCCAAGTCACATCTAGGGTTCTCTCCCATTCCCAGTCCAGGGCTAAGCCTTGTTCATTTTCCTCTCTGTTTGATTTTCTCTTTCCCCGGGTCTGAGTAAGTCTGAGACTTCTTCAAGCCTCACTTTCTCCCAATGGTGAAAAAATGGATTCAAATTTCTTACAATTTTGCCATGTTGATAGGTGGCTGAGAGCACTTCATATGTACCACAGTAAAGCAGAGCTAGAAGAATCCCATCTCCCATTCGAGATCATTACAAACCAGCCACTTGAGGCTAGGAAAGAGAGCAGGCAGCAGAGAGGGACAGTGACTTGTCCAAAGACACACAGCTGATTGGGGGCAGCTCTGAAAGCCGGATCCCCAACCCCTAAACAGCACTCTTTCCCTGAAAGCCGCACAGGACAGATGTCCCTCCTGAGGGAAGAGCTGTCAAGGACCTGTGCTATCTGTTGCCTTCCCGGACATTTTCATCACCTTCAAATAAGTTCCGATTTCTCCATGAGTTTAAGGGAGTAGGAAACATCAACATTCCTCAGACCTTTTACCACTAGGGACCAAATTCCCCTGCCTGAGCGCTGGGCAGCATGCAGCCAGGCCAACTCTGGCTCACCTGTCCCTCAGAGAGTTTCCTGCCAGGGCTTCCGTTCTCCAGGACCACAGCGGACATGCTGGCTCCCCTCGTGAGTGAGATCTCTGGTCGGTGGCAGGCAGTTTTGCAAACAGCACGTGCTGCTGAGGTTTTTAACCTGGCGTTGGGAGGGGAGGACAGATTCCAAGGATGTTCCCTGCGAGTACTGGCCACAGTAACGCCCCCGGTAGGCGTTGTTCTAACGCAGTAGACTCCAGGTCACCCAGCGGCCCCTATCAAGGGGAAGGTGTGGCTGACGCCTGCAGGCTGGACTTGGTTGCAGGCCCTGAAAGGAGCCTGGGGCTACCTGTGCGCTGGGGATTAAGCAGGGCTGACGAGTCCTGGACTCAAGGGCACGGGCAGCGGTTTCTCTGCAGTGCAAATAACCCTGAGATCTGCTGATGAAAAGATTTTAAGAAATCATCCTTTCTTCCCCCACCCACCTCCCCATGGGAGCAGAGCTAGAATCCTGATTTAGATTTCGATCCGGGGTCAGGGGCAGGGTCCTTTCTATTAACCATTAAGCCAACTCCCTTTCTGTGCTTTGACTTCATTTCGAAAGCTACATAGTGGTAGCATTGTGAACTCTGAGCACAGCCAAAAAAAGCAAAGGTAAGAAGAGCACAAGGTGGGTTGCAATGCACTGATACGTCCTGCAGCTGTTTACATAACTGCTGAGACCGTAGAAGAGACAGGTAGAGCCACCTTGCCAGGAACTTGGGAGAATATGAATAAGAATGAGGTAATGCATTGAACATTTAGTACAGTTCTTGCCATATAGCTGAACACTCGATAAACAGAAGGTACTGTTTAGAAGGATGGGACAACCAGCAATCACAGAGGATCTCTCCTATGGGCCAGACAGTGTTCCAGGCGCCGAGGAGCAAGCAGTGAATGAAGTAGAGGATATTGCCTCCCCGGCCAGCCTGCTGTTCTGTGTGTGAGACAGATAATAAATTAATAAATTTAGTCAGAGCTAAGCTTTCGGAAGAAAATGAAACAGGGAGAGGCAAGGACGGAGTTGGTGGGTACGGAAGAGTGGACTCCTTCAAACAGGTAGGAAGATGTCCTTCCCCCCTGTATTTTCAGATCGGAAATCTGAGATGAGGCATTCATTGCCAGTGCCTGGGGTGGGTGGGGGGAAAGTAGGGGAAGGGCGCTGCAAAGTCAGAGGTTCAGAAAAAAATGTGAAAAAAATCAGGGCATCAAGGCATCAAAGCCTTGAGGGCCTGCCTACTATTTACCCAGGACAGAAAACAAGCCAATAACAGAGGTTGCTCGAAATCCACCCCCTCCCCTCCCACAATTCTCTGATGGAGTAACCAAGCATCGCCAAAAGGGGGAAAATATTCCATAGTTAAGATTCAAAACAAATGAACTAACTCCCAGTTCCACCACTGATGAGCTTTGGTCAAATCCGTGCCTCAGTTTCTTAGTCTTTAAAATGGGGGTTTTAAGGACTGTTGTGTAGGATTCCTTGAGCCTCTATGATGTGCCGGGCTTTCTATTGACTGCTAAGAATATAGACATCACTAAGTCTAATTTCTGTTTAAAAGGTGTCCTTGAATGTCTGATTCATATGTTCTATGGTAATTGGAAGATTCATGTTGTTGAACACAGAAGAGCAAACCCTGATGTCCACCCTCAGGAGAAACTGTATCCTTTAACTACCTCCAGTAGTTTTTCATTTTTGTTTTTTTAGTGTAGTAGACATGAAATAAAGAGTTTCCTTGAGCTCTAGGACTGCCTGACAAGCACCGTTCATTCCATGCTATCGCTGTCATACTGAGAACAACGGACAGGACAGCACCTGCAGTAAATGAAGTAAATAAAGGCTCATGCAGTAAATAAAGGCAAACAATGACAGCTACTTATTTACATGCACACTGTATGCTGGGTGCCACGCCAACCTCTCTACGCACATAATTTCATTTATTCTGCTCAACAGCGCCATGCCCGATGCACCCCTTCACAGATAAGGAAACTGAGACCCAGGTAGTTTAAATAAATAGTCCAAAATTGAACTACATTTCATCCAATTCCAAGACACTGGCTCTTAAATATTCTTTTCTTCCTCTTTGAGATATAAAACAAGAGTGATTTTTGGAACAGCAAAAATAATAACACATCTCTTTTCTCCTCACACCAGCAAAAAATGGAATTATTTATCCAATCTCACATAAAAATGCCCCAGACCTGGGTTGGGAGCAGAGCACACTTGATTTGCAGATACCCAAGAGAAAAACCCTGATTTTTTTTTTTAATTATTCCAGCAAAAAGGGAAAGTTTCTCTATGCAGTAAGATAAAAACTCCCATTGCTTGTGATAGAAATTTTGTAGACATTGTTTAAATTATCTTTTTGTCTAATTAGATGGAATATAATGTGTTGGTCTTACTAGTGAGGGCTGTGCCGTGTCCTAAGAAGATTGCACCAGACCCCAGTACAAATCTAGAAGGAGCATCCGAGAACGCAACGTGTAGACCACTGAGGTATTGTGAATGGCCACACAGACTGGCACCACATTGCAAGTGGTGTAGCTGGTACACTTAGAGCTGACCTTCACTGATTTGGAAGGTGAACATTTCCCAACTACTGCAGGTTATCAAGCAATCTCTTTTCATTTAACCTCATTTGTGGAGGATCGAGTTAATCATAATCCATGATTTCATGACACGTAATCAAAACCTACAAGATCGTCTCTTGGTTTATTTATTCATTCTCTTTTATCTTCATTCCCTACCTCCATTCCCTCCTCCCAGAGGTGATATCCCTAAAACTTTTAATACTCAGCCTTGGATTTTTAAAATGCCTGGAAATATTAGTGCCTGTGTGTACTTTCCATGGATATGAGTGATACTGTAGTATCGTTTTACTATAGAATGCAGATGTACTGTAGATTTCATATTTTCTAACTTTTTCTTTCACCATATTCTTGGGATAGAACCATGTTATGAATGTACATCTAGTTCTTTGCTTTCCTAACCAGGTAGAGTCTCTCCAGTGTGTATCTACCACATTTGACTCCAGTGTTCCCCTAGGCTGCTTCTAACTCTCCCCATCCCAAACAATTCTGCAATAAACACCTTCATACTTGTTCCCTTAGAGACCTATGTGAGAATTTGTCTTGGATAGGGAACATGCATTCTTAACTCCACAACTATCAAATTGCCCATTAGAATGGCTTATACTAGTCCACACCATTATCAAAAAGACCAAATAGTACCTGTTGCTGGGGATCCCCAATATCTGGCATTTTTCCAAATGTCTGACTTTTTACCAATCCGATCAGTTTGAAGAAGTATGCCCTTGTTGTGCTTTGCATTTCTCTTATGACAACTGGGTTTGAGCATCTCTTTAAAGATTAATGCCACTGAGATTTCCCATGCTATGAATAGTTCATTATATCCTTTGCCTATGTTTCTATTGGGATTCCTGTTTCTCCATGTTGACTTGCTGGAATAATTTTTGAAGTCCAGATATTAGCACTGGGCCTTTCTCAGACACTAATCTATCTATCCTAATAGATCACTGCCAGTTTACTGTCAACTGGTGTTCTTCCTTGAGGGAAAAAAAAAAGAGATAATTCTGATATAATAAAAATTTATCTTTTAAAATTTGGAGGGGGGGGACATCTATTTAAGAAGTCCTTTTCATCCCCAAGTTACAAAGATATTCTCTTCTTCCATCATCATTAGTTTTATCTTTCATACTTGGATCTTTAGTGTATCTGCATCTTTTTGCAGATGGGATACAATAATGACCCAGGGTTTCTTTTCTCTCTTTCCTCTCTTCGTGTCATGAGTCAGCTTTTGAACAACACTGGCAATGACTTTCCCTCACTGACTTTTTTGGTCAGAATTTTCTGACCTGAGATGAAATGATCTCAGAGATACACAGTAAGAGATACCCCTTTGACTTCTGGTACCATATGTATACATTTTTTTTAAGATTATTTATTTATTTATTTGACAGACAGAGATCACAAGTAGGCAGAGAGGCAGGCAGAGAGAGAGGAAGGGAAGCAGGTTCCTTGCTGAGCAGAGGAGAGCCCCACATCAGGCTCCTTGCTGAGCAGAGCCCCACATCAGGCTCCATCCCAGAACCTTGGGATCACAACCCAAGCCGAAGGCAGAGGCTTTAACCCACTGAGCCACCCAGGTGCGCCATACATGTACAATTTTTCAAATTGCCATTTAAACTTGAGTCTGTCTCTAAGATTTAATTTTATCACGTTGGTTTATTCCATTATGTCTCTTCTTGTGTCATTATCATACCTCATTTATTGATATTACAGTATGGTTTGATAGTAGATCTTTTTTTTTAAGATTTTTATGTATTTATTTGACAGACAGAGATCCCAAGTAGGCAGAGAGAGAGAGGAGGAAGCTCTCTCTCCCCGCTGAGCAGAGAGCCCAATGCGGGGCTCGATCCCAGAACCCTGGGATCATGACCTGAGCTGAAGGTGGAGGCTTTAACCCACTGAGCCACCCAGGTGCTCCAATAGTGGATCTTAATATTGAGTTGGCAAGTCCCCATTCTTTCCCAAAATGTACTTATCGATTAATACACATTTATTCTTTCATATTCCAGATGAAATTTGGATTGATTTTCCTCTGATTTTCCTGGTTAATCTGGGGACCCTTGTGTTGGAGGCCACGATAAAGCTTGAGACAAGGACCAAACCAGGCCCTGACTTGTGTCTCCTTCAAAGTCCGGACACCTTGATAAGGGGTTAAGGACGGGAAAGTTGAGTAACACTGAGAAAGGGTCTGTGCTATGTGTCGTGGGCTCGCCCACGTGACTTCCCACACAGTCTCCCTACAGAAGGGAACAATGTGGTCAGGGTCATGAGTTCTTAGTTGGTCCTTCTTGTCCCTGTACCTTCCATAATCCGCTCCCTGGTTGATTGTATCTTCTTTTTTTTTAATTTATTTTTTATTTTCAGCATAACAGTATTCATTGTAGCAATAGTAGCTAATTGCATTAGTCGTTAGACTACCTGGCATCATGAGATTTGTTTGTAGTTCATGTAAAACTTGTTATAGGAACTTGTGGCTACTCCTTCTATTGTGATCTGCCTTATAAATGCTTGTAAGATGTGGAATAAAATCAGCACTGTTGGACATCCTCCTCAGTGCCCCTCCTGCCCCCATCTCTTTGTCTCTTAATTTCTATTCACCATCCTCTTATCCTCAAATTTTGAGGTCGATTTGTCACGCTGGCCGCGACAAACTTGTGCTAAACAGTAGCAGTTACAGCAGACATACATGCTAGATTCCTATTTATTATGAATGCAGCCAAAATTTCTCCATTACTATTATACATGATATAGGGTTTGTTTTTTTTTTTTAAAGATTTTATTTATTTATTTGACAGAGAGAGATCACAGTAGGCAGAGAGGCAGGCAGAGAGAGGGGAAGGGAAGCAGGCCCCTGCTGAGCAGAGAGCCCGATGCGGGACTCGATCCCAGGACCCTGAGATCATGACCTGAGCCGAAGGCAGCGGCTTAACCCACTGAGCCACCCAGGGTTTTAATGTCTGAACCATTTTTAAATTTATGAAATCCTCTCTGTCTCTAATGTACTGAGGTTTTTTCATTTTCATCACAGTGTTGAACTTAGCAAGTGCCTTTTCTGCAAAATTACATGATGGATTCCTTTTAGTTTATTAACATGGTAAATTACATTAGTAGAGTTTCTAAATGTGAAGCTCTTTTTCCATATTAAAATAAAGATTACAGTAGTCACACTAGGAGTGGTACAAATATTTTGCTATTTTTATCATTTTTGGAACAACTACACAAGGTAGAAATTATTTGTTTCTTGAAAATTTGGTAGGATCTCTTATAAATACAGTGGATCTAGAATTTGAGGGGTTAAGAAAAGGAAAAGTTTATATTCCAACATATTTAACTATTATGGGTCTTCTTATCCTTTCTATTTCTTCTCATTCAGAAATTAATTCAGTCTGTCAAGGTCTCCACAAAACTGACATATTCCTGTTCATAGCATTCTTTTATTTTTTAAAAGTTTGTTGTCTCTGTATTTATTCTCTCTTTTTAGTTCCATATTTTGCTTATTTGTATCTTCTTTCATCTTGCCAGATGTTTGCCCATGAAGAATCAACATTCATAACACTGATCTTCCCTAATGTTTGTTTTTTTACTTCATTTTCCCCTAATATTTTCTATTGCATTTTCTCCCCACTTTTCTTTATTATTTCCTTGTTTGAGCAGCTGTGTTACTCTTCTCCCAATTTCTGGAGTTGAAAACTTAGCTTCTTTGTTTTCAATATTTTTTGTTTCCCGAGAAATGGATTGTAAATGAAATATTTCTAAGTACCATTTTAGCTGTGTCTCATTAATTCGATGCAGTTAGTTAGTGTTTTTACTGTTGTTTGGTTTTAAGTTTGGAATAAAATTTTCTCAATAACCCAAGATTTATTAGAATTGTATTATTTAAACTCAGGTTACTTGGGATATATATATATATTTTTAAAATTTCTAACTATATTACATTATGGTTAAATAGCCTAGTCTTCATGATTTTGATTCTTTGGAGTTTGTCCAAGCTTCATAACCAGGCATATTATAGTCCATTTTTATAAATGTTCAGGTATGCTAGTATTCTTTATTTCTTGAAGATACAAACATATATGTGTGGATGTATGTATATATAATGATTTTTTTAAAGATTTTAAAAATTTTATTCATTTATTTGACAGAGAGAGAGAGCATGAACAAGCAGGGGGAGTGGGAGAGGGAAAAGCAGATTCCCACTAAGCAGGGACCCGAAAAAGGACTCAATGCCAGGACCCTGAAATCATGACCTAAGCCAAAGGCAGACAATCAACTGAGCCACACAGGAGCCCCTATATTTATGATATCCTAAAATTCTTATTTAAGAAATGAATAGATCAATCAGACAAAAAGTTGTATAACATGTATTTATACATAGTTTATAAATATGTATGATTATATATATATATAACTTGTATTTTATTTTTTAGAATTAATTTATTTTTTATTGTGTTCAGTTAGCCAACATTATAATGCATCATTGGTTTTTGATATGCTGTTCAACAATTCATTAGTTTTATATAACACCCAGTGTTCATCACATAACTTGTATTTTAATTTAATCTAATAGTTTCTTTTCATTAGTAAGATTAGACTACAAATTTTATTATAAAGACTTATGCTAGTACATATTTCTGCCATTTTATTTCATATTTTCCACTTCCCACACTTTATATTTATTTCATTTTCTCCTTTTTAACCTTTGACTGGAGGAATAGGTCCGTTTTTCTTTTGTTGATTTGATAGTTTTCCTTTCTATTTTTATTCATTTTCTGGTTTTATGGACTGAAATATTTGTGTCTCCACCCCTCTAAATTCCTATATTGGAGGTTTAATTCCCAGTGTGATGGTATTCGAGGACTTTGGAAGGTAATTAGGTCATAAGAGTGGAGCCTTTATGAATGGGATTAGTGCCCTTCCAAGTAGAGACATGAGAGAGCTTGCTTCCTCTCTCTGTTCTCCATCATGTAAAGATGACCAAACCAGAGAGGGAGTCCTCACCCAGTGGTGGATCTGCCAGCACTTGGTCTTGGATTCAGCAGCCTCCACAACTGTAAGAAACAAATATTTGTTGTTTAAACCTCCCAGTCTGTAGTATATTTGGTATAGCAATCTGAACTGCCTGAAAAACTGGTAATCTCTAAGTCATTCCTTTTTTTAATTTAGATATAATTTTTATATCATTTATTTATTTTTCAAGAGTTAAATATTCATGTAAATCAAAAAGTTAAAACATAAATAGTGAAAATTTTCTCACACTCCCTTATCTTTCAGGCACCTGAGTCTCTTCCACAAAGACAACAGATGTTATCAGTTTCTTTAAGAGATTTTTTAATTTAAAAAAAAAATTATTGTGTTCTGTTAATCACCATAAAATACATCATTAGGGTTTTTTTTTCTTTTTTTTCCAATTTATTTATTTTCAGAAAAACAGTATTCATTATTTTTTCACCACACCCAGTGCTCCATGCAAGCCGTGCCCCTCTATAATACCCACCACCTGGTACCCCAACCTCCCACCCACCCCCGCCACTTCAAACCCCTCAGATTGTTTTTCAGAGTCCATAGTCTCTCATGGTTCACCTCCCTTTCCAATTTACCCAAACTTCCTTCTCCTCTCTAACGCCCCTTGTCCTCCATGCTATTTGTTATGCTTATTAGGTTTTTTTTAAATTTATTTTTTATTTCTTTTCAGTGTTCAAGATTCATTGTTTATGCACCACACCCAGTGCTCCATGCAATACGTGTCCTCCATAATACCCACCACCAGGTTCACCCAATCTCCTACTCCCCTCCCCTCCAAAACCTTCAGTTTGTTTTTCAGAGTCCACAGACTCTCATGGTTTCTCTCCCCCTCCAATTTCCCCCGACTCACTTCTCTCTATCTCCCCATGTCCTCCATGTTATTCCTTACGTTCCACAAATAAGCAAAACCATATGATAATTGACTCTCTCTGCTTGACCTATTTCATTCAGCATAATCTCTTCCAGTCCCGTCCATGTTGATACAAAAGTTGGGTATTCCTTTCTGATGGAGGCATAGTACTCCATAGAATATATAGACCATATCTTCTTCATCCATTCGTCCATTGAAGGGCATCTTGGTTCTTTCCACAGTTTGGCGACTGTCGACTGTGGTCATTGCTGCTATGAGCATTGGGGTACAGTTGGCCCTTCTTTTCACTACATCTGTACCTTTGGAGTAAATAACCAGTAGTGCAATTGCAGGACCATAGGGAAGCTCTATGTTTAATTTCTTAAGGAATCTCCGCACTCTTTTCCAAAGTGGATGCACCAACTTGCATTCCCACCAACAGTGTAAGAGGGTTCCCCTTTCTCTGCATCCTCCCCAACACATGTAGTTTACTGTCTTGTTAATTTTAGCCATTCTAATTAGTGTAAGGTGGTATCTCAATGAGATTTTGATTTGAATCTCCCTGATGGCTAGTGATGATGAACATCTTTTCATGTGTCTGTTAGCCATTTGTATTTCTTTGGAGAAGTGTCTGTTCATGTCTTCTGCCCATTTTTTGATGTGATTATCTGTTTTGTGTGACTTGAGTTTAAGAAGTTCTTTATAGATCTTGGATATCAGCCCTTTGTCTGTAGTGTCATTTACGAATATCTTCTCCCATTCTGTGGGTTGTCCCTTTGATTTGTTGACTATTTCCTTTGCTGTGCAGAAGCTTTTGATCTTGATGAAGTCCCAAAAAGTTCATTTTCACTTTTGTTTCCTTTGCCTTTGGAGACATATCTTGAAAGAAGTTGCTGTGGCTGATGTCGAAGAGGTTACTATCTAGGATTCTGATGGATTCCTGCCTCAGTTGAGGTCTTTTATCCATTTCAAGTTTATCTTTGTGTATGGTATAAGAGAAATGAAGAAAAGATAAATGACACTTACAAAACTCTCTTTAATAAAATTCTTTCTTTCCAGTCATTTGAGTTAGTGTCTTAGAATGCCCTTATAAATCTTTAAAATGAGTGTTGAGTCAAGTTTGCAAAATGGGCTTCACCATCTCTTAGCATGTTCTGCATGGAAAAGCTCAGATTCCAAAACAATGACCACAAAACAATCATATTTAACATATATAATCAGTGTAGTAATTAGACCAATGGAGGTTTTTAAATATTAAATGTTTAACTAGGTCCATGTATGTATGCATAATTTGGAGAAGGGGAAAACTGAGAGGTTATTTTCCTGACATTTCTTGGGCTATGTCTCAGACTACTTTTTCAAGGATATTTGCACAGCAACAGCCTTAGAAGAGGGAGATGGTGTCTCTCTATGGGTAAAAGGGCAGATTTGGTTCCTGATGTGTGAGAGATAAAGATTTCCACCCCCAAAGATATTCCATGATAATAAAGTCTTTCCCCTGTCCCTGGAGAATTTCTGCTTACAACCCAGAGTAAAGACAATGCCTCTCTTTGGAGAGGAGGATGGGGAATGTGCCATCAGCCCCATAGAAGAAGTGAGTTTTCTAAACTCAGTGTTTCTTGGTTGTGACACAGAACTAGTGTGTACTCAGCATCTATCTGGATCCACTTTGCTTTGACACCTATGGGACTTGGACAAAGGGAACCAACATATTTGACAGACAGAAATCACAAGTAGGCAGAGAGGCAGGCACAGAGAGAGGGGGAGGCAGGCTCCCTGCCGAGCAGAGAACCCGATTCAGGGCTCGATCCCAGGACCCTGGGATCATGACCTGAGCTGAAAGCAGAGGCTTTAACCCACTGAGCCACCCAGGCGCCCCAGGGAACCAATATAAACAGGACATGTGTGCTGCCTATTGTTCTCTGAGCAATAAACAATCTATATCCACTGGGTTTATCATTCCTTGCTGGCCAGTTTCAGGGAAGAATGGTAAATCATCTTAGCAGTTACACTGATGTTTAGGAAATACTTGCTCTATTTGACAAGGAAAAAAAAAAAAACACAGAGATGAGGCAATAATGGCTAGCATTTTCTTTTCTTCTCTCATTGAAATAGAAACTCTAAATGTTAGCCAGCCAAACCCAAGACTCCCCAGAATAAAATACTACACTCCCCTGCCTTCCTTGAAGTTAGATATAATTGAAGGTCTAATATTTGACCAAAGAAACACAAGGAGTAGAAGTTTGTGCAACATCTGAGAAGTGTCCCTATAGAAGGCTTGCCCTTCTCCTTCTATTTTCTCCTTTTTGCAGGATGGAGCACAGAAATCCTGACTGGAATTGGAGCAGCCACTTTCAATTATGAGATAAATGTAGGAATGGGGCTATGGTTTTCAGAATAAAAAGAGAGAAGAATAAAGATAAAACGAGACTGATTCGTGTCATCATGAAGACTTAACTCAGCAGTCTTGGACTTCTGACCTTGCTTTGGTATAGGAAAAAATTAACTTCTATTTTGTTTAAACTCTTGTTATTTTGAAATTTTTGTCACTCACAGCCAAATCTAATTCTGACAATATGAAATGCACGGAAATGATGTTTAAGATTAATTTCTCTGTCTAAGAACTCCTGTTTTCCTTATCAGAACTTAGAGAAAATTGCGATGTCTTACTGGAAAAGCTTGGGAAATTCCCACCCAGCAAAATCAGTTGGCTGGGAGCTTCTTCAGATCCTCATTTCTTTGTTTTTTTTCCCCTTTTTTAAAAGTTTTTATTTTAATACCAGTTATTAACAGTGTTATATTCATTTCAGATGTACAATGTAGTAATTCCACACTTTCATATATCACCTTTGGCTCATCTTAACAAGTGCACTCCTTAATCCCCAACATCTATTTAACCCATCCCCCCAGCCCCCAGCATCAGTTAGTTCTCTATAATTAATAGCCTGTTTCTTGATTTGTCGCTCCCTTATTTTATTCATTTTGCTTTTTTTTTTTGCTTCTTAAATTCCTCATATGATGGATATCATATGATATTTGCCTCTCTAACCTCTTTAACTTATTTTGCTTAGCATTATACTCTCTAGATCCATCCATGTTGTTGCAAATAATAAGATTTCATTCTTTTTATGGCTGAATTATATCTATATATCTATATATCTGTGTGTGTATATATATATATATATATATATAATTAGGGAGCCTACTTCTCCCTCTCCAGCTCCCCTCTTGCTTCTGTTCCCTCTCTCATTGTCTCTGTCAAATAAATATGTGTGTGTGTGTGTGTGTGTGTGTGTGTGTGTAATCAATTGATGCTTCCATATCTTGGCTATTGTAAATTATAAATAATGCTGCAAAAAACATAGGGGTACATGTATCATGTATCCCTTTGAAATAATGTTCTTGTATTCTTTGGGTAAATAACCAGTAGTGTGATTACTATATCATAATAAGGTTGGTCTATTTTTAACTTTTTGAGGAACCTCCATACTGTTTTCTTTCTCTTCTCCTTTTTTTATTGTTAGTTTTGATGTAGTGTGCAATGATTCATTAGTTGTATATAACAGCCCGGGCTCATCACAACACATGCTTTCCTTAATGCCCATCAATACCTCATTCCCCCAGATCCTCATTTCTATGGCATACTTCTTAGTCTAACTTCTCCCACACAGACAATCTAGAAATCTGAAGATCACCAATGCCCACATAAAATAAGTGCAATTAACATGTGAACTTGTGGTTTTAACCAAAATAAAACTTAAAGCAAGCTGTTCCTACAATTCTTAGAACTTAGACATTTCTTTGACTTACATTTAAATCAACAGGTAAATCACGTGCATTTGATCAGAAGAATGTTAAATGAAATGTGTGTGTGTTTTTGTGTGTGTCTGTATATTTTGGAGACTTTGAAGCCATTACATTATCATTCCTTCCTGGCAACAGGAGAGTGAGGTCACTGAATGTTGTCATTCAAACGTTCATTCATTCAACAAATATTTGTTGAGAATGTACTATGTGTCAGGTTCTGTTCCAAACAATAGTGAGCAGGATAGTCAATGCTCTCATTGATTTCACATTTTATTAGAGAACATAACCAGTATACAAGTGGACCAAAAAAAAAAAAAAAAAAAAAAAAAAGCAAGATATACTCAGTACTGCTAATGGCCAAAAAAAAAGCAAGATATACTCAGTACTGATAATCACCAAGAAGAAATAGCTTTGAAAAGAGGTATTGCACAAGGTACCTGGGTGGCTCAGTCATTAAGCATCTGTCTTTGGCTCAGGTCATGATCCCAGAGTTCTGGGATCAAGCCCCACACTGGGGCCCCTGCTCAGTGGGAAGCCTGCTTCTCCCTCTCCAGCCCACCCCCAACTTGTGTTCCCTCTTTTGCTTAAATAAATAAAATCTTTTAAAATTTTTAAAAATAAAAAGAGATATTATGAAATAAATTGACTGTTTTGGAGAGGCTGATTTAAGTTGAATGCACAAGGAAGACCTAGTCAACATGGCATTATTTGGATTATGGGAAGGCTTTGCTCTAATTACAAAGATCTGGGGGGAAGAGACTCCCAGAAGAATAAAACTCTATACAAAATCTTTGAAATCATGAACACATGGAACTTCTTTGAGGGGCAGACAGAGGCCAGTTGTGGTTGAAGTAGAAAGAACGAAGGACAGGGGGTGTGCACTGAGTTTAGAGAGGTAGGTAGAACAAATTCATGTGTTTATGACCAGCAGAGTACTAAAGTCAGCTCATACAGACTTGTGAGAGCTGACTTTTCAGAAGTTTTGTGAGTCTGTTGTTAAACACATCCATGATTAAAAACTCAATTCTGGAAACTTACAATTAGGTAAATTAAAAACAAAGATAATGAATACTCATAATTATTTTACTAAGTTCATTGTCCCAGGTTATTTACACCTGTTATATCTGCATGATAGAAATACTACATGAGGGGCACCTGGGTGGCTCAGTGGGTTAAGCCACTGCCTTCGGCTCAGGTCATGATCTCAGGGTCCTGGGATGGAGCCCCGCATCGGGCTCTCTGCTTGGCGGGGAGCCTGCTTCCCTCTCTCTCTCTGCCTGCTTCTCTGCCTACTTGTGATCTCTCTCTGTCAAATAAATAAATAAAAAATCTAAAAAAAAAAAAAAGAAATACACATGATAATATGCTACGGCACATCTCTCCTCAGCTTCAAGTTCACATCAGTAGCTTGAAATCTGCCATGATGGGAATATTGACACCCTGGAAATCAGAAAACACTACAAATCAAGAGTACAGTCAGTGGTTTGCTAAACATTTACCACATCTCATTGACTATAACTATGGCAGCTAAACACAAGTAGGACTGGATTGAAACCAGATTTCTCAGACTCCAGGACAACAGTGTCATGCAGTGACTGAAGATATTTTAGAGCAGAATGGGCTCGGTTACCGGTCAGTTGAGTAAGAGCACCAAATCTAAGCAGATCAGGCTGAGATTCAGTCTGAAGAAAAAAAAAAATCCATTGTCAAAGGCAAGGGAAGTTACCTCAGTGGTGAGTCTCAGGAGTAAGGATTAATACTCAATTGGTTAATCCAAAAAGCCTTCTCTGACTCACTGCTCCCAGGCACCTCAGATAGCATCTTGAAATTTTCTTTATAACTAAACTCATAAACTTTCTTGCCTTTCTGTTACTCTTCGGTCCCCTCCTACAGACTAAGTGTTCTCAGACCAGAGACCAAATCTTAGCCTTTCTAAATTCCAAGACTAGGCATGGTGCCTGATCCGTGCAAAGTACTCAATTCATATTAGTTTCATCACAAATGTAGAAAAACATACAACAAAAGTGTTCAGGGGGAAAAAAATGGGGGGAGAGATTAGAACTTCAGCAGTAGGGGAATAACTCGATTCCTGTTCATTCACATAACAGAGGCAGCCATAAAACTACTTTTAAAATCATAAAAAAAATCTCAAAATGCACATAATTCAATTAGTGACTGCTAAAATATAAAGCGTTATACTTCCCATTATGTAAATATATCATAAGGGATACCACCACAAAAAAGGTGGATAAAGTGGTGTTTTCTCTAGATTGTAGGTTTAAGAAAGAGATTTTTTGGTTATATTTATGCTTTTATATTTATGTACGTAAGGAATAAGAAATGTTCCAAAGGGAGAAAGTAGCTTGCCTAGAGAATTTGCCTAAAGCAATACTGGATTTTTCGTTAGATATAAATGAAGCTATCTCTCAGTGTTACTCTTTCCATCTCCTTCTCTCTGGGAAGAGAAAGGGACAAATATTTATTCAGCAATTAAATATTTATTTAGTGCCAGGCACACTTCAAAGGATATCTTATTTAATCCTTGATACAGTCCAATGAGAGAGGTTTTTAGTATTCTCACAGGATGGATGAGGAATTGTGGTCTTGTGGGATAGGAAGCAAAAGACTTGGGGTGCTGAGATTTAGGGTTGGGGAAATTATCCCTTCTCCTTTCTCTCTGACTCTTGAGTGACCAGGGCACTCTGCAGAGGGCAAAGGTGCTATAAACACCTCTGTCCACTCAGAGACTCCTAGCCCCTGTGGAGCCTCATTAGATCTGACCATTAGAAAACTAAGGTCTTATATAATTGACTGCTCCCATGTTAGGGGTATAAATATTGACTGGCAGGGAGAGGAGTGGGCAGGATGAGGTGGCTGAGTGATTGACATTGGACATTAGAGAGGGTAAGTGTTGTGGTGGGTCCTGTGTATTGTGTAAGATTGATGAATCACAGACATGTACCCTTGAAACAAATAACATCTTATACGTTAATAATAAAAAAAAAGTAATTGTCTTTCTCCGCTTGACTTATTTCGCTAAGCATGATACGCTCTAGTTCCATCCATGTTGTCGCAAATGGCAAGATTTCGTTTCTTTTGATGGCTGCATAGTATTCCATTGTGTATATATACCACATCTTCTTTATCCATTCATCTGTTGATGGACATCTAGGTTCTTTCCATAGTTTGGCCATATGATCTCCCTGATATGAGGAAGTGGTGATGCAACATGGGGGCTTAAGTGGGTAGGAGAAGAATCCATGAAACAAGATGGGATAGGGAGGGAGACAAACCATAATTGACTCTTAATCTCACGAAACAAACTGTGGGTTGCTGGGGGGAGGAGGTTGGGAGAAGGGGGGTAGGGTTATGGACATTGGGGAGGGTATGTGCTTTTGAGTAAATTGGAAGGGGAGGTGAACCATGAGAGACTATGGACTCTGAAAAACAATCTGAGGGGTTTGAAGTGGCAGGGGGGTGGGAGGTTGGGGTACCAGGTGATGGGTATTATAGAGGGCACGGCTTGCATGGAGCACTGGTTGTGGTGAAAAAATAATAAATACTGTTTTTCTGAAAATAAATAAATTGGAAAAAAAAGTAAAAGAAAAAAAAGTAAGAAAGAAAAGAAAAGACCAGGGAAGTCTGGGTCTTGAAACCCTTGGAATGCAATTTCAAGTGCAGAGATTGCATTTATGATTCTATGCTATAGAAAAATAAAAAGAAAAACTTTCTTTTCAATTGTATTTAGTGAAGATACATCAGATGACATCCATACTTATTGTTTTTCCTGAAGTCAACCTTGCTCATCAACAGAATAAACTATAAAATTAAAAAAAAGAAAAGAGAGAAAGCTAAGGTGTTGGCACTTGCACTCATTACTTGTTGAGTCATAAATTTGGGAAACACATCTCCTGAGGCACTCAACCTACCAGACCATGGAATGCTCAGTTTCTTGGTAAGACAAATATGTGATCTTAGGCATGGATTCTTTTTCTAATTCTTCTTTTTTTTTTCTCAAAGTTTCAATTATTTTTTTTGTTTTGTTTTGTTTTGTTTTCAGTGTTCCAGGATTTTTTATTTTATTTTTTTATAAATTAACTTATTTATTTTCAGAAAAACAGTATTCATTATTTTTTTTCACCACACCCAGTGCTCTAATTCTTCTTTTTTTTTAATTTTTATTTATTTTTTAAATTTCTTTTCAGTGATCCAGAATTCAATGTTTATACACCATACCCAGTGCTCCACACAATATGTGCCCTCCATAATACCCACCACCAGGCTCACCCAACTTCCCACTACCCTCCCCTCCAAAACCCTCAGATTGTTTCTCAGAGTGCACAGTCTCTCATAGTTCGTCTCCCCCTCCAATTTCCCCCAACTCTCTTCTCTTCTCCAGCTCCCCAGGTCCTCCGTGTTATTTCTTATGCTCCACAAATAAGCAAAACCATATGATAATTGACTCTCTCTGCTTGACTTATTTCACTCAGCATAATCTCTTCTAGTCCCGTCCATGTTGATACAAAAGTTGGGTACTCATCCTTTCTGATGGATGTGTAATACTCCATTGTATATATGGACCATATCTTCTTTATCCATTCATCCACTGAAGGGCATCTTGGTTCTTTCCACAGTTTGGTGACTGTGGCCATTGCTGCTATGAGCATTGGGGTACAGATGGCCCTTCTTTTCACTACATCTGTATCTTTGGAGTAAATACCCAGTAGTGCAATTGCAGGGTCATATTGAAGCTCTGTGTTTAATTTCTTAAGGAATCTCCGCACTGTTTTCCAAAGTGGCTGCACCAACTTGCATTCCCACCAACAGAGTAAGAGGGTTCTCCTTTCTCCAATCCTCTCCAACACATGTTGTTTACTGTCTTGTTAACTTTAGCCATTCTAACTATTATAAGGCAGTATCTCAATGTGGTTTTGATTTGAATCTCCCTGATGGCTAGTGATGATGAACATCTTTTCATGTGTCTGTTATCCATTTATATGTCTTCTTTGGAGAAGTGTCTGTTCATGTCTTCTGCCCATTTTTTGATGTGATTATCTGTTTTGTGTGACTTGAGTTTGAGAAGTTCTTTTTGGATCTTAGATATCAGCCCTTTGTCTATAGTGTCATTTATGAACATCTTCTCCTATTCCGTGGGTTGCCTCTTTGTTTTGTTGACTATTTTGATCTTGATGAAGTCCCAAAAAGTTCATTTTTGCTTTTGTTTCTTTTGCCTTTGGAGACATATCTTGAAAGAAGTTGCTGTGGCCAATGTCAAAGAGGTTACTGTCTATGCTCTCCTCTAGGATTCTGATGGATTCCTGCCTCAGTTGAGGTCTTTTATCCATTTCAAGTTTATCTTTGTGTATGGTGTAAGACAATCGTTGAGTTTCATTCTTCTACACATAGCTGTCCAATTTACTAAAATGGTGTATCTTAACTCTTATTACTCCACACACACACACACACACACACACACACAGGAAAAAAAAGGAGAAAAAGTAAGTGGTCACTATGTGAAGTGATCAGTATGTTAATTAACTTGACCAAAGTGATATGAATATTCAAGCATCCAGTTGTATATCTTTAATATACGCAACTTTTATTTGTCAATCATACCTCAATATAGCTGGAGAAAAATATTATATGCCTGGGCAATCTCTGTCATTAAAAAAAAAAACAGAATTTCTTTCCTTGTTAGGAATATACTTGACAAAAAAGTATGAAAAACAATTAACACAACATTTTTTTCCTTTTTTGATAAGAATTCTGTCAAAGAAATGTAACAGAATTCTTGTATTAAATGGCACAAATATACAGTAGTTCTACAAACTTGTGTGTGAAGTGATATGCTTTCAGCATCCAAACTATCAATACTAAAGAACAAATTTTAATCATAGATTACAGAAAAAAAAGATTTACATTTTCATTCACTCTAAAGACAAGATGATCAAAGAGTACGCACCAAAAAATATAGAAGTTAGTTACAGAAGTTTATCTGACACTTAATTTATAAAAATGTTAATTTATCTGAAATGTGTCGCATTTTGCTAGCTTTAAGTCATGTGTAATTTGTATTTCTGCTTTAAAGATACATTCATTTTTCTATATAATATTTGTAACCATATATCTTTTCCTAAATAGAACCCCCAAATTTTATAAGCTTCAGGATCCCAAAATTTCAATCTGCCCCACATAGGACTTATGTGGTTCAGACAGGAAAAATACCCTGCCTGAATCCAGTTTAAAGTCCAGTGAGAGAATAGACAATGAAACAAGTAGTAACAGCAAGCAAGGGTAAGCTAGGTCAGGGCTGGAGCTATGGGAAAACAGAGGAGGTGCCCTGCTATGTCCAGGGTCCATGATGACAATTAGGAAAGGAAGGTATTATGCAAGCAGAAAGGTGAGGGGAGATGTCCTAGGTAGAAAGAACAGCCTGAGCCTCACATAGGAAAAGCATGAAATCTTCACTAACTAATCTAGTGTTCATGAGTTGCTTTTAATAAAACCTTTGATGACTTCAAACAGCTTGGGAACTCCTCCTCTTTTATTGCTTCCCTGAATAGCCTTTTTCCTTGCCCTCTTGCGAAAGGGATATTGTGTGAACCCTCCAAACACAGGAACTGAGTCTTTTCTTTTTTTTTTTTTAATTTTTGCATCCTGGAGCATACTACATACTTGGCATATAGCTGATATTAATAAATGTTTTTGCAAATCATATTTATTCAGCTCCTGTTATGTGTCAGTCCCTGTTCTGGACACTGGAAGTCACTAATAAATCGAACAGACTTAGTCCCTGCCCTCTTGGGGTTTACATTCTCGTGTCTGTTGAGAGAACGGATGAATGGTAGTGTGCATCCTAAAACAGCTCACAAAAAGAGATGTTAGGAAAGGGGATTGATCTAATCAGTCTGTCCCTACCAACCCCTATTCCTTAGTTCCAGAATTCTCCTGTGGACATAATGATGTCACTCTCTTGTTTAAATATCTCTCAGACCAGGGGCACCTACATGGCTCAGTCGTTAAGCATCTGCCTTTGACTCATGTCATGATCCCAGCATCCTGGGACCTAGCCCCGTATTGGGCTCCCTGCTCAGCAGGAAGCCTGCTTCTCCTCTCCCACTCCCCCTGCTTGTCTTCCCTTTCTTGTTGTGTCTCTCTCTGTCAAATAAATAAATAAAATCTTTAAAAAAAAATCTCTCAGACTGTAACACTCAGACGATTGATCTGTCATTCAAGGCTTCCCATAGCCCCACCTACCGTGCCCAACCAGTCCAACCCAATCCCTTAGCGCAGATCTCCTGCTCCTCCCATCATGCCCCTTCTCACACATTTGTGGAAATATACATGAAGAGTTCTGACAAGTTAACAACCCTCATGATTTGATACCATCAATGTCAACTACACTTTAATCCTGATTAAGTACTTGCTGCATACCAGGTTATGTATTCCTTAGAGAGATGATCTGATTGCTTTCTTGAGGTTAAGAAGATACTCACATAGAAAGGTCCTGCTGATCTTAGGGAGCCTACGACAACTAGTAAGTAAAAGGGCAGATGCACCAAAGGAGGGGGATAGTTTTTCTGAGTTCTTTACATTTTCTATGGAAAACATTGCATGCCACTCTCTGTATCACAGATGTGCATACATCTTATACCAAGTCCATTCATTCAATCAATAAGCATTTATTGAGCACCTGCCTTGTTCCAGATACCATGCTGGGCAAGCAAAGGGAGGCAAAGCAGAATCCCTACTATTACGGAGCATCAAGAGCAGTGGATTCTTGTCCTAAGAAAATTGGGAAGCCATTTAAAGATTTGAATAGAGGAGCAACAGGGCACATTACACTTTGAAAAAATTACTTTGCTTGGGATATAAAAAATACCATTTCTTTATACTCTTGTGCCTTTTTTACATCTGACTATGTCATCTACTTAGATTGTTCTGGGGCAGTGAGAAGAATGTATTGAAGGGAGATTAAACTGGAAGCAGAATGACCAGTTGGAAGACTACTGAAATAGGGCAATGATATTAGCAATAGACAGGAGGGAAATGGTATCTATCTATCTATCAGATTTAATAAATATAATTAATATATTAATATAATTAAGATGTATGTTATGTATAGGTAAGACTCAGTGGAGGGGAAGTGGGAGAGCAGTGAGAGTGTAGGAGAACTCCCACAATTGTGTTTTCAGTGCATGAGTAGATGATGCCCAGCCCTGAATTACAGGACGAAAAGGAGGTAAAGATTTGAGGGAGTCAGAATGATGAGCCCATTTTCAAACATGCCGCACTGGCTATACCAGTGGAGCCCCCTGTAGTGATGCTGGTCACACAGTTTGAGATCCACAGAGAGGTCTAGGGTAGAAAAAAGAATTTAAGAGTCATAAGCAAAAGACATGGAAGCTAAGACCTACAGATAACGCATGTCATTGGGAAACTTTATGGTGGAAAACTAAAAACTAAAACTAAATGGAAACTAAGTGGAAAACTAAGAACTAGTACTGAGAAAAAAATCACTCAAGGGATAAGAATCATGGTAGCCAGAGGAGGAAAGAACATCAAGAAGAGGTGAGAAGTCAGCAGGGCCAAGGGCAGGACCTGAGTAGCTATTACATTTAGCAAAGTAGAACACCGGTGGTTGTATTAATGTGTATTCTTCAGAGAATCAGAATCAATAGGAGATATCTGTATCTATATTTGTACCCATAGATAGATAGATAATGAGAGAGAGTATAAGGAATTGATCACATGGTTACAAAGACTGAAAAGTCCCCAAAACGGCAATCAACAAGCTGGAGCCCCAGGAGAACAGATGGTGCAGTTCTAGTCTGAGTCCAAAGGCTTGAGAACTAGTAAGACTAATGGTGTAAGTTCCAGTCCAAGTCTGAAGACAGAAGAAGACCAATCAGGGAGAGAAAGAAAAAGAGAGAGAGAGAGAGAGAGAGAGGGAGATCTTTTCCTTACTCATCCTTTTTGGTCTCTTCTGGCCAAAGATGGATTGAATGATACCCACCCACACTGGGAGAGCAATCTACTTAATCCACCAATTCAAATGTTAATTTTGCTCAGAACACCCTCAGAGACACACTCAGTGTACTGTTGAACCAGATAGCTGGGTAACCCATGGCTCAATCAATTTGGCATGTAAAATTAACCTTCACAGTGAGGAACTCCAGTAGGGACAAATCTTAGACTGTGAATTGGAGTTAAATAAATGGAACTGTGGTGTAGACTACTGTTCTCAAAAATCTGACTGAGAGGTGAAGGCGGTCACAAGATCAAGGAACGGTTTGGCTGTTTTTAAGGATGGGAAGATAAGCATTTTATGTTACAGGTTTAGGAATTAATCAATCGCATTTTCCAGGCTGAGTTTGGGAGAGACCAGAATAGGAAGAAATAGAACTTGAGAAAGACATCCAAATAGAACTTGGAGAGACATCCAGCAAAAATGGGGATGAGAAGGAATCAGAGTACAGAATGGAAAGCTATGATTTCCAAGATGGAGCTATTCTGGGTGTAGACAGAGCCCAAAATGTAGCCTCAAAAGGAGTGGCCAGAGGCACCTGGGTGGCTCAGTGGGTTAAGCTTCTGCCTTCGGCTCTGGTCAGGATGTCAGGGTCCTGGGATCAAGTCCCACATTGGGCTCTCTGCTCAGCAGGGAGCCTGCTTCCCGCCCCCCCCCCAGGCTGCCTCTCTGTTTACTTGTGATCTCTCTCTCCCTCTTTCTGTTAAATAAGTAAATAAAATCTTTTTAAAAAATCACTTAATTTAAAAAAAAAAAAAAGGAGTGGCCAAAGGGGAGTGGAGGTTAAGTTTGCTGGAGTCTCAAAAGTCAAGGAAGCAAAAGGCTCCATGCTGGGTGGGTTGTTCCCATGGTCCTTTTATCCAGACTGAAAGTTTCTGACCATTCTTCACACCCAACATCAAAGACTATCTCTTTAATAACTTACCAATCCTCTCCACCCACTTCAGAAGTCACTAGGATGTCCTTTTATGCAAAGAAAGTGTATCTATGGGGAGATTAGTTATTCACAGTTCTGAATAATGGATGCTGTATCTTATCACCTAGAATACCTGTAGAGTATTAGTCCTCCGTCTTCATAGTACAAAAGGCTTACTCTATAGCTTGTCAGAAAGGACTATTGGGGGCACCTAGGTGGCTCAGTTGCTTAAATGTCTGACTTCAACTCAGGTCATGAACTCATGATATGGACCCTCATGTCTGGCTCCTCACTCAGCAAGGAGTCTACTTCTCTCTCTTCCTCTTCCCCTCCCCCTGCTTGTGCTATCTTTCTCTCTCTCTTAAAAAAAAAAAATCTTAAAAAAAGGGATTATGGGTCCTGATTATGTCTTGATGTGCCTGAGATGAAGCTTCAGAATCTGAAAATTAACAAGCACCTCATATATATCTAATGTGGGTATTGTGGGGACACGATACAAGGAGCACAGCCCTCTATGGTCGAAATGAATTGTACAAGATTTGTAATTGTACAATTAATAGAATGGACCCCTAAAGAAGAAATTCAATGGCAAGATTTCCACGCAGTTCTCCCTGCAGTTTTAGAAAAAACCGGCAGGTGGCGAGCGACTCACACAACCCGCAAGGGAGGACTATGAGATTTCCCGGGACCCAAATCCCTGACCAAAAACTTCTCAGGCCAAGTAAAGGAGAATCCTGTTTCCCAAGCAAAACTGTCGGTGAGAGTGGTGCGTTTCTTCCCTTCACACCCGAACCCTGGGGAGCCAATGGCCCACATCTTTCCCTGGCCTCAGGAGCCATAATCCTGGTACCAGCAGGTAGGTAGTGGTCCACAAGATGAATCTGTGAACGAGGTCATATGTTCCCTGAGGTTCTTCCCATAAAAAACTGAAAAAGACGTTGGTCTGCTCAAAGAGGGGAGCCCTTGCCACTAGAGACTCACATGATGATGCCTGTATTGTCTATATAGTCAGAGCTGGAGGTGAGGTATCTTTGCAGTGTCTCATTTTGTAGAGGAAGGACAATCTAGAAAGAGGATGAGTAATTTGTCTGAGGACACAGAGCTAGAAAGTTCCAGAACCTGGAATTTGTCTCTTGACTTCAAGTAGCTTGCTTTTTCACTGTACCTAACACTACAGGTGTCCATGTGTTTCGTTTGCTGGTATCTCCTCACCACTTGGGAGAAACTCCAGATGACTGTTCGGTTGGGGAGAAGGACGGTGTTAGGATGTGTGTATATGACAAATCCACCCTTTGTAACACTGTGTATTTCCTTGGGGGTAACCTGGTGGATGAGGCAGGGTGAGAGTCCAGACTAATGGAGCTTGAGGCAGAGGGCTCTCCGTCGTGGTCCCACTGTGGTTTTAATGGTCTTCCTTTCTTACACATCTCCTCTTCTGCCTGCTAAACTACAATCTTATTGAAGGCAATGATTTTCTTATTTCTAACTATGCTCTGTAGTTATTTCATGAATCAAAGAGCATAACAACCTTGAACATTTTTGGATCCCAGTGGTATTTTCTAACATGTTAGATGAATAGCATATACCTCCTGTTATGTATTCAGGATGCTTGCACTTTTTAAAGATTTTTTTAAAATTTATTTGACAGACAGAGATCACAAGTAGGCAGAGAGGCAGGCAGAGAGAGAGGGGGAAGCAGGCTCCATCCCAGGGCCTTGAGATCATGACCTGAGCCAAAGGCAGAGGCTTAACCCAGCAAGCCACCCAGGCGCCCAGTATGCTTGCACTTTTTAACTGATGTGTGTACACTATCCACTGTGTGCCAGGCACTGTCTTCAGCATTTTACAAATACTAACTCATTTAATTTTGCTTTTGTCGCTGTTTCTTTAAGGTTCCATGTCAATAAATATCCATGTATCAGAAATCACCCTCTTCCTCCCCCTGCACCCCCCTCCTCCCAATAAAGACCCTGCAAATACCAGGCCTAGGAAAGTGTGGAAGAAGGAAAGAGTTAACAGGGCCACCTGGGCCCTAACAGTTTTCCTAGCAGACAGCGAGCCCTGGCGGTGGCTTCCTTCCTAACCTCACGTGAGCAAACTTTCCCTTTGGCCCTTGGGGCAGTCGTCCAGGTCGGCCTGGGAGGTGGAGATGGCTCACAGCCGCCCGGCTGATTTATAGGCCAGAGCATTCCCGGGCAGCGCCGCAAGGAGTCGGGCTGAGCTTGGACTTTGGGAGGTGATGATGGACACAGGACACGTGGCCACACAATGGGGACACACGACTGACCTCAGTCACTTCGGCAAACTGCCCCTGCTTTCCGGAAGCGGCAGGAGCGCTTCGGGAACTCCAGAACCCGGGGCGCTTGCGTCCTTCGCCCCAGCCTGTAGCTCCCGTTACCCTGTTGAGCGCAGGGAGTACCCAAGTCCGTTCAGGAACCCCAGAGCTCTGAAAGGCCCCTGACCTTCAAAGTCGTTCACAGAGCATAGGAGTCCTGATGCGTTTCACACTGTTTAAAGAAAAGCGCCGAAACCGTTTCAGCTCGGGGCTGAGACCGGCCAGGACGCGCCTGGGAGGGAACTTTGCTCACATGTCAAATATCAGCATCCAGCACCTGGGGATTTTGTGACACCGTAGTGGGCTAGGGAGGGTGAAAGAGGAAGGGTCAAAAGGGGGTGGAGTGCGTGTTGTGTGTGTGGTGGGAGGTGAGGGGGTAGGAAGAGAGGCAAGGGAGAGGAAAGGGGGAAGGTGGTTGAAGGCGTATGAATTTGAGAAGGAGCAATCAAGTTGGGGGGAAATAGCAGGGCTTTTTTCCCCCTCCTATATGCAAACTGTCACTTTGGGTTAGCAAGAGTCCTTATCTGGCTCATTAGCATGAGCTGTGGCTAACGCGCTTAAACCCTCTAATTATTTATTATGCCGTCACGGAGCCGGTCGCAACCCCGGGGCGCGCTAGCAGGGGACCCGCAGAGGCGGGCACAGCGCGGGGCTGGGGCGCAGCGCGGGGCTGGGGCGCAGCGCGGGGCTGGGGCGCAGCGCGGGGCTGGGGCGCAGCGCTGGGCCGGGGCGCAGCGCCCAGTCTAGCCCTGAGTTCCCAGGGTGAGATCCTCTCCTCCAGGAGACCCACGGGGCCAGGGCGCTGTTCCCCGAGGCGACGTTGCGGAGTTGTTGGGGTGCATCAGAAAGACCCTCTCCCCAAAATTCACCCCAGACCCAGAGAGTCGTCTACACTTGGTCCCCAGATCTTCTGTATTGCCAATTCCAAAGACTGAAGTTGAAGGAAGGAAAAAGGATTTTTGCACTTTTGCAAAAATGGAAGCCATACAAGGAGCTGGAACTTGGGAGGGGTGGTCGTTTGGGTCCCTGTTCGGGAGAAACCTAAAGCTTGGGGGAGCCTTCCTTTCCTCCCACTGCACCCCCGCCTCCTTCCGAGAGAGTTCATAAATGCTGGGGGAAGCAGGAGCGGCTGAAAGCCGGTCACTCCCGTCCGGGGTTTTATTCAGAAAACAGTTTCAAAATAAGTTAACCTCTGTAGGGTGTTTTTCCCCCTCCCCTTCTAATTGTCCTCCCTCCCCCCTCCCACTCTCCATTCGAGTCTGTTTTATGTTCCTCTGCGTTGTGCCAACTATTTTATCTTTATTCCTTCTCTTTCTCTTTGGCCATTCATTCCTTTTTTTTGTGTGTGTGGCTTCTCTGGCTGATGTGCCGCTCGTTACCACCCACTGCACGCTCGCTCCTGTAGCTGAGGTGTTTCTATACAAACTCAAGCGTCCAGTTGTCATATTAATTATTACACTGAGCAATGACTGAAATGGTCAAAATAAGGGTAGACTCGAGAGCGCTTTTTCTTGCTGCTCAAAGATTCAGCAAAGAAGCCATGCAACAAAGCAATAATTGGTCCCCAGAAACACTCCGACAAGGCATGGAATATAGGTTTCATAGAACCCTGTGATTGTGAAGGGGGGAAAGCTCTGAATGGACCCCACGCTTCTTTTCTAAACTCTCTTGCTGAGCAAAAAATGGACCTCTGTTTGAATACTGCCCTGATCCTTGAATACTATACCCAGCAGAGAAAAAAATGCACCATTTATTGTAAGTTTTTTTTTTCTTCTCCAGCTATTCATGGGGTCTCTGTGAAGAATCAGCTGGTTTTGTTTACCGTGAAAGACCTTTACTTTATTTTCATTCTTGGAGGAGGTGGAGAGGGGGGAGGGAAGGAGAGCCATGTGCCTAGACCTAGAGGAGCTGGCCTACTGTAACAAAATAGAGTGTAACAAATCCTACAAAAGTTTAGAATGTATTGGTTCTTTGGAGAGCTATATAGATTAACGACTTTCTTTATGCTTATCCCAGGAAGGTATTTAATCATAATGTAAATGGGGCTTTAGAAAAAAAATAAAGACTTAGCAGCGTTACTACTCCTTATTTGGAGAACTTCAAAAGGACTTGTGAAGAGTGGCTGCAAATTACTCCCTCACCCCACCCCAATCTCCCCTCCCCAACCAAAAAGCCACAATAAAATAATAGTTTGTGCTTTTTTTGTTTTGTTTTTTCCAGCTTTTTTTTTTTTTTTAAGGCTTATTGAAAAAGCAAATAGATTTGTTTGAAGCCTGGATTCCTTAATGCAGGTGCAGGCCTGCTGTGACCAAGCAAGCAAGCCAAATTCACGGTTTATGCTGTTCTGCCTCCCCCCACACCCAAACCCCTTTTCCCAGGCCAATCCGGGCTGGTCAGACCCAACTCAGGCTAGGCAGCAGCAGTTTCTGGGGTTACCTTGGGAAGGCTGAGCTTGGAGACAATAGATTAAACAGTCAGAAACTTTTCTGTTTTCCTGGATAGGACAGTGTCAAGTACAGACTTAGAGCAGTGTCTACCCCAGGGCAGCGGCCCTGTGTTCCAGCTACTGGAAACCAAGTATCTGCTATGAACACCCTGTACACTCACTTTTCTTGAGGCATCGAGGCTTCTGAGACTTAGCGCTCACTCAAATTAAGGGTTGCACTAAAAGTCTTGTCTCCAAATCAAGAATCGAAGGCCTGTGTTCATCTTTGTACTTTCTTTGCTCTTGGTTCAGGATCCACCGTAAATATAATTTTACCAAATAATCTGTTGGATGGAAAAGCTAGCTTCACTTTTAATGGAAATTCCCCTCCTTCCAAAAGAAAAAAGCACAGATGGAACCTTTTAAGAAAGATGTGGCTGAACTCCTTTCTACAGAGAGACGGTGCACAACTCTGGAGTTTGAGGATAGTGTGTGAACAAAGGTGGCACGGGCCTGGCCTTCAACTGTGAGTGGAAATGAAGGTGGCCGACTTGGGGCATCAGGATCTCAGGTGCCCTGGAGGGCAGATCCCCCTGCATCACGAGGAAAGCTGTGTCCCCACGTAGGTATAGGAGCTGAATACATTCAAGGTTTCATCTAAGGTAAGGTCCTCTTCCAGGATTCCCTAGCACAGAAGAGGGGCCTGAGATGCTAGAGAGGGTAGGGAAGGGCTTTTACTGTTTTTGAAGAGAAAGAGAAACCTTCCCATTTTTCTGGGATATCTATATTCTGGGTAATACACACCAAAGGAGGTCAGTGTCCGGCCACCTTATCACAAGAATGGCGATCCCTGACATGTGTGGAGGGATTTACAAAGTGAATTCACGAACAACATCAGATTTAATTCTCCTGACAGCCTTGACAGATAAGCAAAGAAAATGTCACTACTCCATTTATGGAGGAAGGTATTAAACACTCCTTTTGTGCATTTTCTTCTCCCTCCACATCTAGATAAATGACATTTTGAGTGTCCTAGTCAAGTAAAGCCCAGGGGACTTGCTTAGAGGCAGGACCCTTGGTTGGCAAGGAAGGCACAGAAGGCTAAGGGTAAGGGCCGATGGCTCTATTAAACCCCTCCATGTGCAGGCCCTGAAGCATGTCTGTATCTGAACTCACTTGCTTCTGTTTTATGTTAAAATCTTGGGTCCTATCTCTATCTCCTTGATTTTTGACCATACCACCATTTCTCCAAAATGACAGAAATTACCCACTTCCAGGTGCTGGGACTGCAGGACAGGGTGACAGTGGATCTCCAACTGCTGGACAACGGCTGCAAATGATTATCACAGTGTGGTTCCAGTAAACTTAGAGCCCGCATCCTCCCACAAGCCCCTTCCTGGGTGGGCTGTATGAACAGTGACTTTCTCATGGTTTTAGAAAAGCTGTTCTCATCAATTCCTTCCAATCGATACCTGCCCAGAGTGCTCCACATCTATCTTGTTGAAACCTCACAACACTTGGAGGTCGTACTATAACTATGGGCATGGAGAGGAAACCAAGACTCAGAATATAAGCTATTTGCTCCATGTCAGAGCTGTTAGGGCAATGGAAACTGAATATCAATTCAAGTCCATTTGCTTCATCTCTCAGTGCAGGGACTAGGGTTCCCAGGGCCCAGGACAGTACAGGGCAGTTCTCTCAGAGGTGTGTGTGTGTGTGTGTGTGTGTGTGTGTGTGTGTGTGTGACAGAGAGAGAGAGAGAGATCATCTATGCCCCAGGGTCAGAGGCAAGATGCTCAGGGGCTCTTAAACTTCAGTCCTTTGTTCCAAACTGGTGACACCACCCGAAAGTCAATTTCAGTGGGAAACTCACTTTGGTAGTGCACAGTCTCCAAAGACAGAGGCCAAGCCCCTAAAAAACAATACTAAACCACTCTACCTTTTGGTTGGAGAAGATGGAGAGGATGTTGCTGGGTTAGGGCTATGGTGAGGAGCATCCTTTGAGTTTACTCAAACAGGCAGAAGGGAACACCTGAGTTCTTGGAGATTTTGCAAAGCCCCTAAGAAGCAGGCTGAGGACGCTGGTGTGGGGAGGGTGAGGATGGGATTTGGTTCTGGGCTGGAGCAGGGAGAATAAGGGCACATGTTCTGGGGCCGGAAGGATCCCAGTGCTCGCCCGCCGTCTTTTCTCCTGGGCGGAGGCGAACGCATGTGGCCACTACAATGCATGGCTTCACTAGCTGGAGCTTCTATTTGGGCGCCCATTTTATGGCATGTGTGGGGTGGGGGTTGGGAGTCGTCTCTGCCCTTGAAGTCCTTGATAGTTAGGATCTCCATAACGCGTGAAGTCCGCACCGAAAAGGAAGCTGAGAACGCGTGCTGGCTGTTGGCAGCTTTTCCGTACTCACAGACCCATCTCGAAATGAGCTGGTGTAGCCCCTCCTGCACAGATGGAGCAACTGAGGGCAGTCGAGGAAGAGGGGCTTGCTCAAGGTTACAGTGCAAACCAGGATTATAGACCTTGGTCAAATGTGAATCCGCCTTGGAAAGAAAAAGCAGTCAGATGGGTCGGTGTTGGCGACTCCCCACATTTTGCTACAGAGTGGATAGGGCCCAGGAGGCTTTTCCTAGACGCCTCCTAGCGGCCAGCACCCGGGGCTCCCAGCTGGGGCTCGTGGGTGGGGAGGAGCGCCTGAGTAACCGCTCTTCTCCGGGTGGTCTGAGGCTTCCACCGAGGAAGGCGGCGGTGTGGCTCTGTTTTAGGCCCCACAGCTTCCTATACATCTCGGAAGGGAAGACACAAGTGATCTTGGAGTCCTCTCAACTTCTTTCCTGGGGTGGGTTGGGGGTGGGAGGAGAGGACAGAGGTGTAAACCCCACCGAGTCCAGCAGTCCTGTGGGGTGAAGTCACAGGTTACTGTGTGGGGAAGGAGGTTCACAGAACTGGTCTCTGTTGTCACAGCTCCGTCCGATGCTTCCCAAACCCACACGTTTTCGAAGAGGAAACTGAGGCAGAGAAGAGAGGTGCTTCATCTCCGGAGCCATCCGTCTTCACTGCCCATCACGACCGCTGTTGTTCTGGTAACACTCCAAGCCAGTCACACATACCAAAGGCGGCTCCTTGGGTCACCCCCACAGATCCTTTAGAAAGACCGTTCTCCACAAAGGAAGTCCAATGAGAAGCAATTATTTGGATAATTCCCCCACAATCAGCCCTGCTTGCAGGTCTCTGATCAAAACTGTCTGTCTCTACCGGACAAATCCACGGATGATTGCCCTCTTCCTTCTGTCTTTGGAGACTCGACCTGAGACGCGCCCCACACCTCTTCCCCTGCCTCCACCAGAGCGGTGCCGAGATGGGACCGGTGGCTGGGTCCGCATTCTCTGCAGAGCCCCGTCCCCAGGCTCCCCAAAGCTGGACCCGGCCATACCAGAGAGCGCCAGGACCAAAGCCCAGGAAGGGCGCCTGGGTGGGCGCTGTCCAAGCGGCCGAGCCTCCGCTGCAAGCGCCTCCCCCTCCCTCGCGGCGCCAGCACGCGGCCCCGCCGGGCTCCGCTCCCAGTCGCCTGCCACCGGCCCGCCGGGCACACGCCTGGGGCGAGATGGAGGCTGCGCCAAGGCCGCCGAGGTGCCTGCGGCGGCGCGGAACAACCAGAGAAGCTCCTCCGGTCCCTCAACCTCTACCCCCATCTCTTTTCTCAGACCTACCCTGAGAATACCCCAAGAGTACTCCCCTCTTTATCCATCCCCCAGCCGGTCCGGAAACAATCCTTTGGGAAGGGGGACCCTGCTACAGGCAACCGAGGTCACGAGGGGGGAGGGCGGAAATCGCAGCCATACCCCTACGTACAGCACCGATCACAACCACCCCCAATGAGAACACCTCTGGTCTTGTGGGTCCCCTCCACATTTACTCAGTTGTGGGGACCAGATCCTAGTTTGTACACCTGGATGGGACATTGGAGACCATCTAATCCAAACTTATATTGCTACAGATGAGGAAACTGAGGCTCGGAGCGGTTGCCACTTACCAAGGGGCCACAGAGCTAGCGAGAGGGTGTGTTGGGACCCAGTCTTAACCGCAATTTTATTTACTTAACAGTCCAGTAATTCCCACGGAGTTCTCCCCATCTTTCTAAACTTCAACTGCAAATTTGCTTCAGCTCCCCCAAACAGCAAAGACTCCCAAGAGAATGACAGTAGATGGGAGATGAAAGCAGGAAATATAGAGCCCCATTCTCCCTAACCTGCCCACCACCCGTGGCACTTGTCTGCTCAAACCCTTCTCTGTGCTCTGCTCCAGTTGTCAGGAGAATCCCAAGGCACTTCACCCCCAAACCTTTTCACCCATACACCCCCAATTCCCAGGGCTACTGGCCCCTCCAGGGACGCTGCCCCCCCCTTTCTAGAGCCACCCCCGGCTGCAGCCCGCCCTGAGCGCGCCGCCTGTTTATTCAGCCGGGAGTCCGGCACGCGCCAGGCGCACGCACTGCAACAACAAACCCCACTGAATGGAGAGTTTGCATGGAGCGGGCGCAGGGACCGGGCGGGGGGGAAGGGGAGAAGAGGAGGGAGAGTTTAGGGAGTGGGTGGGAGGAGGAGGTAGGAGGGGGGGAGTGGGGGCTGCAGCCGCTCGCTGTAGCAGCGGGGAGTGGGGGGCGAGGCGGGGCCAGGGCTGCGCGTGGGGCTGGGTGTCCCATTGAAAAGGCGGCCGCACTCCGGCCGCCCAGCACTCTCTCACTTCTGGCCAGGGAACGTGGAAGGCGCACCGACAGGGGACCGGCCAGGGAGGGCGAGTGAAAGAAGGAAATAAGAAAGAAAGGGAGTTAACAAAATAATAAAAAAAAGCCTGAGCCACGGCTGGAGAGACCGAGGCCCGGCGCAAGAGAGCGCAGTCCTAGGGGGCGAGGACGGGAGACTCAACAGACCGTGCTCACCACTGACTTTTGCTTCTTCGGCTTTTTTTTTTTTTTTTTTTTTAAACAAGAAGGCGCTAGCGGCAGCCTCACACGCGAGCGCCACGCGAGTCTCCTGAAGCCAACCCCGCGAAGGGAGGAGGGGAGGGAGGAGGTGGAGTGGAGGGAGGAGGAAAAGCGTTTGCACCTTCTTTGCTCCCACCCTAAGAAGTCTCCCGGGGATTTTTTTTTTTTTTTTTTAACTTCCCTCCGGCCTCCCTCTTCCTCTCTCGCCTTCTTTCCCTCTCTGTTCGTGCACCCAAGTCCTGTCTGCGTCGCCTCGCGCGTCCGCACCTCGCGTCCCCGCTTGCTCCCATTCCGCGACTCCTTGGCGGCCGCTGCGCATGGAGAGCTCTGCCAAGATGGAGAGCGGCGGCGCCGGCCAGCAGCCCCAGCCGCAGCCCCAGCAGCCCTTCCTGCCGCCCGCAGCCTGCTTCTTTGCCACGGCAGCGGCGGCGGCGGCGGCGGCAGCGGCGGCGGCGGCGCAGAGCGCGCAGCAGCAGCAGCAGCAGCAGCAGCAGCAGCAGCAGCAACCCGCGCCGCATCTGAGCCCGGCGGCCGACGGCCAGCCCTCAGGGGGCGGTCACAAGTCAGCGTCCAAGCAAGTCAAGCGACAGCGCTCGTCCTCGCCCGAACTGATGCGCTGCAAACGCCGGCTCAACTTCAGCGGCTTCGGCTACAGCCTGCCGCAGCAGCAGCCGGCCGCCGTGGCGCGCCGCAACGAGCGCGAGCGCAACCGCGTCAAGCTGGTCAACCTGGGCTTTGCCACCCTTCGGGAACACGTCCCCAACGGCGCCGCCAACAAGAAGATGAGCAAGGTGGAGACGCTGCGCTCCGCGGTCGAGTACATCCGCGCACTGCAGCAGCTGCTGGACGAGCACGACGCGGTGAGCGCCGCCTTCCAGGCTGGCGTCCTGTCGCCCACCATCTCCCCCAACTACTCCAACGACTTGAACTCCATGGCCGGCTCGCCGGTCTCCTCCTACTCGTCAGACGAGGGCTCTTACGACCCACTCAGCCCCGAGGAACAGGAGCTGCTCGACTTCACCAACTGGTTCTGAGGGGCTCGGCCTGGTCAGGCCCTGATGCGAACGGACTTTGGAAGCAGGTAGGTCGCATTTGGGAGCGAACAGAATGATTTTCTCACCTTCCCTCTTTTTCCTCCCTCTTAGTGTCTGGAGGACAGAGACGGTCTCCACGGAGATTGGGCGTGGGGGGCGGGGAGAGTGGCGGCTGATTTAAAAAAAAAAAAAAAAAGTTAAAGTTTGTCGACTTCAAATGCTGGTTGGTTTGTTTCAATATTGGCCCCTGGGAGTGGCTTTCCCTAGTTCTCCAAGGGCTAAGGGTGGAGTGAGGTGGAGGGATGCCGGAGACTCGAGGACCCCGACATGTCAAAAGAGATGCTCCACCTGACAGATCCTTTTCCAAACCTTCACTCTCCCCCACCGCCATCCTCCAAGTTCACACTAACCTCTTCCCTTCTTCTTAAGTTATAGGGTGACCGCACAACCTGCATCTTTAGTGCTTTGTCAGCGATGTTGAAGGGAGAAAAAAGGAAAAAAAAAAAAAAGAAGAAGAGAAGAAGGAAAGAAAAATGAAACAAAATAAAACCAGGCAACCAACCCCAAGACCAACTGAGCCAGGCATGCCTGAGAAGCAAGGCTCTTGCAAGGCGGGGATACGCTCAGAACTGTATCTTTGCACTCCAGTCATTAACGGAGCTATGAAGGGTGACTAGGACCTGAGTCAAAGCCCAGAATGCAGCTTGTGTGCAAAAGCAGTGGGCTCCTGGCAGAAGGGAGCAGCACAGCCCCACAGAAACTCCCACCCACCAGTAACAGGCAGAACTGAAAGCACTTGCTAGGGTGCCTTCACCTCCCTGCCCTCTCTGAAAGCGCAGTTCTTAGCCCTGTAGAAATGGGTTGGTGTCTTTCATCTCAGTATCCCCCATCCCAGTAAGCTGTGGACATTTGTCCGCAGTGAAATCATGCTCTACTCAGTCCTTTCAAACTCAGATCCTCCTGGGGTGGGGGTGGGGGGAGACTCCCTAAATCCCATTTCCTCACACCATCTTTTCTACCATTTTCGTCATAGAATGCTTCCAATCTTTTGTGAATTTTTTTTATTATAAGAAAAATCTATTTGTATCTATCCTAACCAGTTTGGGGATATATTAAGATATTTTTGTACATAAGAGAGAAAGAGAGAAAAAATTTATAGAGTTTTGTACAAATGGTTTAAAATGTGTATATCTTGATACTTTAACATGTAATGCTATTACCTCTGCATATTTTAGATGTGTAGTTCACGTTACAACTGCCATTCCCCCTATGTGGTTTTGTAAAGAACTCTCCTCATAGGTGAGATCAAAAGGCCACCAGATGTACTTCAGCACCAATGTGTCTTACTTTATAGAAACTTTGTTAATGTATTAATGATGTTATTAAATACTGTTCAAAAAGAACAAAGTTTATGCAGCTACTGTCCAAACGTCAAGTGTGGCAGCCAGTTGGTTTTGATAGGTTGCCCTTTGGGAAATTTCTATCACTGCCTTTTTTTTTTCTTACTGTTTTATTACAAACTTACAAGAAACGTGTATAACCCTGTTTTATACAAACTAGTTTCGTAATAAAACTTTTTTCTTTTTTTACAAATGAAAATAATCAGCTGCCTCCAAGTCTTCCTTGACTCCACTGTCCCTGTCCAAGTTATTTTCGAAATGCCAAAGGGAAGGAGTGGGTAGTGGACAAGAGGGTGGTATAAACCATGCTAAGGGGCAGAAATGACAAAGATAAGTGCTATGACAAGCCCTACCCGAGGAGATGCTCTGATGACTGCAGGGGGAAATACTTGCATAAGCAAAGACAGCTTTCTTCCCCCTTTCTGCTGCAAGCACACACACCTCAAGAACAGATACTTAGAATGGCTGTGATGTCTTTTGATGGGTTGATTGTGCATTTTTAAAATCCCCCAGAAAGTGAACTGGAAAGAGAGGGTCCTCACCTTACTTTCTAACCCTTACCCCAATTTGGAGTTTCTTTTTGTGAAACTGGAAAGGCTGGATGGGATAATGGACATTAGGGGTGGATGGAAGGCTGGTGGTACTGGAGCTTGGGCATGGGGGGTGGTAGCAACCCCCCAACCCCGCCCGCCGTTCTCCCAGTGGTGGGTGTGTTCTTCCTTCACTCCTAGGCACACATTTTCTCTTCCTTTGCCCCACTCCACACACTTTCCATGTTGATTTTAAGTAAAGGACACATATGATATGAATTCCTTGCAGAAGGAGTTAGATTTAAATGAATGAAAGCCTTAGAAATGTGTGGTCGCTTTGAGACACTGGCCTATCTAAGCTTGTGACTCTATCCGAATAGCGTGAGCTGCGTGTAAAAGTACCCAATTACCAAGATTCAAAAAGAAATTGGTGGGTTTTTGGCTGGCTTGCTTCTTGTCAGTTAGCAAGGACGTGATCAGAATCCTACCCCCTCTCTCGCCAGCTCCTAGCTCGCCGCCTGCATTACTTGCAGATTCAGTTTGCGTGTCTCCAGCCAAGCGGAAAGCCTAGCGCAAAATGCATCTTACAAAACCCAACAAAGAACGGAGAGCCAGCACGTCTTCCAGAGTTAAAAATCTAGTCTGTGTTGGTACATCTATACCATTTAGTGGCACAGAATAATCATTTTTTAAAGCCGCGATGCACGGAGCACGCCACAGCGTCTGATGTCATTTTGCTAAATGACCCTCTATAGAATGCACATTGAAGCTTCAGTCCCTTTCAAAGAGATGAGCGTAATTAAGGGGAAAAAAAATCAGTAAATTCCTCATCGCCATAAATAATCGGACTTTCTGCCAGCAGTGGGCCAATTTAGAGCTTACTTGAGGGAAGTAATGCTTTTGTGATGCCTGCTTTTATTTTTATCTTCTCATTTGGAGGACCAGAGCTGGAGGTCCCCCCCCCCATTTCTTTTTCTTTTAATTTAGCTCCTTTGCAAGTTTCCAGATAAGGTATGCAAAGAAAGTGTAGCAAGTCATTTATGGCTATGAATATAACATTAGGATAATGTTTCAGCCCCCACAAAGGGGATTTTTCCCCCCTTCTCCTTCTGAAGACAGGTGTTCTTTTACTCACTTCTGAATGGGAAATATCCAGTCTCGTTAAACTCGAGGCAAAGTTAGCCGTTGTTTGCCACAATGCGAAGGCAAACTCTAAAAATTCACAAAAACACACACAATTTTGCCGAAGCTAGGAAAGGGCAAAGCGGGGATTGGGCAAAATCTCATTACATCTGCTCTAATCGCTTAGCAACACAAAGCCGGGGCTTGTGCGGGGAAGGGAAGCCATTCACAGGGCTCTGACAGGCCGCATTCAGCCAGCATTAGTCAGCTCCATAAATCACCGCTGCCCATTGGCTGCGCGGCGGGCTTTGCAGCGGCCCTGGGCTGTCAGCGAAATACAAAATGTAGACCCCAGCGGCTAGCAATCGCGGCCTCTCCCCTGTCCTAGCCCCCACCTCACTTTTTTTTTTTTTTTTTTTTTTTTTGGAGGGGAGTACTGGAGAAGAAAACTGCCTTGACTTGACTGAGTGAGAAATCTTACCTATGCAAAAAATGGCCGGGAGACCACTGAGTTAAGACTGGAGACACGCCTGAAATTGACAAGGAGGAGCGGGCAGTGCGGGAAAGAAAAGGCAGACCTGCCCCTGGCTGCCGAACTGCTGGACCCCAGTACTATCAGAGGCTGGAGCTGGAGCCACTGGGATGCACGTTGCACCTCTGTGACAAAGCCTTTTAAAACTTTTAAATTGGGAGTAGAACTGGAGAAGAACTTATCTCAAGTTCACATCAGGCAGGCCCACCAAAGAAGAGAGAAGAAACCAGTCTGCTCTCTGCATTCAGCAAGCATCAAAGGCAAGGGACGGAGATGTAATAAGAAGGAGGGAGTGGAATGTGCATTCCCACCTGGCTGTTCTTGCAGACCTGGGGCTGTTGGAACACAGAAGCAGCAGCAATTCAATTCCTTCCCAGCTTAAGTGTTCGTGTTTGTAACATGGGGTTGATGGGACCCACAGCAGCAAGAGGAGACAATGTAAAGCAGTTAGCACTTGCCTTGTGGGGGAGGTTACAAGCTCTATGTAAATGTGAGTGCCTGTAGTTGTTATTCTCCACTTCCAGCCCTGCCTCTCATTTTCACAGGACTGGTCCACAGATGCATCTAAATCACAGCCTAGATTTGAGGCTTACCCATAAACCACACAGAAAGAAGTTTGGCAGTAGATGTGGAGTTAAGTTCAGCTTTACTGGGAGGGTCAGGTCACCTTAACTTCAGATGTCACCTCCTCCCAGAAGTTTCCCTGGACACTCTGTCTAAAACAGCTTTCCCCTGGCCACCCTCACTCTCTATCCATTCCACTGTTTCTCCTTCCTGGCATTAACTACTATGTGAAAAAAACCTGTATCTTTGGTTATATGATTGCTCTCAACTGCCCCCTCCCCTGCTAGAGGGTAAACTCCAGGAGGACAGAGACCATACCTGTCCTGAGCACTGGCCTCTCCACAGCCCCTGGGGAGACAGGTGTTTGCTGACTGAATGGATGGTCTGCCCTGTCAGACTGAGGGCAGCGCTGCTTATCTTCCTTTCCTCCTCCAAACCCACCTTCTCTGCTCTGCTTTGTCTTTCAGGAGGCTGTTTGCTATGGACCTCATCACTAGGGCTCCCTTGACCTCTGTCTTTCTGTTGGGTTTGGCCAGTGGAAGGCACCAATAGGAGATTGTGAGGTAGTAAGGGAGGTAGGTTGGGTCCTACCTGTTACCCCTGTTCCTCACTGCTTGTGCTCAGTTGCTTTGACAGTGGCTCTGCTCCTGGGTCTAAGGCTACAGCTCTTGTCAGAAGGCCTCTCTCCAAGAACAGATCTTGCTGAGATGTAGTGACAGCTTCCTCCTCTTGCTTCTTCAGGGACAGAGGAGGTAATGGCTCCCTCTTGTTAGTAGTCTCAGGGTGCTGCACCATTTTGCTTCCCTTAGCCCCAGCCACCTCTTCTCTTTCCATTAAACTCTTTTCATTTACCCTTTCAAGCGGGCCATCTGGTTCAGTTGACCTTGGCTGGTGCATGGACTACTCTCCCACAGGATCTCGGGGATGTATCAGTTTTGTGTAAGATTTCCAGGGACACATAGGGTTATCAGTAGGAAACTAGGGCAGAAGTGAACCTAATTCTGTTCTAAACCTAACTTTGGAAAATCAGTTCTTTTTCAGCTAAGAATGACTTACCACAAGGATCGCAAAAGAAGTCAGTTATAGGGCTCTCTTCTGGAAAATGAAGATAATAGCTTCCCTTGATAAGCAGAAAACGAAAAGATTTTAGAGTTGTCAATGCAAGAAATACCAGTGCAAGAGACAACTGCTTTTCTTGATCTTCTGAAGCACTCAGAAAGGTGGTGCTGGAAGCTTTGGTACCAAGATAAACAAAGACCATGCTTCGGTGGGGAAGCCACTCATTCATTCACTCAGGCATTTATGTACTCATTTAGAAATGGAGGAACAAATTAACAAATTTAGTCAACATTTCTAGGACTTGTCTATATTTATATCTTTTAGAGTGAGCTCTCCGAGAAGCTTATTTTATTGCAGACTCTTTTTAAAACACTATGGATGTATCTCTGATATAGTGAATGCCCTCAACCGTATTTTCCTCTTCTTATTGTTGAGACGTCTCTCAACTTTTTTCTCCCGGTTTCCACTCCTGGGTCAAGAAATGATCCGTTTTCGGATTCCCCCAGAAACTCCAGGTTATCAAAGTCGAAGGTGGGGGCGGCGGGGACGTGGATTCGCTGGCAGTAATGTTCTCTTCCCGCTGCGCAGGCGAAGGGTTGGTCTCTAAGGCAGGTCGAAGTTATATTCCTTCTTCCTTTGTATGCAAGATTAGGTTGTTACAAAAGAGGGTGTGTAGGTTAATGGCAGGAAGCAAGTTGCTGGGCTGAGCGCGGGCCGCGAGCGCGTGTCAGGTTTAATGATTTATTCAAGCTGCAGCGCATCGGGGCGTTGATTGGCTGCAGGCATGCGTCCGCTGTCAGCTGCGCGCGCCGGCCTCGCCCCGCTACCTGACCGCAGGGGTAGGGGGGTGCTGGGAGAGGGGGGCGTGGGAGCCGAAGGAGCCCGGAGGTGTGAAAGGGAATAAGAGGCCGGAGGTGGGCGAGAGGGGAAGGGAGGGAGAGGAAAGGGAGAGAACAAGGGGTAGACGAGATTGGGACGGGGTGGCCCGGGGGGGGGGGGAGCGGGGGGTGAGCGGGGGGTGGCAGACAGAAGAGAGGAGGAAGAACAACTCCGAAATAAAGTCCCGGGTAGAGAGGGGAGGAGAGACAGAGATGTGGAGAGAGCACAGAAGAGGAGAAAAGCAGAAGGAGAAAGGGACAAAGGAGGAGAGGAGAGAAGACTGAATGGGAGAACAGAGAGAGTTTGGAGAGGGGAGTGGGACGCGCTCCCAGAACGCCCCACGTGCGCCCCCCCTCCAGGCAGCCTGCAGGCGGCCGCTCACAAAGCCGCCTTTGATGCGCGGGCTACCAGGGCTATTTTGGGAATGAGATGGGGAGAAAAGGCGCCAACCCACACTCCTTGAAGGGAGTCACTTTCTGCAAAGTACGCTGGAGAGGACTGGGCCCTGGTCCGGGCAGTCAGGGCAGGAAGTGGATGCCGGGGACAAAAGCTCGGCACCTGCCAAAAGCAAGAGCGCTTGGAGAGCACCTCCCCCCGCCACCCCCTCCCCGCGCCCTGCTCCCCTGCGGGCGGGCCGTAGGCTGCGCCGCCGCACTCAGGCGCTCCCCAGCCCGGCGGGTTGCGGGCACTGCGGCCGCGGCTCAGCTCACCCTCCCGGAGACTCCGTGCTGGGATCACTCTGCCTGCCTTTCTTTGGTCTGTCCCCGTCTTTGAGTCACTTTTTCTTTTTTTTTTTCTTTCTTTCTTTCTTTCTTTCTCTCTCTCTCTTTCTTTCTTTTTCTTTCTTTCTTTCTTTCTTTTTCTCCTCGCCTTTCTGCACTCATTTACTCTCTCGCGTTTTTCCCATTCTTATTGACAGTTAACAACAACACCCAAACATTTCTAGATTGGAGCCCTACTCCAGTCCATGGGCCCTTTGGAAGGGGGGAATGGACTGAGGAGGAAGAGAAGAAGAAAAATATTGGGGGGTAAAGGGAGTGTGGGATTTGAAAATCAAATGAGAAAACCGGCCCACTGTGTGAATTTTCCTGGATAAAGTTGTTCAAAGTTGTTCACCATTAGAGTGGCTGCTGGTGCTGGGAGTTGGAAATTCTATCAGTAACCGCCCCTCTTCCAAGACCAAGAGAGAAGTAAGGCTGGCTTCCCCCTCACCCCCAGCCCTCTCCTCCTACCTCCAGGACACTCAGCCCTGGCCTCCGCCGGCTACCGCTCTTTACTAGGAAAAACAGTCTGTCCCCATTGTCCAGGTGCCAGCAGGGCCTTTGGCGAAAGGGAGGCCGGCCAGCCCTCTGATCAAACTCAAAGGTTAGTTAAAAGACAAAAACAGCTGAAAGTCTTCATGAATAATGCCGGGCCAGCCCCCCTTGCCCCCCCAGCTCAGTGTAGTGCAAGCCCCGTTCAATGCCCTACCACTTTGTTATGCTGCTCGCCTAAGTCAGAATTTCACAGAAAGCCCGAGAAGAAAAGCTCCCACAATTAGGGGTCGCCTGTCAGAAAACATTAACGCCTTCCTCTCCCAGCCTGTCAGGCCTGCTGCAGATACAAACCGCCATGGCGAATTGGCCCTCCACCCCGTGAAGCACCCGCCAGCCAAAGGAGCAGACATTTGAAAGCCGAAGGAGACGGAGCCCGCCTAAGTGTGGTTTCTGTACTGTCGGGGTGTGCAAAGATACCCCCAGCTGCTTCTTTCTAAGAGTCAGGGCAAGATGCCTGGGAGGGGTCCTACAAGGTAGTCCTGTGGATGGGTGCATGGAAAGCACTCCCAGACCAGGGCAGTGTAGGAGGCCCGTTTCTTACAATGACCATGGTTAAAAATCTACACATATGACCACCTCCTCATCTCCCCCGACCGAACATTTTCCAAGTGCCAGGCATCTTCTTTTGTTCATAATCAGAGCAATCCTATAAAGTGTTGTATTATCATTTTTACCTTATAGATGGAAAAAAAATGAGGGGCTCAGAGAAATTATATAACTTCTCCATGCTCACACAGCATGGTAGTGGCAGAGTCAGGATTGAAATTCAGTTCTGCCTGACTCCAAATTCCATGTTTTTTCAGCCATAATCTAGCCCACAGTTTTTCCAAGAAGATCGAGAGATCAACTTTGTTTGTCCACATCTGAAAACATGACTGACATGTGAGATGTTCTTAACCATCTTTCTTATATTACCAAGAATATTTCCTGTTTCTAGAACAGCATGCTTGACCCTCAAAAATCTGTGGAAGGAAAAAAAGAAGGAAGAAAGGAGGGATTCCTTAGAATGGTGCTTTTGATTTTCTTTGAGCATAATTTTGTTCCAAAAGATATTTGGTTTTGGGGTCAATAAATCTGGTTGGGATTCTCCATGAACCATCAATTAACAAGGGAGTTGAATCTTTGTTTCCTTATCTGCATAAAGGGAGATACTAATACTTAATCTGTGAGGGGAATTGGAAAGATAGAATATGTGTAACAGGAAAAGTGCCTTGCATGGAATCTAGCACATAGTAGGTTACTCACTTCACTTGAGGGACACCGGGGAGGTGCAGTTGGTTAATGACTGACTCTTGATTTTGGTTCAGTTCATGATCTTAGGGTCACGGAATCAAGCCCCATGAGGAGCCCCCCATGTCAGGTTCTGCCCTGGATGGAACCTGCTTAAGATTGTCTCCTTTGCCCTCTGCCCCTCCCCACCTCTCTTAAAAGAAAGGAAGGAAGGAAGGAAGGAGAGAAAAGAAAGAGAAAAAAGAAAATTCACTTGAAAATTAAAATTATAGAGTCTCTGTGTGTGTGTGTGTGTGTGTGTGTACCAGGAAAATAAATGTCACACAGGCAATTATATCCATGAAACAAAAACGATCCATGGATACAATGATGGCTATAGCTAAGTCTTCAGGCAATTTTGTATTCTGTTGTTCTGTGGTGTTCACAGCCTGGGCATGGTATGAGCTAAAGCAGAATCTCTTCGGGTGGGTCTTCGGGAGAATGTCTGGTGGTATGGAAGAGTTTCAGGGCCTGCAAGAGTGAGCAGTCACCCTCTAGTAAGAGCAGAATGGTTTTGCTATTGCTTACTGCTCTCTGGTGAGGCAGACAGGAAATTACCAGCTCATTTTGTGGAAGGCAAAAATGAAGTTCCAAGAAGTGATAGCTTTGCTAGAAGCAAGCAAGCACTAGAAGTTAGAACTGGCCGTTGCGCTTTCCTCCTAGGAGCCTTATCCTCTCAGCATTTGAGGGTGATTCAGAACTTTGGCCTCCTCTCGGAGCTTCAGAAGGAAAATTTTCAGAAAATCATTCTTAGAAATTCAAGGGATGGCCTTCATTCCCATTGCATCTCCCGCTGGTGAGATTAATTAAATTTGCATCAACTCCCAAGCGTCTGGGTTTGCTGTCACCCCTTTGCCGTAATTCCACCCACCAGCAGCTCATCCAAGTTCGTAAACACCAATTTAAAAAAAAAAAAAATAAAGAGAGAAAGGGAGGAAGGGAAGAAGAGGAAGAAAGGAAGGAAGGAAGGAAAGAAGGAAGGAAGGAAGGAAGTCAGGCCAGCAAAGCTTTAGTTTATAATTCTAGGAATCTTTAATAATTCTGCAACAGTCAGTCAGCTTCTCCATCATTGTTTTTCCACTGATTCTTTGTGGGGATGCTTTGGTTTCCAGAGAACAGGGATGTATGTCCTTTGTCTGCATGTCTTTTGTCTCTCCCACATGTTTCTTTTCTCCTCATTTTCTGGGCAACCTTCTTCGTCTTCCAGAAGACAGAGTCTGTCCTTGATAAATAATCATTACCTCATGGACTGCTGGCCGAAATAATGGAGGAGTGTAAGCACAAGGTCTAGTTTGAGCATATTTAATGAAAGTATGACATTCCCCGAAGATGTTCAGAATGCAGTCATGTTTGAAGCACAGGTCAGCCTCAGGAGCACCCCCCACAAGCACATGATAGAACACTGCTGAAGTGAGACCTATGGTTTATAGAGCTGCAGTGATGCAGCCAGTCGTAGTTTATACGAACTAAGGATGAGATCTTTTCCTTGAAAAAACAGCCGGAGCAAACACTGAAGCCCCAGGAGGGGGCCCTTCAGCATTCAGACAGTTCATGATGTCTCCACTTCTCAAGGGAATGGAAGCAAGGCTTGGAGACAACATAGTGCTCACATTGGGTTCTTTCTCCAAACAGTCCTTTCCTGGTGGAGTGGCCAAGAAGCCTCCTCTGGACCCATCTCCCCATCTTCAGGAATATCACCTGCTTCACTGGGACACACAAACAAAGAGCATCAATTTTGCAGTATCTAAAGATGGTAAACATTTCAGTGAACAGCTCATTTGTCACCAGAGATTCTCTACAGATGAAAATAGACATGCTAATTCTAATTTTTGGTACTTTTCCCAAGGAAGAAAACAAATCAGATATGCTCAAAAGACCCACAACGAAGCGTGTTGTAGTAATATTATTATTTTTATAGTGTTGAAAATATAAAACAACCTGTAACTTTACTATCGGAGTTCTGGTTCAAATAAATATTGGCAGGATTATATGATGGCATATTGTACAGAATTGTAAATGGGATATATATTTATGAGCATTTATATAGATTTATCTTTCTGTGATATAATAACTATTTTTTCATAAGTGAAAACAATAGCCATCATCTATAATTCTATCAACCAAGAAAATGAGTCAATGTACAATTACCTATTTATTTTTTGACAAAGTGGCTTCATATTACTCACTTTTCTACTTAAAATATGAACATAAATCAGTTTAGTTATTAATTCCACAAATATCTTCCTAAGCCCTATTCTAAGCCCTCACGATACCATAGTGAAAGACCAACATGACCCCCCCCTTTCATTTTGTAGGGTAAGAAAGACTTTAAAAATCTTATAGTTACATGTTTCTGATTCATCATAATCCTCTGTGACAAAAAATAATTTCAAATGTTCATTGAATGTACCATAACATTTTAACCAATCTGGGTATTTTTATACAGGGATTTCTTTATTTTTTGCTTTGTGAATAAATCCTGTGATGAAAAACTTTATAACCAAACAATTATGCATGATTATGTCCTGAGGACGTATCTAAGAAGGAGTATTGTTCTGTTAAAGGAAATGTGTTTTCTGAGAAAAGACTTTTGGATTCATGTTACCTGATTGTTTTCGGAAAAGCTGAATCAGTTACATTCTCACCAGGAAGGATGAGGAGGACCAACTCCCTCATGGCCTCATGAAGTATGATTATATTTTAAACAGGCAAACAAATAACTTTACCAATTTTTTTAAAGTGACGCCTCCTTCTTTCATTTGGCTTGTCTTACATTGTTAGTGACATTTGATTTTTTTTTCATATTTACTTACACCAGCGATTCTCATACACTAGACTGCATTATAATAAAGCTGCATTATAATAAATGGGGGCCTATCTGCTTAAAATACATATTCCTGGGAGTCTAATTAACTAAGTGGTTCTGATATAAGGCCAGTTTGTGGAAAGTGATTTTAACATTAAGCCCTTCTGGGGGAAGAATTCAGATAACCAGCTTTAGAAGTAACAACTGTGAATGAGATAAAAAGACCAATAGCATAAAGGTGATTTATATCCCAAACTTACATTTCCAAAGTTCCAGAAGTTGAATGTCCCCGACGGTAATCCATAGGTAGGGAATGTGAAGGATTATTTTGGATTCTGAGTCCCGGAGTGTTCCTGCCTCTCTTGTTTCCAGCCTCTTCCCATTCATGCTGACCTCCCAGCCCTGCTCCCCACCTGCTGCTGGCCTAGAGAAGAAAGCCATTTCCATTGGCCTTGGCTGCCTGGGGAGATCTATATTACTCTGGGGAAGACAAGAGCTGTCCCCATCTTGGTAAAGTGTGAAATTCGGTTTTGATTGCAAAGGGAAGCCATTTCAACGGGATTACACCGTGACCATGTAGATTAAACTCAGCCATATGGCCTAGGATGCTTCTTCCTACTGCCAGGTAACTGCATTGCTAATGACGTGGTAATGACATTTTCAAATGAAAAAATAAGGCCACCTGGACTGGAATAAAGGAAGCAAAAAATGACAACATACCGGTAAACATGAACAGAGCTCTCAACCCTCTGTGGGCTTTGAGGAATTTATAAATATAACCAAATGAGCATGTCCCTGGTATTATGAAAGAGCTCTGCTTGCTTGGCATAGTAGAGAGAATTTCCATGTTTGCCTCAAAAGGGACTCCAAGGATCAACTGATAGAGATCGCTTGACCTCACTCAGCCTCAGTTTCTTCATCTGTTAAATGGGCATAAAAACACACTTTGCAAGGGTGTCGGAAGAACAAAACAGGTTATGTGATGGTGATTTGTAATCTGCTATTTGCTCTACACAGGTTAAAAAAAAAAAGATGGTTTTATTGGTCAGACCTCTCAGTTACAAGCAACAGAGATAAACTGACTGGCTTACACTGAAAGAAACTTATTGAAAGGCTTTCAGTTTTTCAGAGTAACTGGAAAGGCTGATTCCAAGGGTCAGAGATGAGGCTGGACAGCAGTCACAATCATGGTTAAAATAATTCCCTGCAATAGTTGGGTGAAGTTGTAGCCAATTCTGCCTCCAGCCTCTGGATGCCACCATTTATGCTGTCACCATCTCCAGGACCAGACACTGGATGTCCCACTGGCACCATGGAGCCATTGCCAGGAAATTGCTTGGCTGTAGCCATGGTCCCACCTGCCATTGTGACAAAGATGAATTCTCTGCTATCTCTGTTCTTTGTGCCAGTAGCTTTCAAGTCCACATCTGGGGTGGGAGCTTCTCATTGGTTGAGACACAGATGCAAGTGAGACCAGGAAAATGCTATCTGGCCTTGCCCACTTTTATAGTAGGAGATGGGCTCTGCTTTCTACCAAAATGCTGAAGAGCACTCAAGGGAAAGACACTCAGGTGCCAGGTAGCCCAAAACAAAACAAAATAACAAAAAACGACAAACAGTAGTGAACAAGGGGTCATCAAACTATTTCTGTAAAGGGTGACAAGTAGAAGGGCTCTTGGGTGGTTCAGCCTGTTAAGCATCCGACTCTTGATTTCAGCTCAGGTCATGATCTCAGGATTGCGAGGTCCAGCCCCACGTGGGCTGTGCCCTCAGTGAGAAGTCTGCTTGAGATTCTCTAACTCTCCCTCTGCCCCTCCCTTGATGTAGTTCATATAAATTAAAAATAAATAAATAAATAAAACAGGTAACAAGTAGATATTTTCTGCAATTGTAGTTTAAGAGAAGCAGAAACAATATGTAAATGAAAGTGTGGTTGTGTCCTAATAAAACTTTATTTACAAAGATAAGATTTGCCTTTCAGGCCATAGTTTACAGATATTTGCTTTAGAGTGATGTGGATGGTGACAAGTGGGGTAACTTTAGAAACTGTCCTTTGAGTCCTTGCTGGAAATGGATGCAATAGTAGCAATATTTACATTGTGCTCTGGCAAGACATCGCTCCTCATTCAGTTCTCTTGCCACTCCTAACTGTTGGTTTCTCTGTGAAAATCATTTCCTTGGTAGGGGGTTAAAAACAGATAAGCTATTTACATCCAAATAGAACTGAAGTTCAGATCTAAGCATTAGTTGAGAGGCTAATTTCCAGGTGAGCAGTATGGCGGAGGAGAAGGAACAAAAGACGGACCTTCCTTAGTCTCTGCCTTCCTACACAGTCACCCCTAGTGCCTTCTGGGTCTTGCAGGTGGTTCTCTCTCCAGCTCTGCTCCGTCTTTTAAGTCAAGTGTCATTATTGTTTGACATGGATGGTACCAGAAGAGCCCTTAGTTTACTCCAGGAGACTGGAGATTAGTTTCTTCCTGGGGCCTGTCAGATACACTGATGAAATAATCAGTAGCTTCTTATATTTTCTACGTGACATTCCCATAGACTGGTTTATGTGACCTGGGGGGTGGGTGGGATGGATGTCAGTCCTATGGACTTAATGACCAATCATCACAGGTGAATGTGAGCTGTCATATAGATGGAATAACTCCTTGACAGAAAAAAATAGTTTCCTTCTCTTCATCATTCATTTAACTCATAGGGGTTGTGATCCTAAAATATGTCATGTCCACATTGGGCACTGGGGCTATAAAGATGACTAAAATATAGTCTCTGTCCTGGAGGATTGCAATTAGTTTTATCATTATAAGCAAGCTCTTTTCCAGAAGCAGTCATTTATTATATCTGGTTCTCCCAAGGGTACTAAATGTTGCGGGGAAATGGGCTTATTCATCACTATATGGGGAAGGTCAGGCAACAATTTTATCAGAAATACCTTAGATGGCACGTGCAGAATACCCAACCTGTGATGGTGAAATCAAATATGAGGGACTTGTCCCTTTCTTCTTCCTCCCTCCCTCCCTCCGTCTCTTCCTTCCCTCCCTTCCACTTTCCTTCCTTGCTCCCTCCCTCCCTTCTTCCCTTCCTTTCTCTCTGAGCAAGAAGTCTGGCAGTAGGAATTGGGATTGGTATAATGGCTCAGGGTGCTCTCAGGTCACAGGGGCTGACTAGCTTTCCATTCTTACTTAGCATTTTGCTGGGTGCCTTGTGGCCCCAGGATGACTGCTCCATCTCTAGATTATATCTGGTTTCGAAGACAAGAAAGGCGAGGATAAAGAGGAGGGCTCTGCCAGCTGAAGCTGTTCTCCCTTAAAGTGTTTTCTTGAAACTTCCTCCATAAACTCCAATTGTATCTCTTTGGCCAGAACAATATTAAATGGCTAATGGAACGGGGCAAATGTAGCCAGAGATGGATTTTTAAGCCATGAACATGGTTGCTTCAAACACAAATGGGATTCTGTTAGCAAGGAAGAAGAGGAGGATGAATATTGGGTATCAAAGAGACTCAAGGTCCCTCTACAGTAAATTCTACACCAAGAATCACTTTATACTGGGGCGTCTAGGTGGGGGCTTCTGACTTTGGCTCAAAGGCTCAGGTCACGAACTCAGAGTCCTGAGATCGAGCCAGTGTGGAGCCCGAGTTCAGTGGGGAGTCTGCTTGTCCTTCTACATCCCACCTCCATACTCTTGCTCCCTCTCTCTCGGCTCAGGTCATGATCCCAGGGTCCTGGGATCGAGCCCCGTGTCGGGCTCTCTGCTCAGCGGGGAGCCTGCTTCCCTTCCTCTCTCTCTGCCTGCCTCTCTGCCTACTTGTGATCTCTGTCTGTCAAATAAATAAATAAAATCTTTAAAAAAAAAAGAGAGAGAGAGAGAGAGAGAGAGAGAGACACTTTACACCAATTCATGGATCCCACCACCAAGCTCTCAGTCCTTTCAGTTTTCCTTATTTGTCTGTACTTTTAAGTTGTAAACTAGACCAGCTTTCTCAACACAACATCATCAGTTTCATTTGTGAAGTCACTGGGTATTTAAAGGTCTCCTCGTTCAACCCTCTGAGCAACAGATGGTGAGAGGAAGGGCCAGAGATACTAGCTGACTAACCCAACATCACACAATTAGGAAGGGGTGTTTCTAAGATTAGAACCCGTGGAGTGGCTGCCAGGTATAACTTTCAAGGAGTATGTTCTCAGTAGGATTTCAAGATGGAAAGACGTACAAGCCATCAAGGCCAGGTGGAATCTTTTCTAATCCTTTCCTTGATTGGTGGATTCTGCATTTAAGCCCATGACACTGACATTGGTGTTAGAACTCCACATTCAGTCCTTCCTATCTTTGCCCATTCTTAGAGTCTTGAAGGGTCTTAATTCAGCTTTCATTAGTTGTTTAAGAGGTCTTGAAAGAACATGCCAAACTTGTTTTCCAAATCTGGGTTTCTGATGTTGTCACCCACCCAATATCCTCAACCAAAAACCCAAGAGTCATTTCTAAGATTCTCTCTTGCATTCTCTCCAACTGGTAACCAGTGAGCATCACCAAATCCAAAAGGTTCTATATGGTATCTGAAAAATCTGTAGAAACAGGGAAATATTCAGTTTATTGATTGATCTCTTTCCTCAGGTTAAAGATTAGACCTATTAGGCTTTAGTTTAGAGATACTGTGCCTGTGAAAGTGTCTGGAAGTTGAAGGAAATGTATACCATATGTTACTTGAAAACGTAAAAAATATATTGTTTAAACTTATTTTTTTTCTGTTTCCGGAGTTTTTAGAGACCCTGTATTTGTCTCTTAGATTCAGCTCCTGCTTTCCCAGCCCATGGCTTCCATCTTTGTTCAGGACGTTCTCATTTCTCCCTGGGTCTCTGTCTTTGAGATCAACCCCTTGTTTGTGTCACATCCAATCCATACCGCAGACAGCAGAGTACTTTAAAAATAATATGCAGACCTTACCATTGCCACTGGAGTGATTGCTCTGAAGTGTGACCATATATCTTTTATGGTTTTCCCACTGCCCATGATACTACCTCACTTATGAATGGTTGATAACCTAGCTCCTGCCTACAGTCTCAAGCAGATCTTCAATCATCCCTGTTGACCTTTATATCCCAGCAACACCAAACACTTTATAATCCCTTGCACGCTCTCACTTTTTCTCCCCTCATTACCTTTCCACATGCCCTCTTTGTTAGTCTGGTGTATTTATTTACCCTGTAAGTTCTGGCTCAGACATTGCTTCCTACAGGAAGCCTTCCTTGACCTCACCTTACACAGATCAATCACTTTTTCTCTGGAACTTTTACATATTCTGTTGTTATTTAGTTGCCCTTATCACAATGTTCCCTAATTTATTTGACTACAGCTCTTCCTTTCCTTTGTAAAGAAATGATCAAAACAAAAGGACTTTGAATTGTGTTTAAAATTCAGTAGTGCTGCCCAACTCACTTTTATTAAGTAGACTCTGCCGTATCAGGAAGAGAAATGATGGCAATTTTCATATTGACCTCCAGGAGTTACAATGAGCATTTTGTAGCTCTGAGAACAATAGCTCTTAAGAAAAGGAGCCAGGAAACTCCATGATGCTTCTCACTCACTCTAACAATTGGTGAATCCTCATTTATTGTCTAACAATGCTTCACAAGTCTTAAAAGTAACTGAATAAAAGGTTATTAGTGTGTGCTTCAAATTAGGGAGAAACCCTCAATTTTCAGAACACAAGAAGAGAACTTTTTTTTAAGATCTAGAGAACAGTAAGAACATCTGTAGCAAAGTTCAAACTGATTTGGGATTTTTCTTCTCAGCCCAAAAAAATCCAGGTAGCAGGGAAAGGAGAAAGGGTGTGGAGAGAATTTAGAAAAAATTGATCCGTATGTTAAAAGAGAAACTCGTATTTCTGTTCTCCTAATTTTTTTTCTCCTATAAGAGGAGCTTTTATATTTTGAGTTCACAGTAGATTGTTAGATATTTGGTAAAGGAGCTATGTTTGATATCCTCCATGCCTAGTTCAGAAACGATAGTAGGTGCTCAATAAATGAAGATTTTAATTAAATAACATTATCTAATGGGTGATTGGTTTTGACAAGAAAAGATCTAAAATCAAAGAGAAATAATAGACATGGCAAGAAAAAAACAGTGGCTGTATGAAATTGCAGGCCACAGGAAATGACCTAGTTCTGTGTTCACGGGCTGACCAGACCTGCGCCCAGCACTGGGGAACATGTGGCCTGTAGGTCCCGAGGCACAGCCCAGTGCAGGATGACCTGGTACACACCCCACGTCTCAGGCTTATCAGTTCTGGGCTCCATAACTCAAGTTCTGTTTTTCTGGTCGTGTCCCCACCCCCTTTCTTTTGTTGCCTTGCCAGTGACAAGCAACTTTTCTCCAGCATTTTATTCACAACATTTCTTTTCAAGCAACTTCAGGGAGTCCAGGTGTAGAAGTGCGGGGAGGCCCTCAGCACTGTGTGGGCCCACTGGGAGCAGGGATCCGACATCATTCTTCCTGGCCCCAATTCATATATTTTTTTTTATTTTGTTCTTGGAACCCTCTTCTTTATAAATCCATTCAGCAATTTTTTTTTTAAATTTATACAAATTCAATGTGTGTGTGGGTTTTGGGTGGGCTGTGGAAATTGATTTACGAGTCAACCACTTTTCTCTTTTCTTACCATCTCCGCTTGAGTGGTTTGTCGGCCCTGGGCCTTTCTTTCACTGGAGGAGAATAAGGTTGTCTATGGAAGAGGTCAGCATTTCAAATTGGTGGAGTTCAACTGCACAAATGACATAGAACTGACAAGAAAAGACAGGGGGTTTGGAGGTCACAGACTGCATAGGTCTCGCTTAGGGTTTTTGCTTTGTGATGAACCCTGGCACCAAAATGAATTAAATAACAGGCTTAAGGACTATTGAGGGAGGACTGAATGCAAATCAAAGATAAGTAGAAGTTTTCTTTCCTAAAAGGGGACTGATTTTTTTCCTTGCCTCTCCCCCTTCCATATCTACGCCAGCAAGAGCTGCCTGTTAAACATGATTTCGCCGGCATTATGCTGGACGCTTTCACGCCACTACCGCGGCGATGGCCTATCTTGGCCTATGATTAATGACCTGCTAGGCAATTTGGAAGCCATAATAACTCCGCGGTCCGCACACAAACTATATAGTCGCATTCCTTTTGCGGATTTGCCAAGCTGTTACCAAGGGGCCCACACAGAAGCCGGATTGCTTGAGAGATAGCGAAGCATTTTTGCGAATGCTATTTGGGTCTTATCTTGCTGGAAAGTGTGATGAGCAGCAGTCTCATTTACAAAATCCAGAGTGCAGATCTCATGGTTTCTTTATTTCAGCCCAGATTAGTGAAAACAAAAAACAAACAAAAATTGTGAAAGATAAAAAGAGGGAGGGAGGGAGGGAAGAAAGGAAGGAAGGAAGGAGAAAAAGAAAAGCCTGGTAAAAACCAATGTCTCCATATGGTCTTTAGGTTCTTAGTGATTACAAAGACAGCATATAGTGGTGTTCTCAAATTTCAAATCACAATCATCAATGCCTAATGCTGATAATGCCCTCTAAAAGCAAAGAGATTTTTGAAAACCCCGGTAGAAACAAAGGCTGCTCTTTAAGTTCACTGTTTGGAACGGTTTGCATGAACACTTCTAAACAGGCAACCGGTTTACTGGACTGAAGGAGGATTGGGCTGGGACTCAAAGGGTTGATGTCTAGTCTCAGTTCAGCCAGTGTCTCGCTCTTTGGCCCTGGATGCCTTTCTTCTCTTCTCTTGGCTGCGGTTGGTTTTGTTATCAGTTCAATGAGAAGGTTGGGTTGAGCAAATGCTCTAGCAGGCCTTTGCTGGCTCTAAGTTGTATTCATTTAGCAAGTATTTACTGAGGGCCCACCATGTGTGTGGCACTCTTTCAGATCTGGAGGTATTTAGGGAAGAAAGCAAAGATCCTTGTGCCACAGAAGCTTACCTCCTAGAGGGATGAGATAATCATAAACAATAAATGTAATTAATAAGTAAATGGTATCCATTCATGGATAAAAAGTGCTTTGGAAAAGGAAAAAGTAGGGCAGAATAAGGGGGAACAAGGACATGTGGTGGTGGAGTTGGATGCAGATTGCAATATGAAATATGGTGGTCAAAGTAGACCTCCATAAGAAAGTGGGATTTGGCAGTGACTTTTAGGTGATGAGAGGGTGAGCCACGCATTTATCCAAAGGGGAAACATTCTGGCAGAGCAAACTCCTTAACAGTCTGAGGATCTATGGGTACTGTTATTTTACCTTGATAACCCGTGGATTTCAGTCACTTAGCTGGCTGTTGCAGCTTTTTCACCCAGATTCATAATTCTCAACTTTGGCTACATGTTCAAAGTACCTTGGAGACAGAATAATACAGAGGTCTCAGTCCCATGTCCAGAAAATCTGATTTAATTGATATGGGGTGCAGCCCTGGCATAGAAAGTTTACAAACCTCCACAGGTGTTTCTAACATGCAACCAAGGTCAAGAACCACTAATCTACACCAAGCATGTCAACCCTTTCATAAACCTCCCTAAGGCTGTTTGTCACTGAGGAACGGCCTCTTTCAATTCACTATATCAAAGCAACGGTCACCTGGTTCTTGGACAATATCTCATTTAGAGCTTCTTATGCATAAGCCTTATATGTAGCACTGGCCATGCAAAGGAGAGCAAGGCTCATGCTATTCGGGAGATGATAGACATGTAACAATTCTTCACTGAGCTTGACATAGCTCAGTAAATCCTGTTGTGGGATGCTGAATGTCAGTTTATCACAAATGTAACTCATTCAAATTATGACTTCATGATATTTGCCATATCCATGTAAAATTGACTCTTGGCTTCTATTTAAATTCTTTCTTTGCCATAGCCCTTATCAATACCTGTGAAATCGATATAAATGAATCACCTTATTAAACAAATAGCTTCTCAAAATTTCAAAGTATGCATCTATATGCTAAAGACATTCACTGTCTGTCAACATTGCCTACTATCCATGAAAATGCTTTGCACACCACTTTGTCATACATCAATGAGTCTGTCTCTAGGATAGATACTGAAAAGTGAAATTGCTGGGATATAGGGCATTAGCATTTTAATTTTAATATATACTGCCAAATCGGCCTCCAAAAGAACCTCATCAACTCACACCAGACTACAGGATCATGTTCTACTTCTTAGTTGTGTTTTTCAAGTAGCACCACTGTGTGTAGGTAGTGGGTTCATTGAAATCTTCTCACCCACCATGGAAGGGATATATTCGCCTAGACCTATCCACACTCTCATCTGCAGCACAGAGAAGTCTGTTAGAGGTGGTTGGAAACTGGAATTGTCTGGCCCAAGTAGGGATGTGACTTCTCATCTGAGCACTGTGCTTTGACCAACTGAACTAAGCAGAGGGCCATCATTTTAGAGTAAGGGGCAGAAAATCACAGAAGCTGTGAAACTTCCAGCACATTCATATTGCATTAATGATGACAGAGAACAGAAATCCAAAATAATAGTGGCTGAAATAAGTTTGGAAAGTAAGTTCTCATACTTAACTGTCAGTATCTAATAAGCTCAGGGATAGCATTGAAGATCTGTGGTGGTAGGAACCCAAACCACTGTATCTTCCTCCACTTTTCTCAAGGTGTTCCTTTGTTCCATCTGATCTAAGATGGTGCACCACCATATGCCAGCCAGGGTGGTGGTGGGCAGGGGGTGGTGGAGGAAGACACACCCTGAAGTCACATTTACTCTGCTCATACACAAAATTTAGTCAATTGGCCACATATATCTGAAAAGGTGTCTGGGAAATGTTGAGTTTTGTTTGTTTGTTGGTTGGTTGGTTAATATAGTCACGCACTCAGCTAAAAAAAACCAGTGGTTCCATTACTGTGACAGAGAAGGTGAGAACAGGTAATGTCAGACAATAGTAATCTTACAGTACTTGTCAAAAGGGCCATTACACAGGATCTTAATGATGGAACAAATGGCAAGTGACATATGGAGATTCATTTATGTTTTAAAAAGTGTTTTCAGAGGTGCCTGGGTGGCTCAGTGGGTTAAAGCCTCTACCTTCAGCTCAGGTCATGATCCTGGGGTCCTGGGATAGAGTCCTGCATGGGGGGGGGGGTGTCTCTGCTCAGCGGGGAGCCTGCTGCCCCCTCTCTCTGTCTGCCTGCCTCTCTGCCAATCTGTGATCTCTCTGACAAATAAATAAATTAAATATTTTTTTAAAAGTGTTTTCATATATGTTGTCTCATTTTGCACTCACATAATCCAGTGGATTAGAAAAGTGGGGAGGGAAGAACTCAAGAAACTGACGGAATGGATGGTTGAGACAATTGCACTATGAACAAGCACTGTGACTTGCTGTACTTGATTTAAGAGCCTCATTGGGTTGTTACTAAAACACACTCCTATTATCCCAAATGCTTGATTCTGCAGAAGATAGGATTTCTGAGAGAATGGAGATTTTTTTTTTTTTATGGAAACATGAAAACTAGTTGGAAATAATGAGGTAAGGAGGTAAGGTGAAGATTCAGGGAGGCAGTTTTGGGAGCTCAGCAGACAGACAGGACCATGGAGATACATAGCCTTTTGAAGGGCCACATTCAGCTATCTGGGATGATCACTAACATGACGAAGAACTTGCATAGTTGGGATTTATTTTTTAAAGTGGTGTCAGCAGTAGGGCTGATGGATTGACTGGGTGGTATGGGGACAAGGGAGCAAAATAGAGCCCCTGAAGATACTGTTGTTTTATGCTTTGTGTTTCTGTCCATTCTGTACTGTTCATCCTTTTCTTTCTCAATGTGGATCATCATTTGAGCCTCAGCAGAGAGGTCATCTCTTTTTGGAAACCTCCAACCTCTAGTTAGAATGAATCTCTCCTTCCTTCTCTACTTTTTATTCAAAAATTTCTACATTTGATACTTTACTGAAGAAATTTATAGCCTATTAGTGCCCCCAGGATCAGGAACGATATTAGAGTACTTGCGTCTTGGTTAATGCTTACCCTGGCTGAATTGAAACCATTCAGTCCTGCATTTTGTTGACACCTCGTGAAAGCAAAAATTAGTAAGAAGTGGTAGAAAGCCATATAATCGGTTGTAGTAGTCTGGATTCAAATTCTACCCCAGCTTCTAGGGAACTCAGAAATCTTGGGCAAGTCATTTCAGCTTTTTTGACATGAATAAACTTGTCTGTTTAATGAGATAAGATACAAAGCCTCTTGTATCTCAGAGTTAATGATTAGTGTCTTTTTTAAAAATGTGTAACCAGAATGTTTAGGAGTTTTAACTGAATAATTATATCAAAAGTATGGGTACAACCTCCAGAAGTTAAAGATTCTTAGAAAGTTACAATAATGAAAATAGTACAGTAATAATTCACTAATTAGTAAATGAATCAATGGAATGGAATACAACATCTTGAAAAAATATTTACAAAAAAAGTAGTATGAGAAGTATGGTATTGGCACAAAAATGGATACATGGGTCAATGGAATAGAGCAAAAAATCAGAAATGGACCCACAACTGTAAAGTCAACTAAGCTTTAACAAATTAGGAAAGAATATCCAATGGAAAAAAGACACTCTCTTCAACAAATGATGTTGTGGAAACTGCAAAACAGCCACATGCAGAAAAATGAAACTGGACCACTTTCTTACACCAGACACAAAAATAAATTCAGAATGGATGAAAGACCTAAATGTGAGACAGGAAACCATCAAAATCCCAGAGGAGAACATAGGCAGCAACTTCTGTGACCTTGGCTATAGCAACTGCTTATCAGACATGTCTCTGGAGGCAAGGGAAACAAAAACAAAAATGAACTATTGGGACTTCATCAAGATAAAAAGCTTTTGCACAGCAAAGGAAACAATCAACAAAACTAAAAGGCAGCCTACAGAATGGGAGAAGATATTTCAAATGACATATCCTATGAAGGGTTAGCATCCAAAATCTATAAAGAACTTATCAAATTCAACAACCAAAAAATAAATAACCTAATTAAGAAATGGGCAGAAGACCTGAATAGACATTTTTCCAAAGAAGAGATGCAGGTGGCCAACAGACACATGAGAAAATGCTCCATATCATTCAGCATCAAGGAAATACAAATCAAAACCACAATGAGATATAACCTCACACCAGTGAGAATGGCTAATATTAACATAGAAAACAACAGATATTGGCGAGGATGCAGAGAAAGGGGAACCCTCTTACACTGTTGGTTGGAATGCAAACTGGTGCAGCCATTGTGGAAAGCAGTTTGGAGGTCATCAAAAAGTTGAAAATAGAGCTACCCAACAACCTAGCAATTGCACTACTAGGTATTTATCCAAAGGATACAAAAATGCAGATTTGAAGGGGTACATGCACCCTAATGTTTATAGCAGCATTATCAACAATGCCAAATTATGGAAAGAGCCCAAAAGTACATCAACTGGATGAACTGAATGGATAAAGAAGTGTGGTATATATACACAAAGGAATATTACTTGGCCATCAGAAAGAATGAAATTTGCCGTTTTCAGTGACAGGGATGGAGCTAGATTATATTATGCAAAGTGAAATAATTCAGAAAAAGATAAATACACCATATGATCTCACTCAAATATGGAATTTAAGAAAAGAAACGGATGAACATAGGAGAAGGGGGAAAAAAGAGAGAGGCAAATCATAAAGGACTCTTAACTATAGAGAACAAACTGAGGGCTGCTGGAAGAGAGGTGGACCAGGGATGGGTAAATGGGTGATGAGCATTAAGAAGGGCACTTGTGCTGATGAACACTGAGTGTTATTATATATAAGTCCTGAATCACTAGATTCTACACTTGAAACCAATTTTACCATATATGTTAACTAACTAGAATTTAAAAGAAAATTTGAAATGAAAAAAAAAAGTAATATGAGATAGTGGACCATTACAAACCAGTGGGGAATGTATATGTTATTCAACATATGATAAAATTGGGTATTTGAGGAGAAAACTGTAAGTTACTTTCTGTTCTTACTCCATAATGCAATAATCTGGCTTAAGTGAGGGACCAGTATAAAAGATAAAGCCATGAACAATTAAAAGACAAAATAGGCCCTTATTTAACTGACTTGTAGGAATGTGAAGACATTTTTAAGCACAAGAACAATAAAAAAAAACACACAAGACAGGAAATAGATTAGACTGTAAGGACAATTTAAAATTAAGTATATTACATTGTCATAACCATATTAAAAAGCAAAGAATGATCCGGTAAAAGTATTTGTAATGCACATTACAAATATTTAGTACTTTCAATAAGTTTTATAAACCAATAAGATATGCCAAAAGTTTATAATAGAAAATAGGCAAAAGACACAAACAGGTCATTTATAAAATATAAGGATGGTCAGTAAAGATTATTAGCACCACCCTCTATCTAACCAACTGAGCTAGCCGGCCAGCTTGGTCATTAAAGATTAGAAAAATATTCAACTTCACCAGTGATTAAAGACATGAAAATGTAAATGATATTTTTCTGTCCATTTAAAATATAAAAATGAAAAAAATTGTAATACTCAATTTAGGCCATAGAAATAAATATTTCACAATGCTGTGTGGGAATCCAAGTTGACATAGCCCTTTGGGAAAAAAAATTACAGTATATATCAAGAATTTTGAAAATCTCATACCCTATAAACCAGAACTACCACTCATTGGGATTAACATCCAAGAAAATAGTCATAAATATAAGCAAAAATTTATCTTTAAAGACCATAATTGAAATACAACTTACAGTAGCAAAAACTTGGGAATAATCTTAATGACCAGAAATAAAGGAATTGTAACATAAATGATGGTGGAGCCATAATTGATAACTATTAGGGTCTTCATTAAAAAGTGTTTGGGGCACCTGGGTGGCTCGGTAGGTTAAGCCTTCAGCTCATGTCATGATCCCAGGGTCCTCGGATCAAGCCCTGCATCTGGTTCCCTGCTCAGTGGGGAGTCTGCTTGTCCCTCTCCCTCTGCCCACCACCCCCCAGCTCCTGCTCTTGTGCACACACAAGCTCTCTCTCAAATAAATAAATAAAATCTTAGAAAAAAGTGTTTGTTTGAAGTCTGTTTATTGATTTGGAAATGATCACAATAAACAGTTAAGTGAAATTTAAAAAGTAGGATCCATAAACTGCATATTCAGTATGTACTCAACCCAATTGTGTAAATATAGTGTATATAACCATCCATAGAGAATATGGAAGAAAAGAAAGAGCATGCTAACATTCTTGGGTAGCAGGATTTCAGATAGTTTTAAATATCTTTTTAAATATTTCCTGTGTGAGGGGCGTCTGGGTGGCTCAGTGGGTTAAGCCGCTGCCTTCCGCTCAGGTCATGATCTCAGGGTCCTGGGATCGAGTCCCGCATCGGGCTCTCTGCTTAGCAGGGAGCCTGCTTCCTCCTCTCTCTCTCTGCCTACCTCTCTGCCTACTTGTAATCTCTCTCTGTCAAATAAATAAAATCTTTAAAAAAAAATTCCTGTGTGAGAGTACATTTTATTTATATAAGCAGAAAAACGTAAATGTCATGAAATCTAGCAACAAGTAGACAAGCAAGCAACCTTTTTCTCCCTCCTTCCTTACTCCCCAGCATGTGTCATAGATGATCTAGGGAAAAATTGCTTTTTCAGAGTCTGGGTTTTTAACTCAGACAGCCCAAGAATAAGGCTGGATTTGATTCACAGACTCATTTGTAGGAAATTAATGATGGGATACAAAACATGCAATTTATTGAGCACCTCTTATGTGCCAGGCAAGATGCCAAGCATTTGGCAAACATCATTGCACATTAGCTGCTGAAGACCCACTGCAGTCCCCCCCAGGGGCTCCCTCTGAATGGTCTTTTCTGGTGGGACCATCCACTGCTACACAGAGAGGGAGGAAACAGGTGAATCCCTGTGTTCTCAGCCAGAATTCAGAAACTGTTTCTTCATACCTAGGAATACATCTAATCAAAGAGGCAAAGAATCTGTACTCAGAAAACTGTAGAATATTCATGAAAGAAATTGAGGAAGATACAAAGAAATGGAAAAAACATTCCACACTCATGAACTGGAAGAACAAATATTGTGAAAATGTCCATGCTATGTAAAGCAATCTACACATTTAATGCAATCCCTATCAAAATACCACCATCTTTTTTCAAAGAAATAGAACAAATAATCCTAAAATTTGTATGTAATGACAAAAGACCCTGAATAGCCAGAGGAATGTTGAGAAAGAAAACCAAAGCTGGAGGCACCACAATTCAGGACTTCAAGCTCTTTTACAAAGCTGTAATCATCAAGACAGTATGGTACTGGCACAAAAGCAGACACACAGATCAATGGAAAAGAATAGATAGCCCAGAAATGGACCCCCAACTCTATGGTCAACTAATCTTTGACAAAGCAGGAAAGAATGCCCAGTGGAAAAAAAGACAGTCTCTTCAACAAATGGTGTTGGGAAAATTGGACAGTCACATGCAGAAGAATAAACCTGGACCATTTCCTTACACCACACACAAAAATAAACTCAAAATGGATGAAAGACCTCAATGTGAGACAGGAATCCATTAGAATCCTTGAGGAGAACACAGGAAGCAACCTCTTCCACCTCAGTCACAGCAACTTCTTCCTAGAAACATTGCCAAAGGCAAGGGAAGCAAGGGCAAAAATGAACAATTGGGACTTCATCAAGATCAAAAGCTTTTGCAAAGCAAAGGAAACAGTCAACAAAACCAAAAGACAGCTGACAGAATGGGAGAAGATATTTGCAAATGACATATCAGATAAAGGGCTAATATCCAAAATCTATAAAGAACTTATCAAACTCAACACCCAAAGAACAAATAATCCAATTAAGAAATAGGCAGAAGACATGAAGAGACATATCTGCAAAGAAGAGAGCCAAATGGCCAACAGACACATGAAAAAGTGCTCCATATCAATCAACATCAGGGAAATACAAATCAAAATGTCAATGAGATACCACCTCACACCAGTCAGAATGGCTAAAATTGACAAGTCAGGAAACGACAGATGCTGGTGAGGATGTGGAGAAAGGGGAACCCTCCTACACTGTTGGTGGGAATGCAAGCTGGTGCAGCCACTCCGGGAAACAGTATGGAAGTTTCTCAAAAAGTTGAAAATAGAGCTACCCTATGACCCAGAATTGCACTACTAAGTATTTACTCCCAAAATACAAATGTAGTGATCTGAAAGGGCAGATTTCTTTTCCCAAATTTCACAATCTGGATCCTCATCTTATAAGAACACCAGTCACCAATCAGGATCCACCTTCATCCAGTATGTCTTCTTTTTCCCTTTGGTGTAGGAATATAGATCCCACCTTATAACTCAGAGATGCTGAGAAATTTGCCTAAGTCACACAGTAAATACACAAGAGGCATTTGAATGAAGTCTTTCTGATTTCAAGCACATGATCTTTCTACTATACCTGGTGCATCACCTTTGGGTCAGGTCTAAGGTCTAGTCCTGGTCCATTATTTACTAAGTGATGTAACCTGGAGTAAGCGTCTCCATCTCTTAGTTTTGCTGAAATCCCTTCTCTTTAAATGGAGCTAATAAATGTCATCTTCATTGGTTTTATGAGTATCTAGAAAATTGAAGTAGAATGTAGTGGTAAGGGCTAGGTTTTGGGTTTAAACAGCTTTAAACTGGAGTCTTGGCTCTATGAGACTCTGGACATTTTGTATATGCTTCCCCAACCCTTAATTTCTTTATCTGTAAAAAAAGGAGATAATATCTCCTACTTCAGAGGTTTATTGTAAAGATTAAATGGGATCATATATTTAACACACTTAGCTCATTATCTACCAATAGTAAGCAAGCCCTTAAAGATGATCTATATTTTTGTATTTGAAAATATTTTCTAGGGGCGCCTGGGTGGCTCAGTGGGTTGAGCTGCTGCCTTCGGCTCAGATCATGATCCTGGGGTCCTGGGATCGAGCCCCACATTGGGCTCTCTGCTCAGCCGGGAGCCTGCTTCCTTCTCTCTCTCTCTCTGCCTGCCTCTCTGCCTGCTTGTGATCTCTCTCTGTCAAATAAATAAATAAAATCTTTAAAAAGAAAAAAAAAAGAAAATATTTTCTAAAGTACGAAGTTTTAACTAATGTCAGTTATTAAAATTGCATTGTGTTTTGGGTTTGAAGGAATCATGTGCTCTCAGAGGACAAGGTGATCGCCCTGGCTTTTGTCTAACTGAATGTCACCCAGGTTTGACCATCAGCTGCAATTAAACCTCTGTAGAGCCACTCTCCGACTGGAGATTTGCCACACAGGAGGACAAAAGCTCCTGCCACAGAGTTCCCAAATGCTCCACTCCCCAAGTAGGGGGAGGGCCACCAGCCTGTTGGAGGCACTATAAGGTTTCAGGGTCTCTGACAAGTCCCTCATTAGCTCATCCTCATTCGCACACTCCAGGACCTGACAGCCTGCATCAGTCTGTTGGTTGTTCCAAGCTGTCACGTGGCTGGCCTCCCTAGACCTGTTTCAGCTCGAGCAACTCTGGGCAAGACAGAATGTTTATCAAGGTATTCACCAGGGTATTCTAAACAGCCTTGAAAACATTTGCCTGGCTCCCTCTGCTGATACCCCCAGGGAGCCCTCATTTGTAAAGTTAGCCTTTTAGCTTCCATTCCCTTCCCTTCTCCAAACGCTCACTTCTTCTTCACTCAGATAAAGACGGATACATGTGCCAGGTTCAGGGTGACGGCCGTACCCACAGCCCTGTCTGAGGGAAGTCACTTTATGCATAAATCTTAATGCTTTCTAACCACATGAGTTTGACCACAGCCCTGTAGACCTGAGACCAGGGCCTGCCCCAAGAGAAGCTATCTGCAGGCAGCCTAAGAAGTTAGCTTGGTTTAAGATTTTTGGCCAGCAGGGGAGCTCAATTCCTCATGGTGACCTCAGTGCCCAGACAACCTCTCTCTTTTGAGATGTTGGACTGGAGACACCCTTAAAGACATGTGGCCAGTGAGGTGGAATCAGCTGAGGGAAAGTAGTGACCAGAAGCCACAACAAGGCAGACACTAAGAAGCAGAGGAAGGCCTGTCCAGAGAAAAGTGTTAGACAGAGAGAGGGAAGGAGTGCTGAGTACAGAGGAATTGTGATGAAGACCCTCTGAGGGAACTGTTGTTAATGTGGCTCTTGAGCCACCAGAGACTCAATTCAGACATGGTGGTTTTTGAGGCGCCCCAAATAGTAATTCTGACTCTGTTATTTTGTTCTTAGGCTATAAGCAATTGTCATGAACTCTGATGCCTTGAGGAAAAAGGAAGTGTGTTAGAAAGCTGTGGGAAGGCTCCTAGAACTAAAGAGTGATTGAAGAAGCAGGCCTGGCAGAGAGCAGAGGGCAGACCTGCTTGGGATCCCGGGTTCTCCTCTTCCGTGAGTCCAGCGCAACTCTGACTTCACCCCCACTTGAGAGCTAAACCATCATTGAGATAGACCGCATATAGTACCGTGGTCCTGCCTGTGATGAGGGAGTTGTAGGAAAATTCATTTGACAGACTTTAGGCTTCCTTGACAGAAATATGGGTGGGCTGGCTGCTGGTAGGAACAAAGAAATAGACATCTTGTCCTCTCAGTCTGGCTGTGTGGCTGCTGACCCTGCTTCCTGCCCCTGCTGCAACCTCCCAGTTTTACCTGAACCTGTCTCACAGAAGTGGCCCTCCTTTATCCATTCAAGTTTTGCACCTGTTTTGAAATGGTACTGAATTTTTTTCTTGTTTTATTGGTCAGGCATAAGTAGAGGGCACTAGTGTTCCCGTTCCCTTTCTCTTTTTTGTATCAAGGGCTGTTGTCATGTGATTTTCCAGCTCCTCCTGCTAGAGGACCAGCAGACTTTCTTGCCCCTTGTGTGTGTGTGACTTGTGTCAGGCACTGGGATGCAGATGGAAAGAAGCATAGGCTTGAATCCTGCTTGAGAAGCTGGGCTTTGTCTGTTTGTACTTCTGATCCTGCCAGAAAAATGACATGATCTAGGTAGCCTACAGGTTCCAGGACATTGGCAGTTCTGCAGAACACACCCTCATGTACCTTGCACCTGGGAACCAAGCCCAATCGAACCCAACCTAGATCAGCAGACCTCCAGCTGACCTGCAGGTGAATGAGCAAGGAGATGTGTTTAGTTTGGAGACGGTTCATTACACAGACTTATTATGGTGATAGCTGATACATACATGTTGCCATTCAGTAAAGTGTAATGGAAATAAGGAAGATTTTGTAATAAGATTTATTTTGGAATCCTGCTCTCAATATTTACTAGCTATGGAGCTCTAGGGGAAACTTCCTTGAGCCTCAGTTGTTAGGGCAATGGGAATAATAATCTCTTTCTTACTTCCCTTTTCCTATAGCACTTTTAAAAGACAGCTTTATTAAGGAATAGTAGATATAAGTAAATTACATGTGTGTAAGATGGATAATATAATAAGCTTGACATATATGTGTAGCCATGAACCATAACCACAGTTAAGATAATAAACAGATCCGGGCTGCCTGGGTGGCTCAGTGCATTAAGCCTCTGCCTTCAGCTCAGGTCATGATCTCAGGGTCCTGGGATTGAGTCCCACGTCAGGCTCTCTGCTAGGCAGGGAGCCTGCTTCCTCCTCTCTCTCTCTCTCTCCTTGTGATCTCTCTCTGTCAAATAAATAAAAACTTAAAAAAAAAGATAATAAACAGATATATCACCCAGAAGACTTTCCTGGGGCCTTTTTGTAATTTCTCTTTCCTTGACCTTCCATCCCCAGGCAACAACTGATCTGCTCTCTGCCAGTATAGACTAGTTTACATTTTCTAGAATTTTCTTGAAATGGAAACATACAGCATATACTCATCTTTTTTATTTGTTTGGGTTCTTTGGCTCAGCAGAATTATTTGGAGATTCATCATGCTGTTGTTTGTATCAATAACTCATTCCTTTAAAATTCTGAGTAGTGGGGCGCCTGGGTGGCTCAGTGGGTTAAAATTCTGAGTAGCTTCCCATTGCATGGATGAAACATGCTTTGTTTTTCCCTCCACCTGTAGGTGGACATTTGTGTTGCTAACAGATTTTGACTATCAATAATATAAATATTAATGTATTAAGTCTTTGTGTGACAAACTCTTTCATTTCTCTTGGGTGAATACCTAAGAGTAGAATGGCTGGATTTTAGGGTAGGTGTATGATTTTGTTTTATTTTTCATTTTTTAAAGATTTTCTATTTATTTGACAGACATAGATACAGGGAGAGAGGGAATAGAAGCAGGGGGAGTGGGAGAAGGAGAAACAGGCACCCCGCTGAGCAGGGAACCAGATGTGGGACTCAATCCCAAGACCCTGAGATCATGACCTGAGCCGAAGGCAAATGTCCAATGACTGAGCCAGGCATCCCCTTGTTTTATTTTTAATTGAGATTTTTATTGAGAAAATGGTGGATTCGCTTGCAGTTGTAAAAAATAATAAAGATCTCATGTACGTTCTTCCCAGTTTCCACGAATGGTAACCTTTGCAAAACTATAGTATAATATCACAACCAGGATATTGATGTTGATGCAATCCAGCAATCTTATTCAATGTATTCATTTATGAGTATGCTTATTCTTATCTTCAATTCTGTGGGTGTATTTAATTCTATGCAGTCTTACCACATGTACAGGGTTCTGTATCTGCTACTACAGGCAAGATACCGACCAGTTACATCACCACAAGGATCTCTCCTATTGCCCTTTATAGACGCTCCTCTTTCCCCTCATCTCTAGTCTGGATAGCTATTAATCATTCCTTCAGCTATACAGTTTTATAATTTTTAAAGAAGTTATATATATGCAATTGTGCAGTATCTAATCTTTTGGGTTTGACTTTCTTTTTTCCCAATTGGTAGACTTCCCTGAGGATTTGTCTAAGTTGTTCGATGTATCAATAGTTTTCTCTTTGTTTATTGCTGAGTTGTATTCCATAGTGTGTATATACCACACTTTGTTTAGCCATTCCCCTGTTGAAGAATATGTACTCTTATTTCAGTTTTTGACTATTACAAATAAAGCTGCTATGAACACTTTTTGTTTTTGTTTTTGTTTTTGTGTATATGTTGTGTTTAGAAGTAAGTTTTTATTTCTTGGAAGTAAATCCCCAACGATACAATTACTGGATTGTGCGATAATTGAAAATTTAGTTTTATTAGAAACTAAAAAATTCCTTTCCTGAGTAGGTCTACTATCGTATATTCCCACAAGCAATGCATGAACTACCTAGTTTCTCTACATCCTTACTATTGTTTGGTGCTTAACATTTTAGTCATTCTAATAGGTGTGTAGTGATATCTCATTATGGTTTTAACATTCATTTCCCCGACGGCTAATGACGTGGAATATTTTTTTTCATGGGCTTGTTTGCCATGTCCATAACCTTTTCTGTAAACTGTCTATACGTGTCCCTTGCTTTCTAATTTAATATTTTCTTTACTGTTGAATTTTGGAAGATCCTCATATATTCTGGATACTTACCTTTTATCAGGCAAAGATTTTCTCCCAAGCTTAGCTTATATTTTCCTCCTCTTCACATAGGCTTTCATAAAGTAAAAATGTCTCTATTTTGTCACAATTCAATTTAATAACCTCTCCTTTTTACAGATCTAAGCACTCTCAGCCTAGCCCTAGGTCCCAATGACTTCCTCTTGTTTTTAGTCTAAAAGGTTTATAGTTTTAACATTTTGTGTTTAAGCTAATGGTCTATTTTGACCTAATGTTTCTTCAAAGCATGAGATATAGGTTGAGGTTCGTTCTTATGACTATGGACATCCTATTGCTATGGTGACCATTTGTGGAATATCTATCTTTTCTCCCTTGTGTTGCTTTTGCACTTTTGCCAAAAATTAGTCAGGCATATTTATGCGAAATTGTTTCTGGATTCTCTCTTCTGTTCCATTTCTCTATCTATTGATCCATCAGCACCGCACTGTCTTGAATATTGTAGGTAAATAGTGAGCCTGACTATTGGGCAGAGTGGCTATTTCTACTTTATTCTTTTTTATTACTATTGTTTTAGCTATTCTAGAATTCAAAATTCATAGTTAACAGGTCTTTGAATTCAAGTTGACCCTTGAAAAATGGTGTGCCACTTCTGGCACAGTGGCTTCTGGCTTCATTCGTTTCAGATGAGAAACCCATTGTCAATTTCAAATTGATCATTCAAATCCTATTTCTTATAGATAATGTGTCATTTCCATTTTTTCCTTTGTCTTTGTCTTTAGTTTTTCAAAGTTTAATTATGTTGTGTCTTAGCATGGAATTCTTTGGGATTATTCTGTTTATTCACTTGGCTTCTTGGATCTGCAACTTTGTGTCTTTTGTCAAATTTAGGACATTTTCAGTAATTGTTTCTTCAATCCTCTTTCAGTTCTCTTGTTTTCTCCTTTCCTTCTGATAATATAATGATATAAATTTTGTGGTTTTTTTGTTATTGTTCCACAGATCTCTGAGTTCTGCTCAAATTTTTATTCTATTTGCACTCTGTTAATACAGTTTTTATAAGATTGCAAATGGTATTGATTTTGTAAAATTCCAATTTCCAATTGTCCATTACTAATTGTAGAAATAAAACTGATTTCTGTATTTTGATCTTATATTCTGCAACCTATTAGCTCTAGTTTCTATGTCACAAATTCCATCTAATTTTCCATATAGATTTTCTTCACTGATGATTATGTCATCTTCAAATAATAGCAATTTTACTTTATCCATCTTAATCTAGATATCTTTTTTTTCTTGTTGCTGCATTTGCTAGAACCTTCAGTACAGTGTTGAACAGAATACCTTTTTTCCTGATCTGAGTTCTTCCTGATTAAGTATGACATTAGTTGAAACTGCTTTATAGATGTCACTTATCAAGTTTAAGAACTTCCTCTTAATTACAGTTTTCATATATATATGTGTATATATATATATATATATATTCTTGCTAGATAGAAAAAACATATGTATACATATACATATTCAGTTTTTGTTTATTAATATGGTGAATTACCTTGATAAATGTTAAGGTATTAAAATGACCTGGCATTTCTGGGATAAATCCCACTTGGAAATGGTACATTTATCATCATTATATTTTGGAGATGCTGGTCTGCAGTTTTCTTGTAATGTCTTTGTCTGATTTTGGTATCAAAGTAATGCTGGCCTGAAAGAATGAGTTGGACAATATTCCCTTCTCTTGGGTTTTCACTTTCCTGGAAGATTTTGGGTAAAATAAACATTATTTTCTTCTTAAATATTTAGTATGAGTGAAACCATCTGGATTCTGAGTTTTCTGTGTAGAAAATATTTCCTAACTACAAATTCAATTTCTTTAATAGATAGGGCTCTATATAATAGATTAATCTCAGCTGGTCTGGATTGACCACATGCTTGTCTCCAGAGATATTAACTCTTAGATAATCATATTTTGCAGCCTTGGCTGAGTTGTTTCATAACAGGGTGTATCAGATTGTCATCATTTTTTAGTAATAATGATTGGACTTACAATTTCAGCGTTGTTTCAATGGATCTGGGAGGTTCAATGGTTAAGCCTGGTCAGACACACAATTACAATGTATTTATATGACCAGCTTGTTATAAGAGAAGCCTACCATGAAGAAACTTTTGCTTTTCTTATACTGAGGTGCTTTGCACACGTGCTTGTGATAGTTCAAGTTGTGGGGACTATGTATGTCCTATGTAACCTGATCCACTGTTTGAAGAAATGAGACTTCTGGAATTCCTTCAAGCACTTATTCTTTCCTCGTAAATATCATTTCTGATCTTCTTAATTCCTTTGGTAAATCCAGATTTTTATCTGGTATCATTCTCCTTCCACCTGTAGCATTTCTTCTAACTTTTTTTTTCCTGATGATACATTTTTCCATATTTGCATGTCTGAAAAATTCTTTCTTTCACTTCTTTGTTTCTGAACAATATTTTTACCAAGTACAGAATTTTAGGTTGGTAAGGGTTTGTTGCTGTTGTTGTTGTTGCTGTTGTTTTCAGTTTTATGATGATATTGTTTCATTACTTTCTCACTTGTGTTCCTCTCTGATGAGGTATCTGATGGAATTCTTATATTTGTTCCTCTGTACAAAATATTTCTTTTTTTCTCTGATTTTAAGATTTTCCACTCATAATTGATTTTAAGTAATTTGATCATGCTGTGCCCTAGTATAGTTTTCCTCATGTTTCTTGACTTGGTACTTGAGATTCTAGAATTTTGAATTTGTAGTTTTCTTCAAATTTGGAAAAATGCTGGCCATTATTTATCTACATATTATTTTTGTAGACACTGTCCCACCCCCACCCCAAGCCCCTGGAATTTAGGGACTCCAATTATACATATATGCACTACATATTGTCTCATATCCCACTGATGTTCTAGTCACCTTTTATAGTCTTTTTCCTCTCCTCTCATTTCATTTTAGGCAGTTTCTATTGCTGGCTTCAATTTAAGTAATCTTCAATGTCCAGTCTCCTATTAATCCTATCAATGTTTTTCTTTACCTGAGGCACTGTGATTTTCATCTCTTGATGTTCAGTTGAGAATAAAAGTTAAGTCTATACTAAACTTTTTCCACTCATATGTGTTGACTCCTCACTTAAAATTTAATGTCCTATAGGTCAAGGAACAAATATAATTTTTTTTGTGTCTCTCCTGGCAACTAAAAACAGAAAGTAGCTGAGTGACATTGGGACTTTCTAGAAAATGTCTCTAAATCTCAGTTTCCTGGTCTATAAAAAGGGAGGCAATATTATTGGGTTATTATAGATGATTATTAAATGTCATCATTTACCAAATGTATGTCTTTGTGCCTTAACACTCCATGGTTTTTTTTTTCCAATTCATTTCTATAATTTTTTAAAATTTATTTTCAGCATAACAGTATTCATTATTTTTGCACCACACCCAGTGCTCCATGCAATCTGTGCCCTCTCTAATACCCACCACCTGGTTCCCCCAACCTCCCACACCCCACCACTTCAAACCCCTCAGATTGTTTTTCAGAGTCCATAGTCTCTCATGGTTCACCTCCCCTTCCAATTTCCCCCAACTCCCTTCTCCTCTCTAACTCCCCATGTCCTCCATGCTATTTGTTATGCTCCACAAATAAGTGAAACCATGTGATAATTGACTCTCTCTGCTTGACTTATTTCACTCAGCATAATCTCTTCCAGTCCTGTCCATGTTGCTACAAAAGTTGGGTATCCATAGTTTTAATAAAATGAGTTAACCTTTCTCTCATTCAGAGTAACTATCCCAGTAAATGGGTCTAACTATCCCAGTAAAAAAAACTATCCCAGTAACTATCCCAGTAAACTATTCCAGTAAAAACCCTGCAGTCAGGATTCACTGGAAATATACTGGAAAATATTTAACAACCAACTATAGAGAGGGGGAAAAAGCATCCTGATTGTTAGTATTTCTCATTATCTTGATGAAAATTCTGTCCTAGATGATTTTCAATCAACAAGACATCAATGAACATAGAACTAGGAAGAGATGAATAGTAACACACCATTATACAATATTTCCATCATACAGATTCATATACAATAGATGCAAATCACCTCAAGTGCACAGACAATAATAAGATGTAGTAGAATGCGTGTGATGAGTTTTGGATATCATTATCTTCATTTTTAATATAATTTATTTTGTTTACGTTTATTGAATGCTTAATAATGGCTGTGTTTAAAAACTGGCTCACACAATTTGGAAAACTTAGCAACTGGCTCTTGTAAGCCAGTACCAGCCAACTCTGAGGCCCTGTTCTGTTTCATCTACCACTCCCCTAACCTGCCTTTCTAGGGCCATCTTTAAGTATGTAGCTGGAACAGTAGGAGTTTTCCTCCCATGTTTCTCTAAAACTGAGCTTTGGAATCTGTTTCTCAGTGTTCTGTTTTGTCTGTCACTCCCAGTTCCACCCTGGGTCACCACTTGATTTACTGTGGAAGAGCACAGAGAAATGGATGAGGGCAGACCACTCTCCTCCCTAACTGTCCTGCCCCTTTAACCTCCCAGCAATGCTCCACACAAGCTGCAGCAGTGATTATGGCTTCCCTTAATGAACATTTGAGGAGTAATTAGGGAAAATTATAATGTTGGAAGGGGAAATCTAAAAGCTGTATGATAATTATGACTTTTCTAGAGTCCAAGGGAAAGCATATAAAATGCTTAATCCTTCATTTCTGAAATTCAAAAACTATTTATTTGACATTTACTATGTGCTAGGCATGGTTTTAGAATCATTTAAAAGTGGACATATCCCAAGATTTTAATTTGGCTACCCCATTCTCAGTTTTTATTCTCTCCTAAGGAACATATTTTTTTCTAATCTCCCTAATGTGAACTTCTACTTTACTCTCCAGAAGGATCCTAATATCTGACATTTCACCCTTCTTTAGTCTGTTTTCTCCATTTGGTATTACTCTGTTTAAGTCACACTTTAGATGAGGTATGCATAAGATGGGGAATTATAAGGACATATATTGATGATTTTTCACACCCTCAGTTCTGCCAAAGAAGCTGGGCTAATGTGTGTCTGGGTCTCCAAGCTGTACAGAAAATTGCAGAAACCTTTCAGGTCTAGTCTCTGTTGAGATCTCCCCATCAGTGAAAATTATAGTCACATCTATTTATTCTTCTTAATTTTCCATGAAAACATTAACCCATTTCATTAAGGACATAAATATATATCTGAAGGACAAACATTAATTCTAGGTGCCAATAAACCTTAAACCTTAATGAGGAACAAAATGTTTACTTAATAGTCTTATAGCTTGCAAATCACCTCTTACTATAGAGTCAAAAAGTCATATAGTGCAGAGAAGTGGGGTTGCTTTGCTTTACCTGTTATTCCTCAATTATATGTTGGCCATCATGCTTTCCAGACATAACAAACAAGCCTACTGCTGGTCCATTTCACTTCTTCAGCCTCTCACAGGAACAAGGTTGGTAATTCAGCATAATTCAGGTGTTAAGACTAAAGAGATGAAATGAGACACAGTACCTGTACTGAGGAATTCACCTTTTAGACTGGAAAACACAGGTGTATAAAGGAAAGATCATGACATGATGTGATAGATACCATAAAAAAGCATGAACTAAATGGTGTGGGATCACAAAAGGACCCTTCATTCTGGCTGGGAATGTGGCAGGGTTGGTGAAGATGTCACAGTGGCATTGGTAGGAAAGATTAGAAATTTGCTGACAAAGAAGAGTGGGGGGTAAAGGGCATGTGAGGTACATAAAACTGTGTATTTTCTTTAAATGGGGAATTTTGTATGGTCTACTATGATTAGAACCTGTGTGTGTGTGTGCATGTGTATGTTTGATGGGGAAAGATGAGGCTCAAATGGGTAGAACAAATGCCAAAGATATTTGACTATGCTAATGAGCTCAGGCTTTACTTTGCTGCTATATTGGCTTAAGTCATATGGCCAATTAACATCTCAAGTAGGATCATGATCTGCTCAGTTTATCAGTGATAACCTAGTGAACATTGTTTAGTATGACTTCTTGGGGAGAGACTGGGGGCAGGTAGGGAGTTAAGTGGTTGTCCGGATAATCTACATTTCAGAGACCTGAACTAGGGTATTTGGGAGTCAGGTACTCATAGAGAGCATGACAGAGCAATGTTTCATCGAAAAGAAGCAATAAAGGAAGAACTAAAGAATGCTTTAAGTTTCCTGAATGAGCATCTCCTAGGTAGGTGTTGATGCTGCTAACATGGGAAAGGACACAGGTAGAGGAGCAAGAATGGTAGAAGACCTTCATGTGTTGACTTTGAAGAACCTGGAAAAAGTGAAAGTGGAGATGTCCAAGTTGTCAGTTACAGATGACTACTGGAGCCCAGGAAGGGGTCAGAATGGAAGGTTACTGGATCTGGGAATCATTAGAAGATCATTAGCTCCCTGCTGCTGCTATAAAAAAGGACCACAAACTTGGTGCCTAAAATCACACCAATTTATTCTTTCAGAAGCCTGAAATGAGTTTCCAGGACTGAAATTAAGATGTTAGCAGGGCTATATTCCTTCTGGAGGCTCCAGGGGAAGACTGCTTCCTTAGCCTTTCCAACTTCTAGAAGCTGCCTTCATTCCTTAACTCATAGCCACTTCCTCCACTTTCAAAGTACACCACCAACCAGTGTTTCCACTATCACATCTTCTTCTCTTAATTTGATCTACCTGCCAATCTAGATAATCCAGGATAATCCTCTAATTTTTCTTTTAAAAATATTTACTTAATTATTCATTCTAAGGGGTTGGAGAGGCAGAGGGAGAGAGAGTCTTAAGTAGACTCCAAGTTGAACACAGAGCCCAACGCAGGGCTTAATCTCCTGACCTTGAGATGATGACCTGAGTCAAAACCAAGAGTCGAATGCTCAACCAACTACACCATGCAGGCACCCCTGATCCGTTCATTTCAAGATATTTAGTTTAATCACATCAGCAGAATCCCATTTGCTATGTAAGGTAACAAATTCACAGGTTCCAGGGATTAGAACATCAGATATTCTTTGGAGCAGGGGCATTGTTCAGCCTACCACAGGGGGAGAGGAGGAAAGTCTGATGTAATGAGGAAAGAAAAGAATTCAGTGTCTTTGCCTGGTTTGAGGATCAGGGTAATGCTGGCTTCATAAAAAGAGTCTGGAAGTTTTCCTTCTGCTTCAATTTTTTGAAACAACTTCAGGAGAATAAGTGTTATCTATTCTTTGAAAGTTTGGTAGAATTCCCCAGGGAATTCATCAGGTCCTGGGCTCTTGTTTTTTGGGAGATTTTTGATCACTTCTTCAATCTTGTTACTAGATACTGGTCTATTCAGGTTGTCAATTTCTTCCTGGTTCAGTTTTGGGAGTTTATAGTTTTCCAGGAATGCATCCATTTCATCTAGGTTGCTTAGCTTATTGGCATATAACTGTTGATAATAACTTGGAGGGGGAGGTGAACTATAAGAGACTATGGACTCTGAAAAACAACCTGAGGGTTTTGAAGGGCGGGGAGGGGGGAGGTTGGGGGAGCCAGGTGGTAGGTATTGGGGAGGGCAGGTATTGCATAGGGTACTGGATGTGGTGCAAAAACAATGAATACTGTTACACTGAAAAGAAATTAAAAAAAAAAAAAAAGAACTCAGTGTAAAAATCCAGGAACAACATTATGTAGAGAGAAGGAAGATACCTGGATAATAAATGTTTCTGAGAGGTTGGTGGATCAAGAAATCTCTAAGAAGAAAAATTAAAACCTTCCAGGAGTCTTCCCTGTCATGGCCCTTTAAACCTACCAATCACTAGGTTTACCTTGTTGGCCTACGAAGTCAATAAAAAGACCATATGCTAGAGGGTGTGATTATCCAGGCCCCATTTGCCAGTTTCTGATTTATTTGTTCTCTGAGCCTTCCACAGTCAGCCCTCAACTCCTGGCTTGAGTCATAGGTCTAAATCCAGACTAAATTTTCAGGAATGTGGCCCTTGACCTTCTTTTTTGGAATTGAGGTTCACCTGCCATCTGGTTTCATTCTTCCTTCAATGTGGCAGCAGTAACAGCACACGTCAAGATCCCTAGGTGCCTTCAGCTTCTAGAACTGGAGATTAGAATCTCTTCCTTCCCTCAGTAAGAAAACATAGAAACACGGGTTCTGAGGGTATGACTTGGGACTTCCTATGTTAAAAAGGTAGAAGAACCCAGAGAAAGGCTTTTCTCAGTTACTTTGAGGCCATGTGCTCCATCTTGGGCAGTCAACTGATCAGGAATGATCTGTGCCTAGGTTATCTGTCTTCCATCTAGGTGCAGAGAAGGATACTCTGAATTGCAATAGTTTCAGAACCACAGAAAAGGGAGCTTAGTTCCCCTTAGAAGAGGACGTTGCTATAACTACAAGACAGAAAGGAAGGATGCCAGGCAGGCAACAAAGCAGATGTCCACTAAACTGGGGATAGACATCTAACTTTTCTACTAAGGAGATAATGGAATTCATGTAGCATCATTAAGAACTCTATACATAGGCAATCAATATGAGAGGCCACATAATGATTATGCCTTTAATTATACAGCTTACAAAGAGTAGACTCCATTCCCTAGTACCTGGTATTCATGTATATACGCTGTGAAAAGAACGTATCTTTGTGAGCTCTAGTGGTGTTTGGCACATAAGAAAGAGTGAATGAACATCTGTTGAATTAATGACTGCATAAATGAAAACATCAAATGTAGATATGTCCACCCTTAATCTGCAAGTGCTTTCAGGAGGCAGTGTTGATTTTTATTTAATTTTATTTTTTACTTAATTTTTTAAGATTTTATTTAGTTATTTGACAAGGAAAGCACAAGCAGGGGTGCAGCAGGCGAGGGGGAGAGGAAGAAGCAGACTACCCATGGAACAGAGAGTCAAACAGAGAGCCCCAAACAGGGCTCCATCCCAGAACCCTGGGATCATGACTGGAGCCAAAGGCAGACGGTCAACCAGCTAAGAACCCCAGGTGCCCCCTGATTTTTTTTTTTAATTTTTAAATGAAGAATTTATTTTGTGGACCTATAGCCAGCAGTAAAAGTTTAAATTTTCGACTTCCAAGCTGGCATTTTAGAAACTCTACCCCATCCTCTCACACTGGCTTTGGAAACCAGGAACATCTAAAAGCTTTTGTATAATCTGATTAAGAGCTGAATAAGAAGAGGTGAGGGTTAATGATTAGTGGTTTAACACCACATTTACCTAAGCTGAGAGGGTTTTTCTAAAGATCTTAAAAAAAAAAAAAGCCACCTTGGTGAAGTATGTAATTGAGGCCTGGGCTGGAAGCCTGAAGTTAACACATCCACCATTCTTTTTGTCCGTTCTTCTAATCTTCTAGGTTTAGAACCCATGTTCTGAGACAACTCTCCTCCATTTCCCTCTGGGACAGAATTCATCCCCTGATTTTATAGCACCATCAGAAATTTGTATGCTTTTACTCTGAGTGACTGTACTGGTTGTAACATACATTCCCAAGGAGGTGATATCACTCTCCAAGAAGCAAAAATTTGTTCTTGGGATCTTAGACATTGAATTGTTCTATAGCCTTTCAAAGGACCACAGTACACAAATAAATATACAGTATATCTTTGATAATTTCATGGAGGCCAGTTAGGCAAAAAAAAGTGTCCAAAAAGGCTCCTGAAAAGAACAAAAATAATAATAGTTTTTTAAAGAATGTTTATACTGGGATTATATGGGAGGTGCTGAGCAACACACTAGCACCCTTCCTTCCATCATCCTCATAGTGTCCCAAACAAGGAGATACCATAGTGGGAGTAAAGCAGACTTGTGTTCTAATTTTCTTATCTGCCACCCATGAGCACACTCATTCACTTATTGATTCCTTAAATCTTTAGAACCTGTGCTCCAGGCACTGTTCTAGGTGCTAGAAGCATAATGATAAACAAGGCATAGAGTTCTCATATAGTTTATGTTCAGGAATGGAACAGATAATGAATAAGCTCTAAATGTCTATAAATAATAGTGATGATAAATATAATAGATATTCTATGGCAAATAGTCGATTGTAAAATTGTACAATAATACATGCTATAAAGGAATTTAAAATGGACAACAGGAGGTGGTGCCTGGGTGACTCAGTGGGTTAAGCCTCTGCGTTCAGCTCAGGTCATGATCTCAGGGTCCTGGGATTGAGCCCTCACATCAGGCTCCCTGCTCAGTGGGGGGCCTGCTTTCCCTACCCTCTTTCTCTGCCTACGTGTGATCTCCCTCTCTCTGTGAAATAAATAAATAAAGTATTTTTTTTTAAATGGACAACAGGAAAAGTTAAGTTAATATAGTGTGAACAGAGATGGTTACTCTGAGACAGGGACATAGGAGCAGAGTCTTGAATGGTAAGAAGGATTGCTCCACAAAGATCTGGGGGCAGAGCTTGCCAGTTAGAGAGCAGAGTAAGGATGATCTTTTTTTTTTTTTCAATTTATTTATTTTCAGAAAAACAGTATTCATTATTTTTTCACCACACCCAGTGCTCCATGCAAGCTGTGCCCTCTATAATACCCATCACCTGGTACCCCAACCTCCCACCCCCCCGCCACTTCAAACCCCTCAGATTGTTTTTCAGAGTCCATAGTCTCTCATGGTTCATCTCCCCTTCCAATTTACCCAAAAGCACATACCCTCCCCCAATGTCCATAACCCTACCCCCCTTCTTCCAACCCCCCTCCCCCCAGCAACCCACAGTTTGTTTCGTGAGATTAAGAGTCACTTATGGTTTAGTAAGGATGATCTTGAGGCAGGAGTGGGCTTGTTGTGTAAAGGGACAGAGTGTTGGTACATAGGGCTGGAATAAACTGGGTCAGTGGGAGAGGTGGAAGATGAAGCAGCAATGGGATAGACCTGGGCATGCAGAGCAATGCAGGCCAGGAGGAGGAGCTTGATTATATCCTAAGTGCTTTGTGACTTTGGACAAGTCACTCAACTTCTGCTAAAGGCAAGTGTGGAGGCTTCGGATTCACATGAAGCAACTGAATGGCTGCCTTGTTCTAGAAGGCTAGGTTGAGCGCCATCTAATTCAGGACCTGGGAGAGAGGCTTCAAATCGCTACAGTGACTAAGGTAGCAAAAAACAACTCATACGTTTCCAAGGATGCTCATCACTGGACTGGGGCAAATTCATGTCTCTTCTGGAAAGAAAGGAATGGAAAGAACCCAGGATACACTCCTCTGAAATCAGAATCTGCTTTCCTACCACTTTTGAGTTTTGAGATGCACAGACTGTGTTTTTCTTAGTCTGCCAATCTGCTTCTTGTGTTAACTTGCTGATGTGTAGTGGGGAACAGCATAGGACGGGGGCCAGGGGCCTTGAGCTCCAGAACCCCATCTGTTACTAAATAACTCTGTGGCCTGAGCAAGCCAATTCCCAGATCTGGGCCTCCAGACCCTCATCTGTGGACCATCATTAAGATTCCTTCTAGAATACAGACTCTGTGATTCTATTATTTTCCTTTTCACCAGAGTTGGGGAGGGGTATAAAACCTTGCATGCAAGCTCACCAAAACTCTAAAATAATAAAGCAATTTCCTTTGAAATGGTTGAGAAGAAAAGTCAGGAGGCCCTTGCAGAAAATGATGAAACCCAGTCCCAGCCGAATATTAAGTTAGAGGTCTGTCTGCAACTGGGGTGGGGGCTGGAGGGAGAAGGGAGATGCCAGGGTTAGGGAGAGAGAAATTTTAATTGCAATTGTTTGGCCTGCTGATCCTAGGCAAATGACAAGAAGCCCTCAAGCTGCCTCAAACACAGATATTTGAAAGGCAGAGACGGCTGGGGGATGGTGTGGCTTCTCCCTCCCCTCTGAGGCTGTTTGAGGAGCGGTCTGCAGCGCTGACAAGCACGGGTTTTGGAGACCATTGAAAAGTTTTGGGCCTAAATAGGGTAGGCAGCTTGGCTTAAGTGTTGCTAAGGAATACCTGGCAACGGGCAACAATAGGCCTTTTAGAGAATCCAGGGCAAACAGTGACCGTGGTAATGGGGTGGGCTTAAGGGTCTCCTAGCCCGGCTGGGCCCCTCCTCTCCTCACACAGAGGCCTGGGCACTGGGCTATGTTCCGGAAATTCCCTGCACAAAGCCCCATTCAGTGGGAGGAGGGCCAATGCGTGTGCTTTTGGAGGGGGGGGTTGAGACAGAGGGGTGGGGGACAGCGGGGGAGGGGGTACAGGAGAAGGAGCTTTACTGCCAAAAAAAAAAAAAAAAAACCCTCTCAAGTCTTTCTTCTTGCAAAGACTAAAAGAGGCACAGAAAGTGCTAAGTTTGTAAAAGAGGCTGAAAAGGTTCAGAAAAGTAGCATAAAAGAGGCTGGGGAACGCCCCGTGAATTTTGAACAGAGAGCAGAAAAGGGACCCTAAAAAGCAATTAGTGATGCTGCCTGTAAATGAAGAGGCAGCTTGCTTGGGGTGGGGAGCTGTGGGCTGGAGGTAGGTGCATGGGGCGGGCATGGGGGATGGGAGCAGGTGAGGAGTAGGGGTGAGTTGCAGAGTGAGTGAGGGGCAGGGGAGGCAAGTGAGGAGGAGTGGAGGGATGGAACCGGAAGGAACTACCGCCCAATCCTTGCTCTAACGACAAGTTCAGGCCAGTCTTGCTTTAGGCTGTGCAGCTGTCCTTTCTGCTCAGATTTTGTCTCCAGCGCCTGAAAGGCAATGGAGCTTGAGGCAGTGACCAGCACCCGGGGGTCTGTTCCTCCAGCCCCATGGTCCCTGATAACCAAGCTTCTGAGTGAGTGTAGACTGCACTCCTCCTCTCTCCTCACTGCTGAAGAAATGGCAGGATACTGGGGAGCTGCATGACTGCTTGAGTTCCTGGGGGAGGCTCAGATGACAGCCCCAGGAGGAAGGCAAAGGAGCCAACAAATTAGCACTCTACAAATCCCACGTGCCTGTACTGCATAACGTCTATGCTCAAACACCCTACTCAAATGGCTCTAAAGAGAATAATTTTATATTTCCAGCAGAATGTGCACAGTGACAATTATCTGTATTCCTACTGTGTAGCAGCATCAACTGATAATCAAGAGAATTATGTTCTAGTTGAAAGCAGATTTAAATAAACAGACACTAAATGGGAGCCAATAATAGATGTACCAAAATAGTCCAGGGGAGGAAGCAGCCATTTAAATACAGAGCCCTTTAGCAGAGAAGGTAGGAGGTCTCCAGACCCCAGGGTTTACAGCTCCCTGTCTGTAGCTCAGCAAAGCTGATTTTTTCCAGCTATCCCTGGGGCCCTGATCACAGCACAGTCCCAAACTGCTGCTTCCCTACTCTCCCCCCCCACCCCTCCCTCCCTCCTTTATTTCTTTGTTTTCTTGCTTCCTTTCTTCCTTCCTTCCCCTTCCCTTCTTCTGTCCCTTTTTCTCACCCTTCCTTCAATAAACATTCATCATTCATTATCACCTAAGTGCACTTGGGCACCACTATCAAAATAAATAAACACTTCCCTTTTTCAATTTTTGTGTCCCTAAATATCAATTTTCAATTTGATATTACTTGAGTATCTAAGTTATCATATAGTGTACCTTCCACAATGTCCAAAAAGAATCTTCTTCTTGTTGTTCAAATTGGGTCTGTTGGGATCCTGTATGGAGCAGGGGAGGAAGGCATCAGCTCTCCCAAGGAAAGTCAAGCTGTTGTTTCAGTAAGAAAGGAGAATGGGATGCTGAAGAGGCAAAATAATAGAAGTCCACTATACATTCATTCAATCACTGCCTATTTATTAGAGGTTACTCTGTATCCCAAGCGCTGTCCTAGGTCCTGGGAATTCAAAGATCAAAGTGAGAGTCTCTGTCCTCAAAAAACTTCCAACTTTGCAGAGGAGAGATTCCCAGACCTAGGGACAGGTGGATGGGTATAGTGTATAATATACAATGCTAGGACCAGAGAAGGGCTCTGCCAGAGCAAAGAAAAGGAGACTTCAAGAGGAAGTACTTGAAGGATGAGTAGTAAAGAACATTTTCCTAGACTGAGACCCAGATGAAGATATGTACAAGGCAGGGAAGCAAGAAAAGGATTGGTGTGTTCAGACCCTGCAAGTCCTTTAGCAAGGATGGCTTCAGGGTATGGAAGTCAGAGAGACAGACCTGGGAAGGGAGGTGTCCAAGTGATCAGTGACAACAACATAAAGAGTTTTGTTGATGTGTCTAACTCAAGGACGGCACAATGAGGGGGAACCTTAATTTTTCTGTCTTTGTGTTTTCCTGGGGAGCCTCCATTAGCATTACTCTCCAGACCTATCTGCTCCTCACTCACCCCTGTTTAGAAGCAGGAGTTCAGCTCCATTTCTCGTCTATCGTGTGCAGAGCAACCCTTCTGATCTTTCTTGGCTATGCTGTTAAAGGAGTCTGTCCTTACAGGGTGAGAACATCTGTGGATGTCCCCCTGTTAGGTGATCTAATTTAAGGGATATAGCATTAGGAAGCTATTATTTCCCTCAGACTTAAGTCTGGTTCTTTGACTGTATTTTCCTTTAATAAAGCCTCCGTTTTTTATCTCTGTTTTTGGTTCCTTTCAACTGAGTAGGGAATAGCGGTACTATTTTTTAACCCCTCTAAATGCCAAGGCCAACTAAAGGGGTTGGAATCTATCTTGGAGGAAGGAGATTATTAGAGGAGTGTGAGCAGTGGAATGACATGAGAAGGTCACTTTGGGGGCGCCTGGGTGGCTCAGTGGGTTAAAGCCTCTGCCTTCGGCTCAGGTCACGATCCCAGAGTCCTCGAATCGAGCCCCACATCGGGCTCTCTGCTCAGCAGGGAGCCTGCTTCCACCTCTCTCTCTGCCTGCCTCTCTGCCTACTTATGATCTCTGTCTATAAAGTATGTAAATAAAATCTTAAAAAAAAAAAGGTCGCTTTGGTAATTGGGTGGAGAATGGATTGGAGAAAGTAGGGAGAGTTAGGAGAAAAGAGATAATGAGGATCTTAACTGGGAAAGTAGTGGCAGAGGTAGGTGTGAGAAGAGAAAGAGAAGGGATGTGGAGGGAGAGATATTGTAAAGGTAGTAATAATAGCAGTGGGGAGCCAATGGGATATAAGGGTAAGGAAGAATTAGGGTTTCTGGTAAGTCAACTGAAGTCTCATTTGCTGTGATAAGGGACGGGAACAAGTACAAGGGGGGGGTGGAAGAATGATACTGAGCTCATTTTGTGACATGCTGACCTCAAAGGACACAGAAAAGTCTATTAGGCAATAGTCCTGGTCACTGGTTACTGTCCTGATCACCAAGCCTTCTTGACAGGCAATTCTGGAGCCAAAACGCAGCATTTTGCCTACCCCACAGACAGAAGACGTGCCTGGTGAGTTTGCCCAGAAACCCCACATGAGGATCCACCTGCATGGCCATCGCATCTAGTTCCATCCTTAAATAGGCAGGTCCAGAGCTCTCAGGAATATAACCTGGTTGGATTTATAAATTTACCTAAAAATAGCGGTTGGCTCACAGGAATTTAAAAAAAAAATTGCTGAGAGAGGGCATAGAGGAGGCAAAGAGAAGTGTGTGGATGCAAACCAACATTTGGGCCAAGTTCAATAAAAACATATTGAGTCCTTTCTGGGAACTAGGAGAACTATTATATTATACTTTCTTTTACTGGCATTTGATATTACTTGAGTATCTAAGTTATCATATACTGTACCTTCCACAATGTCCAAAAAGAATCTTCTTGTTGTTCATTTACTAAGAACACAAACTATGTGCTAGGGAACTATTACTTCATCCACCCATCTATATATCTTACACATCTATAACACATATAAAAGCTAACATTTATTGAACATTATGATACATTACTCTTTATACACATGTATACAGGCAGGTACTGTTAACTTTCTTTTACAAATAAAGAAACTGAGGCTCAGAGCAGTCTATCAATCCACTTTGAAATCTGGCTTATCCAATTGCAAAGCCCATGCTCTGAATCACAAGCTTCCTGGCTTATCTGTACCAAAAAAGATGCAATAGGAGTTGAGGTCTTTAAGAACTTACCATCTGGCTGTGGAGATAAAACACACTCTTGCAATGATGGAAAAGAACCACAAAGTACAAAGTAAGCAAAAACACACTATATTGGTAAATTAGAAGGAAGACTTCTTGAGAAAGGTTAATCATAGACATGAAGCCACACAGTGTTACGTTTGGATTCTGCCACTTATTTATTGTACAATGTTAAGTGCTCTGAACCTCTGCTTTCCTCACAAAATGTGAATGGGCAATACCTTCTTCACAGGCATACTTCTGCCCTCCAACCTGTGGAAAACCATATTAGAGAACGCAGAGGGACCAAGGTGGTTACTCATACTGCACAAATATTACGTTTCCCCCTAACTTTAGCAGTAAAATAAATAAATAAACAAACAAGTAAACAGATAAGTAAGAAAAACCCAAAATACAACAAATAAAACTCTAAACTGTGCTGCAAATTAAAAAAAAGGCATCAAGAATATAGAATTACATTTATTTGCTCAAGTATTCATGATACAAAGAAACAACATAATTGTAAAAAGGTTCTTGTTTATAAATATTGGGAAAAAAATTTACAAAGAAGATTATGTAGTAATATTCAGGCTTTGATAAGAGTTGGATGTTTTTCTTACAAAGAAAAGCATAATTAAGACCAAGAAGATTACCCATTCTAGTTTTTGTTTAATGATTTTTTTCCTGTTTGTATTTATTATTTTTTTAGATGTACATTATTGTAATTTAAAAGTATCTGCCAGAATAAGAAAAACAATTTGCTCCATTAATTTATCTGATTAGGAGTAAAGTCAATGAAGATGAGATTAAATTATCTGCCTGTATTCAGAAACCTTTGAGAATCACTCTGTCTTTGTGGAAAACTGTCTCATTATTACTTATAATAAAAATAAATAACAAAAGTATCCATGTTTTTAATAATCATTTTCAGGACCACAGACAGCTCAGCACATTTTTGGTTCCACCTTCTGCCACATGGATTTCATTTCATGATCAAAAGTAAAATTACATATGCATTCTACTGTTACAAACTTTATTTTTCACATTTATATTTTTACTCTAAAAGAATGAAGTATGTTTGGGAACACTAGGTCTTTAGTTAATCTTGTTCACTTTCATTCATTTTTGGTATTCCATTCTCAATTTTGATTACTCACTTAATATTACTTAGTAATGAGTGACAAAATTAACCAAGATCTAAATTTTTCTCATATCCTTCTTTCAAAGTGTTCTTGAAACTTTAAAGTAAATCTTTCTCTAACTGAAGTTGAATGTATGCTTAAAGGGAGATATAGAGAACAGTGGGGTCTACAAAAGAGCAGAGTAGGATTATGTTTTCTTTCCCATTTCATATAGACTAAGGAAGATGAGAAGTGTGTAAAGGTTACTTAACTCTCATCTCTGTACTGGTTTCTTCACAAGTGCAAAGGAGAGGACCTCCTGGATGGAGAATTCAGAATGGGGTTAATAAGGAAAGAAAAATATGACAAGAGTAGATCAAGAGGCATTTAATGAGAACTCTTTCAATTTCTAGTGAAAAAAAAATCAAATCCAAAGAAAAGAGAAGCTCTGGGTCATATACAGAAAAGCAGAAGAATATGTAGTTTCAGGAATAGTTGTAGTCTGGTGCTCAAAATTATATATTATCAGAACTCTATTTTTTGTCCCTATCTCTCCAACTGGATTTTTTCTGCATTGGCTAGGGTCTCAAGAAGGTTATCCCTTCACATTAACAAGTTGGCCACTACTAGCTTCAGGCCTACATCCCATCAGCATAGCAGTTCATGATAAAGATTTCAGCAAAAATCCCAACCTGTTTTCACTAATCAATCACTGTGGACACCCTGATTGATTGTGCTAACTCCTGGAGCTATGCATTGGTTCAGATCCAGACCAAGAGGAGAAATTCCGCAAAAGAACCACAGGAGGAATACATGATAGGCAGGGAAAAACAACAGACACACAAACACCCTGCGTTCTTTTTCTAGGGCTGCTGTAACAAAACCCTGCAAACTAGATACTTAAAAGACAGAAATTTATTGTTTCGGTTCTGGAGACTGAAAGTCTGAAATCAAGGTGCCAGTAGGTGCTGGTTTCTTCCAAGAGCTGTAAGAAAAGTACCTGTTTCAGGCTTTTCTCCTTGACTTGTAGATGGCCCTTCATGCTCACCTGATAGTCTCCCTATATTTATGTTTGTCCAAATTTCCTCTTCTGATAAGGACACCATAATGGGTTAGGGCACACTCTAATGACTGCATCTTAACTCACTTACCTCTGCAAATGCCCTTTCCAGATACAGTCACATTCTTAGGTACTGGGACTCCAACCTATTCTTCTTGGGGTGACACACTTCAACCTATAACATGCCTCTACACTAGATACTTTATTTCCTGGTCTAAACCATCTCTGCTGATTTAACCCTTTATTATAGGAAATGTCTTTCACCTAGAATGTCTGTTACCTCTTGGTAACAGATATGGTGGCTCCCCAGCATTGAACCCTCCAAGTCCAAAGAATATAATGTAAACCATTTAAGGGAAACAGTTTTTCTTGTTCTTCTTAAAATATAGACACATGTTTGGGAAAAGGGACATGATAAATAAATAAATGTGTACAAGGTAACTTTGCAATAATTTGGTTTTTCCAAAATTGGTGTTCCCAGGAGATTCTCTATAAAATAGTATTCCCTAGGCATATAAGTTTGGAAAACACTCTACATATTTTCCCCGTTTTAAAGATACAATGCATATTAGCTTATTATGGTAGAGTGCTTGCATCAATGCCCCCCAAATATTCAGCCCTCTGCATCCATGTCCTTTACAATAGAACTTTGTAGGTCTTTTCATCAAAAGGCATTCCCTTGCCCCTTGGTCCATCTTGTGTTTGACTGCGTGACTCACTTTGGATAACAGAATGTTAGCAGACTCAGGGTGCTGTGCTTCTCCACTCTGTGTTTGCTCCTTGACTTTCTCTTCCAGTTAGCCTGCTAGAAGATGCTACACACAGAACAGAACCAAGTTGATGTTGTCATCATGGCAGAGGCCATGCTAAGAGAAGTCAACAATCAGCCTATTTCCAGATATGTGGACAAGCCCAGCCAAGACCCACAGCACCATCTAACCACCTGGGAGCCTTATGAGCAATAATAAATCATATTGTTTTAAACCATCAACTGATGAAGTGAGTTACTTAACATTATTGTGCTAAGATAATCTAATTACATATCAAAGATTCCAAGAAGTCCTGCAGTAAAGAAGAATGTTTTTACTTTTCTTAGAAGCCTATTGCTGCCTTATTGGGGTCCTTACATCATATGTTATTCTCCTTTTTTTTTTTTTCTGAATTACAGATATCTCCCTCTCTGTTGGCAGCTTCTGTATCAATATTTATATATACTTGTGTTCTTTCAATTAGAAAAAATGAAAATCCTGTCTACCCCACCTCACTGTATCCAGCTTTTTCCTGCCATTCTTATCCATGGATCTTGAAAGGGATGACTACATCTGAGGCCTCCATTGTTTCCTTATTTATCAGTTTTTGGCAAGCCAGCTAGCATGGCTAATTGTTAATTTCACAGAAATTCACCTTCAAATCCCCACTATCTAAATCGGTTATATATCAGCTCTTAACTTATCTGGTCTCTAAAGATATTCTGACCAGTTTCAATTTTGGGATGGGCATTCCCCATGTATACAATAAGCAATGCTCTGATACTAGCTGGGTGTCCTATAAATCAACTCAATTCTGACACTATCTACCCAGGCATTTCACCAGATTCTTGCAAGAAGAATCTGCTCTCCCTATACACAAACTTCAGCTGCTAGTTGCAAACGCAGGTTATCACCTGTGCTGTAAATTGAGGTTTCTAACAACACTCTCCTTGAACTTCAGATGCTAATCAAGAGTTCAGATTGTTACCCCTACTTCTGACAAACTGGCTTTAAATCCAAGTTTCCCAGGACCCCTTCCTTGGGTTCAGTTAATTTTTGAGAGCAGCTCACAGAATTCAGAAAATGTGTTTACTCACTAAACTACCAGTTTACGATAAAAGCTCAAAACAGACAGATGTAAGAGATGCATGAGAGGGGTATGAGGAGAGGCAGAACTTTCATGCCTCTCTGAATGCACTAGTTTCCCAGATCTTCATGTGTTTACCACGCCAGAAGCTCTCCAAACCCCCATCTTTTTAGATTTTCATAGAGGCTTTACTTCATAGGCATGGCTGACTAAATCATTGGCCATTGGTGACAACTCCATCTCCAGAACTTCTCTCCTCAATGGAGTCCAGAGGGTGGAACTGAAAGTTCCAACCCCCTAGTCACATGTCTGGCAACCACCTCCCACCCTTAGGTGCTTTCCCAAAGTCACCTAATTAACATAACAAAAGACACATTTATCACTGCAAACACTTAGGAAATCCCTAAGGTTTTGAGAACCATGTGCCAGAAACATGGACCAAGACCAAATATATATTTTTATAATAAATTATAATATTATAGTCCATCCGTTGATCCTTTATAGCAAAAGCAATCATACTAGCACATTATTAGAATCTCATCCCATCATTAAAATCTATCTAGTTCATCACACAATATGAATATGATGTGCACCCAGGGTGTACTTAAGTTATGCTGACAGCCTTACATCTGATCATGTCAGATTCTAAAAGCAGGAGTGGTCTTGGCAAAAATGGCTTCACCATTTCAGAGATCTGGTATAACTGAGCTAAGAGACATCATCTCTTGCTCGGAGCCTCTTCAAAGGTGTTACCCTAATAGTGGGTTTCCCTCATGTTATCACCCATTATTTAGCTGCTCTTTTTCCTTCTCTACCCTTGTACCCAAACTCCTTCACCTTTGAAGGGAACATTGGGTTTGGTCATTGTGCTGGTCTAGATCGCAGGCAGTAGTTCTAGTCTAGCAAGTGCCTCTGCCTCACCCACTTCTATTCAGATAGGATCAGGTTACATGGGAATTAGACTAGAAGGCTATCTAAACCACCAAGCAAGAAGGCTGCATTCACTGTTAACCTTACTTCTGCCTCAGGAAGTGAAGGCACATCCTGCCAGCTCTTGGGAATTCTGACATAAAGGTTAAAAACATAGTCACTCATATGTGGAATAAAAGGAATCATGCAGAGGGTCATAGAGGGGGTGAAAAACTGAGGGTTGCTGGAGGAGAGATGCAAAGAGAGGATGGGGTAACTGGGTGGTGGGCATTAAAGAGGGTACATGATATGCATGATATGATGAGCACTGGGTGTTACATGTAACTGATGCGTTACTGAACTCTACATCTGAAACAAATGAAGTACTATATATTGACTAATTGAATTTAAACAAAATAGAGTCACAGTTTCTTGCTTAGGAATCATCCCTGTTTTCAGCCCTCATCTCTGCAGCTCTGGTCCCATTAAACTGCATTGGGTAGGGGGGAAAAGTTGAAGTGATATGAGAGAGAAAGAATATCAGCACTTTTCCCATACCCCCTTCCCAAGATCTATCAGAAAAACATGGAAATCTATCCAGTGCAGACACTCGTAGTGTGTGCATCCACACAGGAAGGCATGTAAGCTAGTCCTTCATGTCTTTATCCTCACCCCCCACTTAAGACAACCAGTGTATCAATTTCCCATTTCAGTTCTCTATTGAACTAGTACTCTAAGAAGAATATCTGCATCCATTGCCTGACATTATGGGCTATAAAGTGTACTCTGATATGGGAAAAGACAGGAGAAATATTATTAAATTTCCTTATACCTACTTACTTAGCTGCTGACAAAGCCCTTGACAAGCCCTTGAAACAGGCAGGCAAAGTGACATTCCTCTAGGAATTCAGTTGCTTCCATTTTGATACTTTTTTAACCAGTGGATTTTGTTACCACAATTCAAGGGACTCTCATATGAAGAGGCCTCAGAAACTTCTCCACCTCCTGACCATTTTACTCATTCTTGTGCAAAAAACCTTGGGTCCCCAATGAGAGGGTGAGCTGAGGGACCCTAACCCTTCTGTCCATCTTTAGTTTGGTTAACCTGCCTAACCGCTGCCCACTTGCTGACCATGATTTCCATAGTAATCTCTCCTTTCTGGCCTTTAAACATAGAGAGGACTTGCGGGTGACCTTGTAAGGTTGGCGAATCTGTTTAGCGTCCTTTTGGGACTCCTAACCTTATGTAGTGTCTGTTTTATTCATCCCATTTCTTAACCATCTAAAGATTTCCACCCTGGTAAAATGAGTTCTGTGACTCGAATTTCTGTTTCCTTTTTGTTTCAATCCTATCAATATTTGATTTATTTACCTTTATTTATTTTTTTTAATTTATTTACCAGACAGAGATCACAAGTAGGCAGAGAGGTAGGCAGAGAGAGGAGGAAGCAGGCTCCCTGCTGAGCAGAAAGCCCTATGCGGGGCTCAATTCCAAGACCCTAGGATCAGGACCTGAGCGGAAGGCAGAGGCTTTACCCCCACTGACCTTAACCCCAGGCGCCCCTATTTACCTTTATTTTCTAATAGCCTTTTAAAAGCCTCCACCTTCTTGGGAAGAGTCCCCTGACTTTCCCCTCAGATTGCTCCCCATTCTCTTGTTAATTAACCTAATGTTTTTATTAGCATCTGCAAGATTTAGGAGGGGAAGCTGAGACACAGGATTTGTTAAGGCTTTCTGAGTAGCTTTTTCCTTTTGCAAAAGTAAGGTTATATGGGCTGCCGCTGTGAAAGGTGCATTCACATACCCCGGGTTGCAGGCACATTCGTGGGTGAATACCCTGGTCATTATAAAGCCAGTCCCACATGGCTTGCATATGAAGCATATCAGCTGCTCTATCAGGTGTGTTCCACTTGGCATTCATGGGGGAGAAAGTCTCCCTTCTCAGGATAAACAAACAAACCTTACAGTAGCTTTTACCCAGTCCATCAGACTGGCTCTTCCTTCAGGAACCACCTCCTGTGTGTCTGGACCACATATAGCCATCTCTGATTTTTCCATAGTGAACTGTTGGTCTTGTATGGACCAAAATATGCTCATCCACTCAAAACTGAGGACAGCATTCAAAACTAAAGATACAACCCCCAGGTCAGTTAATCTCAGAATCTTTTTCAGTAAAAGTTCTTCAAGAAGCTAATGTCACCAATCCTCAGAATAGAACAACTCCTTTGTTCTACAGGTTCTGGTTTCAATAGTTTCTTGGTTTTGCACTTTGCCCACATCACTACCTTATTGGTAACCAGAGATCTAAAGATATTTTCTGTTGTCCCTGCATAATTTTTCCTTTGGGTGGGGGGCAGTTTTGAAGCTAGTGGCCAAAGCTCAGACTCAATTGAAATCTGAGCTTGGTCCAGGCTCAAGGTCTCTTTTACTTTCTCTTTTACTTTTAATTTAGGTATTACAGATAACAGGAGCCAAGGTATAGAATATTTGCCTTTTTCTCATTAGTTTTCATTTCTTCATGTATCAAGGGAAACAGCTCCCCAGGAGGTGGATCCATCTGTAAATTTCACTGGTAACTCCTGTCTTTAGCAATTGATGGTAGCACAGTTGCTACTCTACCATGGGTGACCATGTGTTCACCCAGGAATCACAGATTTCCTCATTCTCCATCCTTTGATCTTTTCTTCACAAACTGCATGTTGCTGTGAGCCAGGCAGGGCCTTTCTAGCAAACCCCGCTTCACTGATACCAACTAAATTGGGTTTCTAGACCCTCTTCCAACATGTGTGTGTATCGGGTGGTCCCCACACCTACAACAAGCAGTGCTTTGACACCAGCTGGGCACAAATCAACTCAATTCTGACATTATCTGCCTGGACATAGCATCAGAGTCTATAGGTTAAGGGCTCATTTCTACAAGGCTGCCTCAGCCCCACCGCAACTTTAGATGCCAATCACAAGCCTGTGCTTCTGACTGGCCATATAGATTAGCAGTTCCAATGACCCCATTACAGCAGCTCACAGAATTCAAAGAAATATTTAACTTAATAGATCATCAATTTATTATAAAAAGATATAACTCAAAAACATCAGGATGGCAGAGATGCATAGGTCACTCCTCTTGCATGCCCTCACCAGACATGCCATTTTCCCCAATATCTCCATATGTTCACAGACCAAGAGCTCTCCAAACTGTATCCTTTTGGGGTTTCATAATAGGCTTCATTACAGATGCATGACTGATTTACTCGTTGGCCATTGGTGTTTGACTCAACCATTAGCCGCATTCCCCTCCCCAGAAATAAGGGGGTGGGATTGAAAGTTCCTACACTCTAATCATGGTTGGTTCCCCTGGCAACCAGTCTCCATCCTTAGGTGATTTCCAAAGTTAATCTCATCATCATAAACCCAGTTGCAGTGGGAAAGGTCTTGTTATGAATAACAAGATATCTGTTTTACCTTTATGGCTCTGAAGTCATAAACAGAGCTATAAAATGAAGCCATAAACTGAGGACAAGAGACCAAATATTATAAAAAAAAGATACTTCTGTTATTTTTATTGCTCAGGAAATTCCAAGGGATTTGGAAGCTATAAGTCAGGATCTGTGGATGTTGACCAAATATATATTAGAAATACATTTTGGTCATCTGAATGACTAAATGTATAGAGTTGAACACCCCCCTTTAGACACACTTTTTCTTTACTTAGCACAACAGAGACTCCTAGATATTTATCAATAATCTGTTTCCTTTTCTTCCTGGCCATATAACTAGATTATACTTGCAGTTAGATGAGTCCTAATGACTAAATCCTACTCAATGGAATGTGAGTTAAAATGATGTATGCCATATCTAAGCCAAAGTTTTTAAGAAGTGCATAGGTTCTTTATGCTTCTTCCCCCCCCCCATTCTATTGTCTGAACAAAGATGATAGCAGAGCTTCAAGGGATGACAGGTCTATGAGACCAAAATAATTAAAGAACCTGGGTCCCTGAATGACTATATGGAGGAGAATCACCTAAAAACTTGGAATATTGACCCCCCCAGACTGGTATATAAATAAAGAAATAACTCTCTATATTTATTTTAGATGTATTGTTCATAACAATTTAGCTCATCCTACTAAAACTTGAAGCAGTGTCATGTTGTAATCAAAATCTAAAATATATGGCAATGGTTTAGTATTTGTTTGTCAGATGGTGAGAAAACAGAGCTTCCAAAGACCCTGAATGTTATAGAAAAACATTTGGTTAAACTGTTGCCTACAGCAATTGGAAGGCACAAGAAATAGTTTTGGAGTCTGTGTCTTTAGGTAAAGAATTTGGAAGAGCCAGGTGTTAATGTGTGTTAGTGGATTCTGGGTGTATTCTAAGGACTCCAAGAAAGAGATGCACTCAGGCAAGAATTTCAAAGAAAAGAAAGAAAACAGAGAAAGGATCTAGAAATAGAGAGCCTCATAGAAATGAAATGTCATCTACTTCTTGATCCTAAATGGCAGGAAATAATGGAAAGATGTTAAATGAAAAAAGACACCAGAGATTTTGCAATTAACTTAAAGGACTTGGGTTACTGCAGAATTCAGACTGTGTTGGCTTCCTAGCCACAGTTACCTTTGCTATGGCCTCCAGTTGGCCAATGTTGAGTTGAGAGGAAGAGATACAAATAAATAAAGCAGGCTTTAAGGACTTATCTAGAAAAAGTCTTTGGGTTTGGTTACCGACACTTAAAACTGGCTAAAAGCAGATAGATCCTACGACTGATCAAATCAAAGAAGTTCTGCCAGTACCTGCTCAAGGGTTCCATCACAGATGAAGAGTAGAGGCTGCTGACTTACTATCTCTCTCTGTCTTGAATGCAGGCTCTTTGTTGCAAGTAGCCTGTCCCTACTTCATCATTGTGTACTGAGTGTTTTATATGTATGTATGTGGTAAGGGAAGACATATATAGGGTCAGATAACTTAGTTTTAGTTTTATATCTGGACCATATCACCCAGAAGTTTGGGACTTTGAGCTGGATGTAGCAAATAGATGAGTTCTGGTGTTTCCTGTCTTGAGGGGGAGCATGCATGTATATTATATTCTGAGGACCTTTGGGGCTTGTTGTATAGGCTTGTTACATTTACTTGCCCAGCATCCTTTTCTCTTTTATTATAGAAAGAAATGTTTCCCACTGACAGGTTGCCTCACCATTTGGTCCCTCATTCCCCACTGTAAAGATGCACTTATGACTCAGGCTGGTCCGTGAAAGTAGATCATCATCCTAAATTCAATGACTGGTTCATTGTCAAGCACCTGCTCAAACAAGACAAATCAAGTTCTTATTTGGGGATTTGTATGAACACTGAGAGACAGTTTCACTTCTTTTGTGATCAACAGTGTTAAGGAAAATGTAGCATGAAGTTAAGGGGAGCCATGTGTAATGTCAAATAAAATGGGTATACCAAGAATAAAGCCAAAGAGTGGCAGACAGAAGTGACTGATGCACTGAGAGAAACAGAGTCCTAATGCTGTTATTTCAATCCCTGGATAGTCACGTACGAAATTAGAACATTTTGAACTTTACTGTTTGGACTGCAAATCTTTCTTTGCTTTGGCTAGTTCAGGTGGAGTTTTGTGATTTGCAACTAAAAACGTCTTGAACTATCGTAATGTTAGAATTGGGACCAGAGCTCAGGTCTTCTGATCTTAATCTAGTGCTTCTTCTTATATACCCCATGATAGTTTATAAAATTTTTCTAAATTTTATAATTTTAAATTTTAAAATAACAATTTTATTATTAATTAAAATTAATAAAAGACTAATGATGAAATATGGTAACAAAAACACTAGCCAGGCATCCGACTAATATTTGCAGAGAAATGAGAATAGTTCTCTTTCAGAGAAGTAGAACTGTGTGACCCTGGAAGTTGGCTGGAAGTCTAACCATAAGGTTGGTACCCCGATTTCTTGCTGAGTACCAAGGACAAGTTTGGTCAAGATCTTTTGTTGATATTTGGAGATTGACATCGAGTAGCCAAGAAGCATGAAGCCAAAGGGTCAGAAAAGTGGGAAGACCTGGTCCTGAGATTGATATAGTAGCAGGAGTTTAGATTCTATACCTAAGCTGATCAAATTCAATAGTAACTCCTTCATTTACCTGTTTGAATTTAGGTAAATCCATTACCTTTTCTAAACAAAGTTTCTAATACAGAAAATAGTACATTCCTCATTGGGTTGTAATAAAGATTAAGAATATATATTCCATGTAAAACCTGTAGCACAGTTTTTGGCACATAGTAAAATCTCAGTTTATATTCATGATTATTATTAATCATATTATATTTGTTCTTGGCTAGAACAAACAATTACATATGCTATTTGGGGCTCCAAGAACCTCAGCAGAGAGAAAGACAGAACTGCTGAAATTTAGGGCTGATAAGAGAGGTAATGAATGTCAGTTTGGGTCTTCTGAGAAGCAGATGCCAAGTGGAACTTAAAGTGCAAGAGAGGGGCACCTGAGTGTCTCAGTTGGTTAAGCATCTGGCTCTTGGTTTCAGCTTAAGTCATGATCTCAGGGTCCTAGATCAAGCCTGCATCAAGCTCTGTGCTCAGCATAGAGCCTGCTTGAGTTTCTCTTCCTCTCCCTCCTCCCTTCTCCCCACTCTCTCTCTCTTGCTAAAATAAAATAAATAAAATCTTAAAAAAAAATTGAGTGCAAGAGGTTAATGGGGGTGGAGAGATCTCTACGAGGGATATAGGGGAGAAGGAACAGGAGTAGGTGGGAAGACCTTCAGACAGCAGTGCAGGGGTGATGTCTGTGAAAGGAGAGAGGAGAGGAAAGAAGATAGGCAGGAAGAGCCTTGGGCTGCAATGCAGCCCTGAGGAAGTGTCCACCCAGAGCAGAGATTGTCTGTGAGAGGAGGCTGACTTAGGCAGGAATTTGGTTCCTTTGCCTCTGCTGGGTTCCATCACTGTCTGGGAGCAGCCTGGGGAGACTGTGGGCCCAGTGAGCAAGCTGCCACAGGGGATCATGAAGGCTCAGCCGCTGAGGGCTGTCAGCTAACTCCCCTCCTCATCATAGGCTCTCTCCTGAAGAAAGATCTGAGTACCTACTCCCAGTGCTGCTGGCCACAGCACTTTATTGTAAGGGCTCTTTCCCACTGAGTATCTCCAAGACACTTAGCAACCAAGAGGCAGCAGTAGGGGTAGGACTTAGACTTATTTCTCACCTTTCTGACCATTTCTCACCATCTCCCTAACCTCAACCAATTACCATCTTTTGCCTATTTTACTATTTGTCTCCTCATTGATGTTCCTGCTTCTGTCTTAGACATTGGCTCAATCTGTTTCCAGCACAGACCTGAAGCTATTTTTTTTTTTTTTGACACCTCAGTTGATGATATCCTTTACTCAAATCCCTCCACGAGCTTCCATGTCACTCAGAAAAGACTTCATGTAGACCTGAGGCCCAGCTCTATTTGACCTCCCAGGACCTCCTCCCTTATTACTTTGTTCCTTGCCAACTCAGCTCCAGCCACATTAGCTTTTGTGCTATTCCTTGAACAAGCCAGGGAAACATAAGCTCAGGACTGCTTACTCCTCCCTCTGCTTTAAATGCAAACACCTGCAGATTCACTCCCTTGCCTTCTTCGGGTCTTTGTTCCAATGCCACCTTTCAGAAGAGCATCCTTGGGCCACCCAACCTAAAGCTGGAACTTCCCTGTCCCCAGCAAATCCTTTCCAGCTTTATTTTTTTCTATGGCACCTACCATCATCAAATACACAGTATTTTTTCCCCCTTATTTTGTATATTGTCTGTCTCTCTTGCTAGAATTTGGGCTCTATAGGGGGAGGGGTTTGGCTCTATTTTGTCTGCTGCTGTGACTTTTGTTGAGTGAATGAATAAATTCTGTGAACAGCAGCAGAAAGGATGGAGGTAGGATCCTGGATCAGTGTGTCCGGATTTAGGCCTAGCTCTAGCATTTGAATAATGTACAAATTTGGAGGAGTAACTTACCCTTTGTGTGTCCCAGATGTCACATCTGCAAAAGGGAGATCACAATAAATATCTTGCTAATTACAAATGCTAGTGGAAGTAAGGCAACAGACAGCCCAGGTGTTTTTCTTGTTGTTTCTCTGACTCCGTAGATAGTGGCATGTTGTGGTCCCCAGGCTAAGTTGTTAAAGTCATTTGCAATTCCTCCAGTGACACATTATATCCTGGGTTAGTTAGCATTAATCGAAGACTGGGTCCTAATCCCAGCTCCACACTCATTCGTTCTGTAACCCTAAGCAAGGATCTGGGCCTGTTTCTTCATTCATGTAATGGGATGATGCTTGGAGAGATGAGAATCAATTGAAATGCAGCTTGTAAACCCCTTTGAAAACTAGGACTATCTACACAAATGCAAAGGAGTCATCATGTTGGTGATGTGCCTGCACATGTCCCAGTCTAAAGTACCCAGCTGGAAGGAAAGGAGAACCTGAGGGGAGGAATCATCACTAAGAGTTTCTATACCTTCAGCTCTCCCAACCCATCACCACTTCAACTCAGCCATTCAGCGGACACTTTTTTAGTGCACGCTGGTTGTTTGAGAAGCACAGACTTTGTATATACTTCTTATTTGTGTGTGTGTGTGTGTGTGTGTTTTCCATCGTCTCTTTTTCATCTGTTAGACCTGCCCTGATTTTGGGTGGGGTCAGGGGTGGGGGCATCTATTCAAGAGCAGGGCTACCTTCTGATAGTTTCTTTGTGGATATATTATGAAAGAATTGTCAGGATCAAGGAAAATGTTGCTTGAATCACTATCTTGAGTTAGGTTTTCACATTAATTTGTGATTTATATATAGCTATAATAATGTGCTCTTTGATTGCTTTATTTAAAAGCTTTACCATTTTCTGGCTCTGAGTAACTTCTGTGTGCTTTTACCTTTGTTTGAGAGAAGGCTATCCCTTTTGCCATTACAGCTTGCTGTCCCAAATGGACATAAACAGGGCACTGTCATGTATCCATGAGAAAAGGTGACCTACATAGACGATGTTACAGTCGGGTATTAAAAGTACAATTGCAGCCATTTCTCCCAATTAAGGCTAACTCATCTGTGATTTCAGCCTCCCATTTGAAATAAAAGTCTGACGATAATTGGAGCACAGAGCTATTCACCACTGTACTTCAATCTGGAAATAATTGTCTTTGTTCAATTAGGAATCTGCATTTTCATGCCAGTCTTCACAGATTATTTTGAATGGAGAATACACTCTGATTAAGAGCTATCCCTCTTGGAAGGAAAAAACATAGCAGCAGCCTGAAGTCCTCATCCCCTTGTTGGATTTAACATTTTGTTTTGCCCTCCCAAGCTGAGAAGGATGTCATATGAATGACTTTATAGACGTCTTTATTTATTATGACAAAAATCTCTTACAGCATTCATAGATAGCTTTTTAAAAATTTTAAGACCCAATATTGACTCTTTGTTAACTGATTAAAATTTGTAACACAAAAAAATTTTAAGGGGCACTTGGGTGGTTCAGTTGCATCTGTTAAGCCTCTGATTCTGATTTCAGCTTAGGTCATGATCTTGGGACCCTGGGATAGAGTACTACATGGGACTTCTCATCAGCAGGGTTCTGCTTAAGATTCTCTCCCTCTCCCTCTCCCTCTGCCTCTTTTCCTGTTCATTCACTTTCTCTCTTTCTCAAATAAATAAATAAATCTTAAAAAATAATTTAAGGCCTTCTTGAAATGATTCCCTAGAGTTGGGTTTGGAAAGGTATGACTTTGAGGTCTTCAACAGATTTGTCATATTATAATAATCAGGTTTTATATGAAACAAAATCAGACCACCATTTATTTTTGCCATTTATAGAACTACTTACCCTCTGAGGTACTTTTAAAATATAGAATCACAGATAACTCTTATTAAAAAAACACTTTAAAAATTAAAGATCGTTCTCCCCATTCAATAGATGAGGACAATAAAGGTCAGAGAGTTCACGTGACATTCCCAAGGTTACCTAGTGACTCACTGGTAAAATCAAGAGTCAACGAGGTCTGGCTAGATTGAAAGCCCATGTTCTCCCATGCCTCTATCAAGTTTTTGTTATTAATTTCAAACAGCCAAAGGAACATAATAAGAAACATTCGTGTTAAAAACGATAAGATATTGTGGATAGAACAATGAAAAACTCTGAAAATGTCAACTCAACATGTTATTATAAACCATCTGGCTCTAATAATTCTGAACATGCCCATATTTGGTATTTCTAGATGAAAATAAAATGCCTCCAATTATGAAAACATATTAGTGCAATATGAACTTTTTAAAATAATATGAGTTACTACCCATATTATTACATGACTTAATCCTTTTCCCAAGATGGTTCCTTCAGAAACTAGACTATGCCTTCTGCATGTTTTCATCCCTCCCATAAAACATAGTTATTAAGTGAGAAAATGAATGAATCACTCTTTAATAACCCCAAGGGGCAGGCAAGATATATAGAATCCACATATTACAAAGATGTATGTGTGTTTGAATATGTACATGCAGGTCAAAAAACATCAGTGCAAGAAGTAGAACTCTGGTCAAACCTTTCATTATCCCTTTTAGAAACATTATACAGGTATTTTAAATCTCTTCCTTTGAAGCAAAGTAATTCCTTCTCTTTAATAATACTCCCGTAAACCAACACATGAGTGTTTTCCCCATTCTTCATTCTTCCCTGCCTTTGACCATGCTGTTTCATAACGAAAAGAAGAAAAGACTTACTTAAGCACCTGGGTGGAAAGTGATAGCTAACCCAAGTTTTCTATTTGAAAATGTAGTCAGTACTTGAGAGAGTTTGGGTCAAATGGGACTTGTAAGCAAAGGGACTGATAACTTCTGCATTTCATGCTGAAGTTGATTCTGGCTGTAGAGTGTTTGTCTGCGGCCATGGGTTGGTGGGAGGAATGTAGAATGTTCTGTTTTTATCAGTCTGCTCTATAGGCTGTGGCAGGTGTGGAGATTACTTTCCAATAATGCTTGGAAGCAATATTTCTCACCTTCACAGGAACTTGCCATCTGGCTCTGAGGGCCAGAGATAATTCAATCTCTAAATTAGCTCACTTCCAGGTCCTCCTGAGCAAAAACTGATAAATGAGTCTGATTATACTGCTCCATGGCAATGTCAATAACACATCAGCATTTGGCCACTCTGAGTGAGTGTGTCAGATGTTCTCAGAAAAGAAAGTACACCTTTCATTGAATTAACCTATCTCAAACCCAAGCACATTACTTAAGGGGATAGGGGAGCAAGCTTTATGAAGATTACAAAGAAAAAAAATTGCATAGTATGTATAGAATGTAGATCTCTTCCATATAAATTTTGGTCTCACACAGTAAAATACCAGATTCAATTCTGGCCTTGTATACCCTGGAATGAATAATTTGACCCATAAAAATATCCTTCCCACTAAAAGCAGTAGCTAAATCTACAAAATTATGAAGCTATCTAGCTAACAAGATCTATTGCTTAAAAAAATGTGTTTATCTATCAGGCAAAGCTATGACATGAACTATTTAAACCAAAAGAAATAACTTTGAGAAAAGAGATGGTTTTCTTCCTGCTCTAATTAACTAAACAGGCTGCTGAAATTGCTAAAAACTGATCAGATAATATCTTAAATCTCAATTTGATTTTGTCAATGTGGCATAACCATCTTAGGACAGTCATCTTGTATAACTAACATCAGGGAAAAGAGAGTTAATGATTTGATGAGAACCTGGTCCCATAGTTTCTTCCCTTGTTCTTCCATCAGACTTTGGGATAATGCAAATATTCTTAACGAGGTGACACCAAGACTCTTAAAAAAATGATGAAGATATAGGTTGTCATATATGGTGGTTAATTTGATGTATCAACCAGGATGATGTTTTTGGATGAGATTAACATTTAAATTGGTGAGTACTGAGTAACCTAATAAGCCTCTATAATGTGGGTGGGCCTCATCCAATCAATTGAAGATCCACGTAGCACAGCTTCCCAGACCAAGAAGGAATTCTCTATCCACCTGCTTTATCAGCACCATCAGCTCTCCTGGGTCTCCAGCCTCCTGACTCACACTGAAGATTTGAGCTTGCCATCCTCCAGGATCATATGAGTCAAGTTCTTATAATAAATCTCCTTCTCTCTATATACATATCCTACTGGTTCTATTTCTGAGGGAGGACTAGCTAATACACTAAGGAAAGGCTAGATCAAAATACCAAGGTTGCAGAGAGTGATGACAGCAAGATATAATAAGGCGCCCACCATCCCACATCCTCTCTGAACAATAGTGATGTGGCATCCATCCATGGACTAAGTACTTTTGAGGGAACTTTGGGATCCGCACTGGAGATCCTGAAACCCTAGTGTAGTCCAAGACTGAGGAGAGCCATTTTGAGAATAGAGGCCCACACCCCGGTTGCTGACTCACCAACTACGATCCTGACTACAGACCTAGAAACAACCCTATACCCCTGAGGACCCAGCTACAGCCCCACTTGGCTTGCTGCTGTCCCCAGCACCATATGCCAAGAGACTCAGGAATCACATCTACCTATGCATTGAGTAATACTCATCTATTGCTCCATCCAGGCTGTGGATCATAACGTGGCCTGTGAACAAGTTCCACCTCTTTTGGCTGTAGTTTGAGAGCCTCTGTGGGTAAACCCACCAATCTGAGTCAGACTGTGAGTTCTGAAAGGTCCCTGTAATGGACCTCCAGACGGTCTAGCTACAGTCCTCAAACAAGCATACAAACAAACAAACAAACAAACAAAAAATAACAAGAACAAAAACAAATCCCCAGAGAAACCACACCTGTTTTTTTAAAATCACCATTCTTTGTGTTAGAATATTTCTATTGATTTAACTTTAAATTGATTAACTATTTTTCATCTTTAATCTATCCAATGACTTTGTGTTGCCTACCTTACATTTTTCAGTCATAAAATTCAGTCATAAAACTTGGGTTGTATCCTGGAAATCGTACATGGTACATTGTCTGGACTCTTGATAGAGCTATATTCCTATAAGGAGTATTGATTTTTGTTAGTTTGTCTTTCAAACAGTTAATTCGGCTGAAGTCAACTGCAAATTTTTGTCTCCCTACAGCGGGCAGCAGCTGAAATTTTAATCCAGTTCTTTTTGCTTTGGATGAGCCATTAGGAGTTTGCTGCTAACTATCCATGTAAGTTGAGAGATAAGCAGGGATTTAAGTTAAGTTTATATGCAGAATTTATGGTGCGCTCTCTCTTCTGTTCACCCAGGGAAGCTCCCTACTTCTATAATGGCTCTGAAATCTGTCCTCTAGTTCTTTGGGCCACTAACATCATGGACTGCTATAAGAACAGGAACTCACCCAGTGGTATTTCCTTTTTCCAATAGCCAATCCCCCTCCAGAATTTTCCTGTTTGGGATGACTTTCCAGTATTTTCCAGGCAATGGTTTCTTATATTCTTTCCAGAGTTTATGTTGTTATGTGCAAGACAGTCATTCAGGAACCACCCAGCCATGTCCAAAAGTGGCACCTCTCTGACCACCGCACATAATCTGTACACAGACCCCTGGGGAAGTATTCCTTTAGCTTTTCAGGAATAAATATTAAGAAGGTTTAGTGTTCAAGGACTTATTTCAAAAGAACCTAACCTCAGTCATTACATGCTAATGTCACACTTCAGTAAGTGGCCAAACATGTAATCAGACACAGCTGTTTTAAACTGGAATCTCCTTAAGTCCCAAATATCAAATTTCCAGCTTAGTAAGTAGCACATAATGAACAAGTAAATTATATATTATGTTAGAAAATGATATGTGTTATAAAAATAGTAAAATCAGAACAGGAGAACTGGGGAGCCAAGGATGGGATAGAGGGTATTGTGATTAAAATGTGATGGTCTGGGTATAGCTCATTGGGAAGATGATATCTGGATTCTTGAAGGAGATAAGAGAATTTGCCTTGTTGATATTCAGGGAAAACATTTCAGGAAAAGGGATCAGTATCATAGGCCACATGTATTAATTGCTACATATGTAGTCCTCCTAGTAACCTCGAGGGAGAGATTCTGTTATCCCTTTTTCAAAGATGTGGAAACTGAGGCTCAGGTTAGATGATCATAACGGTCTCTGGTCATAAAGCTGGTAAGTGACAGAACAAAGTTCAATCCTTTGCATTCTATCTTCAGAACCCCCCCCCCCCGCCCTTAACCACTCTGTTGTATTACCCGTTTACTGGGCTCCTTGCTATTCTTTCAAACAAGGTTTTTAATTCTTGAGAAGCCTAGTCCTAAATCTTCAGGTGACTCATTCCAGTGGAGTACAGATCATAGAATTAGATACGTTCTGATACAGGAATCACATGATTTTTGAAAATTTGCCTTCTGCCACTTTGCTTTTAGGAAAGATCTGTTTTCAAACTAACCAAAAGAAATACAAAGAAGATTTTTACTTTTATGAAAAAAAAAAGATGAAAAGGGAAAATATAATTCAGCATTTGTTTTGCAGTGAGCCTCAATGGGGGCAGCTTGCACCCAGAGCAGCAATGAGGGCTGCCCCATCAGGATCCTGCCCAGTCTGGTTCCTTTCCCCTCTGGTTCCTTCCCTGGGGAACTACACTCAGCATCTCAGCACCCAGCCATAATGGCTTTGGGCTGTGTCTTTTTATCTCAACTTATTTTGTGCATTCCTTAGCAAGATGTGTCCTAAAGTGTAAGAAATGCCTAAGAGAAGTTATTTTGGGGGACTAGGGAAGGCTCAGAATTTTTTCCATGTAACTTAGTGATAATTACTTTTTTTCCTTTACACCATTTAGGCTTATGAAAGTTTTCAAGAAAATGCTCTACTTTCTGATAGCGAGGAAACCTGTAAAACGTAGCAGGGGTTATAACAGAGGTCTATAGGGACATGGAAGTGAAGACAACTTGTATGCTTCACACTGAAAGTTGACTAAACAAAAAAACACGAGAAACAGCCATCTGTTACTTCTGGTGGAGTTATTTCTCCTGGTGGAGTTATTTCTCTTTGTTTGCGTAAACCCTGAAGTTGAGTTTTCCTTCAGCTTTTTGATAACCCTATACAGAGCTGCTTTGGATCTGAATTCAGGTCGTCTCTGTAAGAGAGGAAGGAAGGAAGGGAGGAAGGGAGGGAGGGAGGAAAGAAGGAATGGAAGAAGGAAATGGAGCAATGAAGGAAGACAGAAGGAGAAAAACTAATCCCCCTCCCCGGGAAAATTATTGATAGAATTTAAGCTTCCCTTATACAGGAATAACTTCCTTGTATCAAAACATTTCATTATATATACTTTATTTTTTAAAAGATTTTTGTTTATTTGACAGACAGAGAGATCACAAGTAGGCAGAGAGGCAGACAGAGAGAGAAGAGGAAGCAGGCTCCCCGCTGAGCAGAGTCCAACGCAGGGCTTGATCCCAGGACCCTGAGATTGTGACCTGAGCCGAAGGCAAAGGCTTAACCCACTGAGCCACTCAGGCACCCTCATTATACACTTTAAATACAGACAATGTTAACTTATCAATCATATCTTAATAAAGCTGGAAACAAATAAACAGGCACTCCTGAAAAAAGAGTTTGAGCCAATAGTTCATGTTTTCTGGTAAGCTGGTAAATATTAATCACTAATACTAAAGATCACCAAGATCCCACACTGAAATCATATACCTGAAACACCTCATCCCTGTCACTCTAACAATAGTTCTTTTTAGCCTATACACATGTCTCTAAAGACACTTATTTAACTGCTCCAAAAACTCACATTATTTGTAAAAAGGACTTGTAATATTTCTTCTCTTATAGGGCTGTTGAGAGTGTTAAATGAAATAACATGTTGTTCATGTGTTACATGCTCACTAAATGTTCACAGTAACTATTTCTGTTCCAATCTGTTTCTTGGACATTAAAGAGCTCAATACATGACTAGTGATTATGAATTTTAAATTTTATTTCCTGGTTGGCATAGGTAAACATATTTGGGAGCAAAGTCATATAGAACAAGCCATGGATAAAGCACAGATTTTAGGAGACAAAAGGGCTTGGACATGACTCTGGTTCTGTCAGTTATTAGCTAAGGGAACTTCTGAGAATCACTAAAACTGCTTCCTCATTGCTGAAATAAATAAGGCAATTCTTAAATATTAATAATAAATAGCTATAATTTATTGACTCTTACTGTGGGCCAGAGATCACTCTATATATCTGTCTTTTTTAAAAAAGGTTTTATTAGTTTGTCAGAGAAAGAGAGAGAGAGAGGGAGAGACCACAAGCAGGGAGAGTGGCAGGCTGAGGGAAAAGTAGACTCCCCCTGAGCAAGGAGCCTGAGGTGGGACTAGATCCCAGGATCCTGGGATCATGGCCTGAGCCAAAGGCAGACACTTAACCTACTGAGCCACCCAGGCATTCCTCATGGCATAATTTACTTATCTAGAGCAGGGATGCCTTCAGCGCAGGTCATGATCCCAGGATCCTGGGATCCAGTCGTCCACATCAGGCTCCTAGCTCAGGAGGAGCCTGCTTCTCCTTCTGACTTTTCTGCCTTCTCTGCCTGCCACTCCCCCTGCTTTGCTCCCTTTCTCTCTCTCTCAAATAAATAAATAAAATATTTTTAAAAAATAAAAATAAGTAAATTATGCCAAGGGAAGCATTACTAATATTATGGGTATCAAAAAAGGATAAGGATGATTGAAAAGATGCTAATCTTGGATTTTGCCAAAAAGTCTTAGTCTTTTTGCAAGTATGTTCTCATCTCCCTGGTCACTTCAATTTTCACATATCCCAGGGCTCAAATCTGGGCTCTACTTGTCCAGATCAATTCCCCCTCCTTCAGAATGTATTCCATCCCACAGTTTTATATACAATCTGCAAATTGACTACTTTCAAATTTATATTTCTCACCTACGCCATTTCCTCTGAGTCCTAACATTTATATGCAGATATATACCCTGTATTTTCAAACTTAACATGTCCACGTGGAACCCCTGAAGTTTTCCTTAAAACTCACTCCTTATTTATTATCCGCAATTCCATTTTGTTGGTTGCTGCAAACCAAAACTCATGTGGTCATCTTGACCCTCTCTAACATCCACAGCCAACCGTTCAACATGGATTGTTTGTGCCCCTTTCAGAATATCTCCTGGCCACCATCATCTCTTGCTTGGACCATTGTAGTGCCTCTGAAGTGGTCTTCTTGCTTTGGCTTTGATGTTCTCCCTGCCCAGCCCCCAATTTCACATTTTTGCTGGAATCGACCTTCAACCCTGTAGCAAAGGTGGCCCTATTTAAATGTAAATGTCACTGGTCAAAAATCTTCCTCTCCTGTGTTTCCTTCTCACATAGAGAAAAGGTAAAGATCTTCATGGTGGCCTTGCAGGGCCCCATCTTGGTCCTGGCCCCACTTCCCCCACCTCAAATCCCCCACCTCAAACTATGACCTCAGCTGCTTTTTCTCTCCCCTTTGCTCATTTTTTCCTTCCTTCTTTTTGTGACCAGAACACAATACACATATTTTTGCTCAGAGGCTTTGCACATGCTTTTCCCTCTGCCCAGAATGTTCTTCCCCCACTAGCTACACAGCTTTCTTCTTACCTCCCTCAGATTATTGTGCAAAAGTTCCCTCCTCAGTTCAAGCCTCCTAGAAGTACTGGCTACATAATCTGTGGGGCTCAGTGCAAAACAAAAATTCAGGGACCCTTTATTCAGAAAATATTACTAAAGACTATGAGAAATCCAGCAGCAGTAACTTTATTTAATTCAAAAGTATCCAAACTTACTTAAGCACAGAAGCTTTTTTACTTCTGAATGACTCTTCATGATATTTCCATGTAAAATATTTTGTAAAATGCCTGGCCAAACCTTGACGATCTCCTTCAATTCTAAATTTTCATAAATCTATGCTTGTATTAGTATTAATAATCTATAAAATTATATAATTAACATAAAAAGTATAATGATATACTTCTCTTATATATAACCCATGTATCATAAAATAATATAACATGTATAATATAATAAATGTATAATATATATTTATAATATATAATCTATATAAAATAATATATAATATTTAACATAGAAATCTATAATATATATGTAATAAAGTATCTTTACAGGGGCGCCTGGGTGGCTCAGTGGGTTAAAGCCTCTGCCTTCGGCTCAGGTCATGATCCCAGGGTCCTGGGATCGAGCCCCGCATCAGGCTCTCTGCTCAGCAGGGAGCCTGCTTCCTCCTCTCTCTCTGCCTGCCTCTCAGCCTACTTGTAATCTCTACCTGTCAAATAAATAAATAAAATCTTTAAAAAAAAAATGAAGTATCTTTACCTTATAAAAGCACAGGCCTTTAATTATTTTCCCGTAGTTTTATAAGAAGTTTTTTAGGCAAATATGAAAATGGGAGTTTGTCCTTTAAATGATTTCTGTATCCAAATAAGTTGGAAAAATAATATAACAGACTTAGACAGGATATCTTTTAAATTTTTCTTCCAGCATTCTTTTAGCTTTCTTTTCCTTAAGGTTTTTGTAAGATACTTGTGTGTTTTTCTTTAGGTTTTTATTTAAATTCCAGTTAGGTAACATACTGTGTAATATTAGTTTCTGTATCTTTGGGATAAATATCTAGTAGTGCAATTGCTGGGTCATAGGGTAGTTCTATTTTTAACTTTCTGAGGAACCTCAAACTGTCTTCCACAGCGGTGGCACGAGTTTGCACTTAATAGTGCACTCCCCCTTTCTCCTCATCCTCACTAACACCTGTTGTTTCCTGTGTTTTTGGTTTTAGCCATTCGGACAAGTTGTAAAGTGGTATCTCACTATAGTTTTGATTTGCATTTCCCTGATGATGAGTTATGTTGAATACCTTTTCATATGTCTCTTGGCCATCTGTAGGTCTTCTCTGGAAAAACGTCTATTCATGTCTTCTGCCCAATTTTAATTAGATTATTTGTTTTTGGGGTGTTGAATTTGGTAAGTTCATTATGTATTTTGGATACTAACCTTTTATCTGTTATGTTATTTGCAAATATCATCTCTCATTCAGTTGGTTGCCTTTTAGTTGTGTTGATCATTTCCTTCACTATGTAAAAGCTTTTTATTTTGAGAAAATAGAAAATTTGAACAGACCAATAACCAGCAAAGAAATTGAATCAGTGATAAAAAATCTAATAAACAAAAGTTCAGGGCCAGATGGCTTCATAGGTGAATTCTTCCAAACATTTAAAGAAGAATTAATACCTATTCTTCTCAATCTATTCCAAAGAATAGAAAAGGAAAGAAAACTTCCAAATTCATTCTATGAGGCCAACGTTACACTGATACTGAAACCAGATGAAGACTCCACTAAAAAAGACAATCATAGATCAAAGTCCCTGATGAACATAGATATAAAAATTCTAAATAAAACACTAAAAACCCTCCCCAAATCTAACCATACACTAGAGGAATCATTCACCATAATCCAGTGGAATTCACTCCTAGGTTGTGAGGATGGTTCGGCATTCACAGATCAATCAACATGATACACCACATTGATAAAAGAAAGGATAGGAACCATACAATCATTTCAATAGGTGCAGAAAAAGTATTGGACAAAGTACAATGTCGATTCATAATAAAAACCCTCAAATAAGGTTTAGAGGAAACATAATTCAACATAATAAAGGTCACATATGAAAAACTCACAGCAAATATCATCCTCAGTGGAGAAAAACTGAGAAATTTTTCTCTGTGGTCAGGAACAAGACAGGGATGTCCACTCTCACCACTATTGTATAACATAGTATTGGAAGTCCTAGCCACAGCAATCAGACAGCAAAAAGAAATAAATGACAGGTAGAAAGAAGTAAAACTTTCACCATTTGCAGATGACATAATATTCTTTTTTTTTTTTTTTTTTTTAAGATTTTATTTTATTTATTTGAGAGAGAGAGACAGTGAGAGAGAGCATGAGCGAGGAGAAGGTCAGAGGGAGAAGCAGACTCCCCATGGAGCTGGGAGCCTGATGTGGGACTCGATCCCGGGACTCCAGGATCACGCCCTGAGCCGGAGGCAGTCGTTTAACCAACTGCGCCACCCAGGCGTCCCTGCAGATGACATAATATTCTATATAGAAAACCAAAAAGATGCATCGGTCTCTCTGCTCAGCAGGGAGCCTGCTTCCTCCTCTCTCTCTGCCTGCCTCTCTCTGCCTCTCCTGCCTCTGCACCTACTCCGTCTGTCAAATAAATAAAATCTTTAAAAAAAAATTAAAAAAAAAGAAAACCAAAAAGACCACCAAAATCTGCTAGAATTGATAGACAAATTCAGTAAAGTCACAGGACTCAAAATCAACACACAGAAATCTGTTGCATTTCTTTAAAAAAAAAAGATTTATTTATTATTTTAGAAAGAGAGAGAGAGAGAGAGAGAGAACGCATGCACATGAATTGGAGGAGAGGCAGAGGGAGAGGGAGAGAGAGAACCCTCAAGTAGACTCCCTGCTGAGTGCAAAGCCCGATCCAGGATTCTCAGGGCTCCAAGATCATGACCTGAGCTAAAATCAAGAGTCAGACACTTAACTAATGGAGCCACAAGGTGCCCCTGTTACATTTCTATACACCAATAATGAAGCAGCAGAAAGAGAAAACAAAGATCAATCCCATTTACAGTTTCACCAGAACCTGTAAGATATCTAGGAATAAACCTAAGCAAAGGGATGAAAGACCTGTACTCTGAAGACTATAAAACACTGATGAAAGAAACTGAAGACAACAAAAAGAAATGGAAAGACATTCCATGCTCATGGATCAGAAGAACAAATATTGCTAAAATTTTTGTACTATCCAAAGCTACACATTCAATGCAATCCCTATCAAAATACCACTAGCATTTTTCACAGAGCTAGAACAAATAATCCTAAAATCAGTATGGAACTGCAAAAGATCCCAAATAGCCAAAGTAACCTTGAAAAAGAGAAGCAAAGCTAGAGGCATCACATTTGCAGACTTTAAGCTATATTACAAAGCTATAGTGATCAAGACAGTATGTTAATGGCACGGAAACAGACACACGGATCAATGGAACAGAATAGAAAACCCAGAAATGAACCCACAACTCTATGGTCAATTAATCTTTGACAAAGCAGAAAATAATATCAATGGGGAAAAAATAGACTGGACAGCAAAATGCAAAGAAACGAAACTGGACCATTTGCTTACACCATTCAGAAAAATAAATTCCAAATGAATTAAAGACCTAAAAGTGAGACATGAAACCATTAAAATCCTAGAGGAGAACACAGGCAGTAACCTCTTTGACACTAGCCGTAGCAGCTTCTTACTAGGTATGTCTCTTGAGGCAAGGGAAACAAAACCAAAAATAAAACATTGGGATTTCATGAAGATTCTTGATTTTTAGCAAGAAATGTGACTTTCACTCTTCATACTAAACCCTCAGGACAAATGATGATAATCATTATCTTGAAAGATAATAGCTTCTGAAGACAAAAGGTAGACGGTTTTTTTCTGAGATAGAAAATGTAGGTTTTCAAAGGAAGAACTTTCTTTTCTGACAATAACTGAGGACAGGAGGAATCTACATGCATGCTCTCTCGTAGGGTATTTTTCTACTGGAACAGGATGCTTGCCATGTGTGGAGGTGTAAATGCATATATATTTTCTGTCTCAGTATTGTTCAGAGTGAAGGACCATGCCTGTTTTTTAAAATTACCATTCACAGACATCTGTTTTTGCAAAATATAATACAAATAAACAACTAGAATAAAGAAATTTTTAAAAAAAAACCCACAAAGCTATGTGAAATCAAGGACAGATACATAATTATGAGAGTCAACAAACATAAAATCACTCTGTCAAATTTCTATTGAAACTTTCTAAACATATATTCCCAATTTCTGTATTTATATTACCTTAGACCAGGACGGTCTGGGGACTGGCATGTGCCTATGGGTTACAGATTGAATAACACTGGTCTACATCTCTTGCCTTTGTCGCTTTTTGGTATGTAGCATATACTATCATTTACTGTAATTTATCTTTTTATTTTCATGAGCACAAGAAATATCTGTTTGTGTGCTTGAAATACCTAGGTGAAAACACTATACTGATTAGGTGCTAATGCATGGGTGCTGATGTGCACAAACTTGATAGGTAGATATTTGATATGTAGGTGGGTAGGTAGGTAGAGGTTTATTAAAAAAAGAAAAAGAAAAAGAAAAAGAAATAAAAACCTTAGCATTATTTTTCCTTTTATATCCTTTCTTGGCTCAAAGTTCATAGCCCTACTTGGCTCAAAGTTTTGAGAGTTTTAACAAGGAAACAAAAAAAACTCCCTTAAAAAATTTCCAGGGTGCCTGGGTGGTTCAGTTGGTTAAGCAACTGCCTTAAGCTCAGGTCGTGGTCCTGGAGTCCCAGGATTGAGTCCTTCATGGGGGGGGGGGTCCCTGCTCAGCGGGGAGTCTGCTTCTCCCTCTGACCCTCCCCCTTCTCATACTCTCACTCTCTCTCTCATTCTTTCTCTCAAATAAATAAATACATAAAATCTTTAAAAAAATAAATAAAAATAAAAAATTTTAAAAAATAATAAAAATTTCCAGAATGCAGATAACTATTATAGAGCATGATGTTTATGATGTCCACAAAATCACAAAATAAGAGTTGTAGAAAGCCTATATTAAGTTCTTTTTTAAAAAAAGAAGAGTTGCTCCTATACATCAACAAATTTATATGCAGCTGTGTTGCTTTTAAAGATTTAAAAATACTCTGTTAAATGTTTCCATGTGCGTAGTATTATTTTAATACAACCAGGCATGCCATTTTTTTTTAAGATGGAAAAGGAATTTTTTGTATCTTCTGAGCTTCCCTGATAGAAAATTTAACTCTAAAACTCAAAAACGTAAAACGGAGATGTCTAATGCATCCGCTTCTTAGGGCTTGATGTTTTTTTGATTCACTTCTAATGCCCTAATGGCAAAAGGTTGTCATAAATCTAATACATTTTTCGTGCAAACAGATGGCCTTTATTTTAGGCATGATGAACAAAAATATTTTTAATGAATTGATCTGTGGTTCACTACTAACAAGAAATAATATTTTAGTGCAATATCTTAAATTCTTTTGTACAAACTCTTATGTTAACAAAACAGAGGCCAGAGAAACGAGCCCTCTCCTTCCTTGTCTGAAAAGCATGATTCCCTGAGCCCTTAAATCACACCATCCTGCAATTGTCCAATGGCTGGTGATCACTGGGTTCCATAGAACAAAAAAGAAGGGCAGGTATGTCATAGATTCCAAGATATTAAGCTTGGAGTATGTTTCATTTAATGCTTCGCTCATAGGTGTCTCATGCCTTTCACTGCTTCCCTCAGCTTCAGAATAAGTTAGTACCTTGTCTTGCGTCTAGACTGCTGCTCAGAGTTCCACACATAATAAGGTTTGTTGGAATCACAAACAACAAAAGAAGTTAGTCGGAAAATGTAAAGATTGGAATGTGCCTATACAAGGCTAAAGAACAAAACAATAAACAACAGACTAGAACAATATATTTGTTCTTATATATATATGCTAATATATTTGTTCTAGCATCTGAAGTACTCATATTAATATTTGCAAAGACTTATTAAAGTTTATCAAAGAAGTCCACATTCCATTTGACAAATGATCAAAGAACAGGTAATTCCTCTAAGAGAAAATACAAATAAGAAATAAACAAATGAAAACATTTTGATCCTCATTAGTGATCAAAGAAATAGGTATTAGAGAGGTTGATAGTAAAAAGATGTCAATTTAGAGATGCTAAGGTCTATTAGAAGTTAAGATCTTTGAAACTTAAACATTCATTAAAAATTATGGTTGAAACAGGTTTATGTTTGAAGAGAGACTGGGAAATTCACACACTTATATTATTCTAAATAGGTAATCCACAAATTGATGAAACAGAAAAATTATGAAGATATTCACACCATTTGGGCCTTAAAAGAAACTTGGAGGGATTTATTCTAAAGACATAGCTCAACAGAATCAAAAGCTCTAAGTATGAAGACACTTAACTGTAACGAAGAAAGAGTAATGCATTATACAACCAAGGAAGATTAAGTAGCCAATAAACATAATACTTTGTAGAGAGGGATAAGGGAAGATAAGGGAAAAGAATGATTGCATGACATAAAATAAACATCAAAAATGCAAAACTGTTCCAGCTACTGAAAAACAGCATGCCTGTGCTGTAGGTCAACTATGCTTCAATACAAGAAATATAAAGAAAAATAAAAATTGCATGCATGTTGGGGAATTGCAAAATTAAAGAGTTACCAGCTCTTTTTGAGTGGCAGGTTAAGATTTTTTCCCCCCCGCTTTGTTGGGTGCAAATTCCTTTACTTGGAATAGTTGGCCTACTCTGTGTATTTTTTTCTCTTATTTACGTATCTATATATTTATTTATTTACTTTTTTTTTTTTTTTAATTGAGGGAGAAATAAGGAAAGGATGAGTCTTTGGAGAAGATAGTTCTCCACCCCCCCACCCCCAACCTTCCAGTCAAGCTTTTGCCGACACTCAATTTTCTTCAGCCCTGTCAGCTCCCTTTCGGAGGAGTTGATGTGTAGAGCTAATCCTGTCTGCTGGCTGCCTCCCTATTCAGGAGGGTATGCAAATACTTCCAAACCAGAGCATTTTAGACCTATTCAGGGCCCAAGACAACACACTTTTCATTAGCATTTGAAGTGCGAGGGCTGAAAAAGGGGAATGGACAACTTTTTTTCTTTCTTTTTTTTTTTTTTTTCTTTTGGCTCCAAGCTTTGGGGAGACTTGAAAATGTACGTTTTTCATCCCTTTGCACACATCAGCATTGGCGCTAAACTTCAGAGAGATGCATTGACTGCCCTCAGGGGAAAGCATTCAGGGGGATTTTTACACATACACAGAGGGCCATCGCCTGAAATAAATCACAGAATGGAGGTGGCAGAGATGAAGCGGGAGAGGTTCAGCGGGCTAAGCTACGAGTCCAGAGGCATGAATTTAAATCACGATTTATTTTCTTCTCACTCTGCTCTCGCATGAACCTCAGTTTCTTAATCTTCAGCACTGAGGAGGGGGCCTTGGGGAGAAGGGCACGGGATTTAAAATGCAAGGCAGGTCTCCCATAAAACCTCCCTCTGGAGGTGCTGTGTCTGTAGCCCAGCGGTTAGAGCCTGGTGCTCTGAAATATGGGTCACAAGTTCAATCCCCTTCTGGGTCAGTTAGCTTTTCTATGTTCCACAGCCACACACTAAAGGCCCGAGCCCCTCATTCAGGCCGAATGTCTAACAAAATGTATGCCCTTGGTCACTGCACAAAACAGCCCAGCCAGAGCCTAGCAAATCCATCCTCCACCACAGGCGACCATCAGGAAGCAAGCTGTCACTGGGGTCTGCAGAAGCAGGCACAGTTCTGCTGGGACATGGTGGGAAATGAGACAGGTGTATGTGGGAGGGAGGGGTGAGGAGTGGGTGCTGGGGACAGTCAGACCTTGAGGGAGATACCTCAAGATCTCTGCAACTTACTGTGTGACTCTGGGGAAGTTATTTAACCTTTCTGAGACTCAGCTGTAGATGGTGATGGCTGCATAGGGCTGTTGTGATGACCGCAGTTCAAGTGATTCATGCTGTGACTAGTGTGCTCTGAACTCAGCCAAACTGCTAGAATTGTCAATCCCCATGATAAATTAGTGCCCTAAGGCTCCTTTGGGATACCAGGGAGAATGACCATATGCATGAAGGTAAGACAGAGAGGTCTCTGAGTGCCTGAGATCTACCAGGTACCATAATAGATTTTTTTTCCCCCACAGCAGGAAAGAGGGTAGTAAAAATAATAAAAACCTACATGGGACTCTGAAAAACAATCTGAGGGGTTTGAAGTGGCGGGGGGGTATGAGGTTGGGGTACCAGGTGGTGGGTATTATAGAGGGCACGGATTGCATGGAGCAATAATAATGAAAAAATAATGAATACTGTTTTTCTGAAAATAAATAAATTTAATTAAAAAACAAACAAACAAAAAAACCTACATGGGTCTTGCCCCAAAGAATGTATAGAGCTAGATGACTCCGCTCTAAATTCTGATTCAGTCAGTTATTAACTGGGTTATGTGGGATCAGATAATCTTTCTGTGTCTCAGTTTTCTCACCTGTAAAATAGGGATACGAACTCCCTACCTCATTGGGTGGTTGCAGAATGAAATGAGAGATGCATGCAAAGTGCTTAGTATTTATTGTAAACCTTTAAATGGACGGATATTTGTATTGTAAGAAAACAAAACACACTTTTGCCATTCAGCTTTGTAAAAGCTACAGCCTTCTATTGCAAGCTCAATCAGAACATTAATGTTTCTCATAGTTTGACTACAACCTACCTTTCTAGTTCTACTTTAGCTGTCTCTGTGTCATAACACCCTCCCCAACATACTTTGTGGCTCACATATGGTGACGGGTCCACCATTCCATGATGCCTCTTTGCTTCCACCCTGTCCTTCCACATAGCCTTACATGCATCCTCCCTCTCTAGACTTTTCCTCTCTCATTTGTCCACCTAATGAACAAAGGCTCAAAATTTTCTTCCCCTGGGAAGCATTTCTTGCCCAGAAGAATCCCCTATCTCCTCTAACTGCAGGTTGTTTTATGCCCAAGGATATAAAGTACAACAAAATGGATCCATTTATAGCAGTGGCAAAATTTCAAGAAAATAATGAAAAACAAGTTCCCTATTGGCCTTCCAAGGGGAGGCAATGTGTGTGCCTCCTTCCAGTAGAGAGCAGAAGGGGAAAGATACTGAGGACTAGAGCTGCCATCCAGTTCTGTTTAACATCTTCCATCCTCTCACAGCAAACCTCACCCCCCACTGAGGAAGCCTAGTTTTGTGTCCATGACAAGTCCAGTTTGTACTTAATCTTATCTGAACTGCTTCTTTATCAGGATGAAGTGAATAGAGGGGAAAGCTTTGAGCTCACTCTTGAGTAGAGTTGGCAATTGGTTTCATTTCAAGACCTAAGTGCCTGGACCTAGACGCATGGAACTGAGAAGGACTGCCAGACTGAAGTTGCATCACAGATCAGTAGGAAAAAGTGCTGTGGTTGATTAGTGATGTCTGCAGTGAGTGCTAGAATGGACAATGTTGCACTTTCGCTACATACTTGCAAACCCTGCCTGAGAGGTTATAGTATGCTCCTCACTTGCCTATTATTTCATCTAGAAGTCTGAGGCCACCTGAAATGAGCTCTCTGACATACTCTCTCTATTTCATTGTTTCCTTCCATCTTCACCTAGTAGCATCTCCTAAGCAAGTATCTCAAGGGAAAAAAATGTTCTTCCTCCAAAGTAGTTTCTCCCTGCTTATCCTTGATCCAGTCTCCTCCCATCTGCCTCCAATCTGAAAAAAATTAAAACTCAGATGTATACATCAGCTGTCTCTTTAATATTCCCATTTGAATGTGTGAAAGCCATCTCAAAGTGAACATCTTTTGCTTTCCCCCCAAATCTGCTCCTCTCCCCATTATGTGTGGCAATTTCATGAATAACAATATTGTTATTTTAATTGATCAGGCCACAGACCTAGGAATGGCCCTTGATTCTCAAATTTCACATGATTCGTCAAAAGTACTAAATCTTTGGTACGAAAACTTTGAAGTATGTCTGACTCCTACATCTTCTCATTTTCATCATAACCCTGTGTTCATGCTACCACCGTATCTTATCCAGATTGAAATAATGGCTGCCCACCTAGTTTTTCTGTCTCTATCCTTGTTCCCTAAGTCTGTTATCTCATCAATAAGTATGATCCTATTAAATATAGTCAGGTCTTAACTTCTTCTGTGCTCAAACACCTATCAATGTTTCCTCTTTTTCAGAATAAAAGCTGAAGTCCTCTTAATGAAGATTTTATAATCATCTCTTACTTTATAATCATCTCTTACTTTATAATCATCTCTTACTACTCTTTCCCTTGTTTGCTATATTTTAGTCACATTGGCTCCTTGTTACTCCTAGAACACAAATCTCATTCCCACAACTGGGCCTTTGCACTTGCTGTTTCTTCTGACTAGGATGCTTTTTATCCTTGGATAATCTACTTGGATGATTCCCTGATCTCCATTAGTTGTATGTTCAGATGGCACCTTCTAAGTGAGCCCCTCCCAATCACCCTGCTCAAAAAGGCTCCCTACTTCCTCACATCGCTAACCTCTTTCCCTGCTCTATTTTTCTTCAAAGCACTCCTTCCATCTGAGGCACTACATATTTATTTATTTGATTGGCTGGCTATTATCTGTCACTCCACTAAAATAGGAACTACACAAGGGTAAGGGTTTTGTCCCCTGCAGTATTCCCTAGGCCTAGAACAGTGCCTGGCACAGAGTAGCCATCTGTGAAAATTTGTTGAGTGAATAAATAAAATAATGAATATAACAAGCTTCACACTGTGCCTGGTACACAGCAGATGTTCAATAAATCTTATTTTATTTCTCATAGGGTTTCATCAGGACCAAAGAGGGTACTGAATGAAGAAACAGGATGTATTTCCAGAAAATGCTACACCATTCTAAGACTCTACTACCTTCATTGTTGTGCTTATCACAGTGCCTTGTATTTAGCCCACGTGGATTTTGAGCAGAGATTTAGATGGGATGGCTGCCAGAAACAGACACTGGGGCAGCCACAGCTTCTTATCTGTTGTGGGCTAGAAATCCAGATGACTGAATCATTTTAATTATGTTTAAAATGAGAGTAAATGTTTTTATTGTGCTCTCATGGCTGTATATAAGAGATAAATCCTATACAGAATAACCACAACGGTGCAAAAAACATGGCCACCTGAGGTCACTTGGGGCCATGGCAAGCAGGCCTAGGTGTCTCAGCAGCTCTCTCTCTGTGGAGACCTGGATAAACAAAAGTCAGCAATTAAGAAAAGGCTGGATGTCTAGTTATACTGGGTATCAAGAGAAGGAAATGGAATATATTTTAGGGAGGTTTTCATATCAAATAGTTAAAATTCTATAGAAACTCACTTTTGAATCTTATATGCGTACACTTCAAGACTCTGAACAAATTAGTTTTTGTGAATTCTTCCAGCTTTCAAAACCAGAAATAGCATTATTATTTACATGCTACAGATAGCCTTGGAAGTAAAAGGCTTAAAAACCATTCTGCTCTCAGTACCTCTGCCTTCCCTGCTTACCCAGCTCTGCTTCCTAGAATGGCAATCAAATTTTTCTGTACATTTCTGAATGGCCCATTGGCTATATTATATTGCCGTTAATGGAGTTCCTTCAGAAGGTTGAAAAAGATGATTTTCTGGATAGAAAATAAAACTAGAAGTGTTCCGTAGTAACTGGCAAAGGGATGAAATAAACAAATCTGAGGAGAAAAACAAAAAAACAAAACCCAAAAAACAAAACAAAACAAAGAAATGCCAGCAAGTTTGTGCTAAAAGGGGTCAGATAACCAATTAACCACAGGTAATTCTAATGAATAAACAGGTCATAGTTAGACCTCAACCACACTCTTGGTTAGTAAAGCCTCTGAGGATGGGTGGTGGTCAGATGAGGCATTTGCCAAAGACACTGACATCCCTCCCTTTGGCTATGTCGGAGTTCAAGACTTGGAAGTTCAATAAGCCTTAAGGAAATAATGCCCGACACTCGTCTTTTTCTCTTTTTAGGCCAGGATAGGCTGTAACCTCCGGAAAGGTAATGACAACCATGACAGCAAGCTGTCCCAGAGATCGGAAACACATCATCCATTTTATTCTTCTCAATTCCCTTTGCTCCCTTTAAGACCTAACTTTTGCCACATGACATATAAATATTCTTTCAGAGATATGTATCTTCAAGCACCAAAGGAGAACGGTCAAAAGCAATCATAAAAAGCCATCAGCATTGAATGTGAGCAGGCTAGCTTCCTGAGTGTGGGCGTCAGACAAGGACACCCACTAACCGGTGAGAAGGGCTTTGGGGAATCCAAACCCTGACGGCATCTCTACCTGCCCTTGCAGTCTCCTCTCCCTCTCTTATCTCCTTAGCCTCTTGCAGGCAGGTTTGCTCTTTCCCTCAGCCTAAAAGCTACTCAGTGCCCTGCGAAAACCAACTTATCTCCAGTTTCTTTCCCTCTCTTTTCCAAGCTTTCTCTAAGTGAGGTCACACCTCCTTTCACCACTTACTCACTTTCCATATCTGTGTGAGCCCCTCCAAACTGTCTTCCACCCCTCCCCCCACCGCGGAGTGATGGGTCATCTCTCTAAGGTAACTGTTGACTGCCTAACCTATAATACAGTTATAGTTCCTTTCCCTACATGATGCGCTTTGTTTCCTTGGCTCCTGTGAAATTGTGCACTCCTGATTGTCCTTGAAACTCTCTTTCCATTCTTCCTCCACATCATGGCTGATTCTTGTTGCTACAGCTCCATCCTCATTCCATGAATTGTTCTAACATATGCTTTTCCTGGAGGACTCTCTATGTTGGTAGAGTTTCAGTTAACACCTGTATGCCCATGACCTCTATCATATCTATCTATAGAGAGAAATATAGATACATTCCCAACTCAACTTGTCCAAAACAGAATTCAGTTAATTTCCTCCAAAATTGGGCCCTTCAATGTTTAATTTATTTTGAAAACATGTATATACAATGTACTTTCTATAAAGCATTCACTTAAGCAAACATTGAATAATATCGTCATTGCACTAACCCCGTAAATGGAGTAAGTGCTACTATTATCATTACTTTTTTACAGTTGCAGGAATAGAGGCACAAGAGGTTACATAACTTGCCTAAACTCCCAGAAGCAGTAGCACAGCCAAGATTCAAATCAATACATTGTAGCTCTGGAGCCCATGCAGTGAGCCAGTAAGTGGCATTCCCTCCCAGTCTGCTTCTCACACTGGACAACTTACCATTGCTCGCTCACTCATAGCAGAGACCTATGGTCATTTCTCTTTATTGCCTGCACCTGGCAAATGACCAAATCCTGATGATTTTAAAAAACATTTCACTGAAGTATAAAGTACACTCATCAAAGAGCACAAGTCTGAAGTGATCACATCAATGAATTTTAAAGAACATACACACATCCATGCGGTCACAAACAGAGAAAGATGTAGGATCTTACCCGTAACCTGGAAGTTTTCTGCATGCTTCTGCCTAGTCATTACATGAATTAGAAAACGTGGCTCTAGTTTTGCCTGTCTCTAAATGTTATCAAATGGAATTAGAGTATAAATTCTTTCAAGACTGGCTTCTTGCCCTCAATACTTGCTATATGATATTTTTCATGTTGTGTGTGGCAGTAATTCATCTGAAAGAGATTTTATTTTTTGCTTTATAATATTTCACTTATAAATATTTACAGTTTTTCCATTTTCTTGAGTTCTGTTTTCAGTTTTAGATTATTAAAAATAATGCTGCTGTGAATGTTCTGTACATGCTTTTTTGTGCACACAAATACACATTTCTGTTGGGTTTATACCCAAGAGTGAATGTACTAATCACAGGGGTAGGCATATTATTGGTTTTACAGATGCTGTCAAGGAACTTTTCAAAGTGGCTTCGGCAATTTACATTTCTGCCAGTAGTTTCTGAGAGTTCAGGTGATCTAAATCTTCACCAATTCTTTATATTTTCACATATTTTATTTTACTTTATTTTATTTTTAGAGAGACTGAGAGAGTGCAAATGGCAGGGGGAGGGGCAGAGGGAGAGGAAGACAGAAACTTAAGTAGGCTTCACACGCAGCAAGGAGCCTGACATGGGGCTTGAGTTCATTACCCTGAAATCATGACCTGAGCTGAAATCAAATGTTGGATGCTTAACTGACTGAACCACCCAGGTGCCCCTCGCATGTTTTCTTTTAGACGTTCTGATGGACCGTATGGTGGTTTTATTTGCACTTCTCCAATAACTAATGATCTTCAGCATCTTTGCATGTTATCACTCATTTAGAATCCTCTTTTGTGAAAAGCCTGTTCAAGGTGCTTGTCCATGTTTTACCTGGTTTTCTGATTTTCTTTTCTCCTGATGAAAACAAATTCTTTATATGATCTGAATATAGATCCTTTATCAAATATGTATACCATGGAATCTCCTTGTGGCTTTTCTCTACACTCTCATAATGGTGTTTGATGGGGAACATTAGATTCTTAAATTTCATTAAGTCCAGTTTTAAAAAAAAAGCATTTTATTTATTTATTTAAGACAGAATAGGGGGAGGATCAGAGGGAAAGGGAGAAGGGTAAGCTGACTCTGCACAGAGCACAGCGTGGGGGCTCCATGGGGCTGGATCTCATGACTCTAATTTCATGACTGGAGTGGAAACCAAGAGTTGGATGCTTAACCGACTGACATCTGAGCGACACCCAGGAGCTCCCCTTAAGATCACTGTATCAGTTGTATCACTTATGCTTAATTAATTCTCTTTTAAAAATCGTTTCTTGGGGCGCCTGGGTGGCTCAGTGGTTTAAGCCTCTGCCTTCAGCTCGGGTCATGATCTCGGGGTCCTGGGATCGAGCCCTACATCGGGCTCTCTGCTCAGAGGGGAGCCTGCTTCCTTCTCTCTCTCTCTGCCTGCCTCTCTGCCTACTTGTGATCTCTCTCTCTGTCAAATAAATACATTAAAAAAAAAATCGTTTCTTCCTGGGCCATTTTATCTAAGTTGTGAAATGTGTCTATGCGGAGCTCCTCCTGGTGATGCGTATCCCTCTTCTGATGTCTGCAGGGTCTGTAATAATACCTTCTATTTTATTCCTAATACTGGCAAATTATGTCAGTCTTGCTTGAGGTTTGTCCATGTTATTGATCTTTTCAAAGAACTAGCTCTTTGTTTCATTGGTTTTCTGTATTGTTTTTCTGTTTTCAATTTCATTGATTTCTGCACTTAACTTTATTATTTTCTCCCTTCTGCTAGTTTTTTGGCTTATTTTGCTCATCTTTATGTAGATGTTTTAGGAGGAACTTGGGTTATTAATTTGAGACTTTTCCTCTTTTCTAATGTATGAGTTTAGTGCTATAAATGTCCCTTTCAATACCACATTATCTGTGTTGCAGAAGTTGTATTATGCTGCGTTTCCCCTTTTATTCAGTTTATTGTATCTTTAAATTCCCCTCGAGACTTCTTTAACCCAAGAAAAATTGAGATACTTGCTGTTTAGTTTCCAAGTGTTTGGAAATTCTCATTAACTTTCTGTCATTAATTTTTAGTTTGACTCCATCATGGTTGGAGATCACATTCTGTATGATTTTTAACACTTTTTAAATTGTTGAGGTTTGTTTTATGGCTCAGAATATGGACTATCTTGATAGATATTCTGTGGACACTGGAAAGAATCTGTATTCTGCTTCATTGGTTAAAGTGTCTTGTCATTGTCCATTAGATCTTATTGGTGATGATGTTGACATGTAAGATTGTGATGTCGTCTTTCATTTTATCACTTGAAAAATGTGTCATTTCTGGTCACTGTGGTTTCTGAAGAGAAATACTCTGACATCCACATTATGGATATGGATACCTTCCACAGGGAAGGTGTGGCTTCTCTTTCATTGCATTCAAGATATTATGTTTGCCTTTAGTTTTCAGAAGGTGGACAATTATGTGTTTTGGAGTTTCTTTAGGTTTATTGTGTTTAGATTATCTTCAACTTCTTGGATCTGTAGTCTTTTTTTTCCCCCAATTTCTAGAATTTTTCTTTATCAGTTCTTTGCATACTTTTCTCACACCCTCTAATTCTTGAAGGGGGATGCTCCTGATTTCTACTAGGTGGGGATGGAAGTTTTGGTTCCCCATTAGGCCTCCACTGATACCTCCTTTGCTGGGGAAGTAGGGGTTTCTTATTATGGTTCCCCATATTGCTTCCATTGACACCATGGATGGAGGTATCTTCTTTATTGCTAGTTAGTGGTGAGGGTTCTGACTTTTTATTGGCTTCCTTTGGCACTATCCAACAGAAAAGATAGCAGAAACTCTCATTCTTGCTAGGTAGAATGGAAGTCCAAGTTCCCAATGTGATCTTCTGAAAGACTGGGGGGAGGCAACATACAAGTCTTCTCTGACACAACCCCAATTTATGAGGCAGGGATGGTCGAGGCAACTCACTAACAGCCTAGTATGGGTGGAAGGCTAAACCTTCTTCTTAGTCTTTGTTGCTGGGGTTGAGAGATAGGGGTCACAGTTTAATCTTTTGTATTTGTATGGTGTGAAGCAGTTCTTTCTAAAAGTTTCCTGTCTTGCTAGGTTGTTCTTTACCTCGTCTATTGGCCAAAGAGAGCAGGCTTATGTTAGGGCTTTTGTTGTCTGTGCCAGTTGATATTTCCAAATTGCTGGCTTCTTTAACACCAAGTCTAAGGTATATTCATCAAAAAGGAAACCCAGAGAAATCACCTTCACATTATTTTGCATGTCTCAGTTCCCTAGCCAGTCTCCCTTCCCTCTTTCAGTGTTCTTATGATCATTTTACACATAAAGCCCAAAGTATTTCATGTACTTAGTGTGATAAAAAAGATAAAGTGTATCTACTCCATCTTCCCAGAAGTGGAACCCCTCCCTTCCACTTCTGAATTAGTCTTGCAATTCTACAAAAATTCCTGGTGAGATGTCAATTGAATGAATAGGTTCATTTGGGGGAATTAACTCCATTCCAATAAAAATAAGTAAATAAGTAAGTAAGTAAGTAAATAAATAAATAAAACCTTTTTTTTTCTTGTAGCCAAAACAGAAAAATATCTTCCCAAAATAAGAGCCTTTTTTCATATTATCACCTATAACAGGCAATTTTGCTCACCAGCCTGCCAGTTCCACAAAAGCAGTGTGCTCTAGGATGTGAGAGTACCCTGCCTCACATAAACCATTAGAAAGGTACCCCTCCCTACCCCACACACACCCCTACAGCCATCATTGATCAATCAATGCAGCTATATTTTTAGAATTTATGCTTCTACCCCAGACCACACATTATATAAGATAATTTGGTTAATTACCTTAAAACTAAGTGTGAGGGCTCTATTATTATCATAGTGTCTAAAAATATGGAAAAGAATTCTAAGAATGCAAAGCAACCATAATTTAGTCAAAAGAGTGGCTGAATTAAGGGAATTTTCAGGGAGATCCTCTATGAGCATGGCTTATGACCCCTTAAAACCTGTATAAAGTCATTGGAAGTGATAAGAGGAACCTTTTTTGTATAAATTTCCAAAGACCTCCAAAGAGAAACTACAGGCAAAAATAATAGGCAAAATGATTTTCAGAGGAAATAATAAGTGTTGACCAACCTGCCTAAAAGGAAGGGAATTAATATTGTTGAGTTTCAGGTGTGTGTGAAATACATCAAATGCAGTAGATCACAAATTTCCCAAAGCATTTATTCATGAAGGGTTTTTAATATGGACATTTTTAGAGATAAGAATAGTGGCAGTTACAGAGGTGAGTATATTTGCCCACAGTGATATGTAGCTAATTCTGCTCAAGTAGGATTCAAACCCAGTGAGAGCTGACCTCGTATTTTATGCCCTTCACCAATTGCACATTGCCTTCTACTCAGAAGACTTCCTCATGAGCAATAGAATTTAGATAAATGATCTTCTCCATCTGCAAATAAAAGGTACAGTATGCATTGAGGGAAAGAGGATTTAAATAAAACTGAATGATGGGGAGCTGTGAACTAGAAGCTATAATCCTAAAGAAAGTATCTGAAGAGCTGAGAATCATAGAACTCTTGGTCAGGAAGACACTTTACCTGTTCTTGAAAACAGCAGCTTCCACTGTCATAACATTTCTTTATTTTACAAATACTTTTTTTAAGGTACCATGAAAAATACATAGGTTAATACAGAGCTTAATTTTCTGTGGAAAAGCTTATCACAGAGTAGAGTAGATGGCACATGCAAATAGAACAGTACAACCATAGGTTAAATTTCACTTTAATCAGAGTCTGAACCGTTTCATGTTCTGTACTAATTTATACCTTTTACTCATTTCATAGTTCCTCTACTAGTCCATCAACCTTATTTGCCTAATTCTTTAAAGCAGCTATTTCGGTTTTGTGACTTTAATCTCAACCTATCCATTTTTGGCCACCCAACCAAGCAAGGAAGAATGAAGTCTCAGTATCACTTTCTAGTTTAGGAACAATGGAGGGTATGATCTGAATAGTGGTTATGGAAGAGGAGGACTATTTCAGGACATCTTAGAAGCATGATTATTAGGATTCTGTGCATGATTAGGGGTTACAGGGGTAAGGAGAAAGTGTGAGATGTTGCACACAGCTCCACATTTTTAGTAAAAGAGCAGAGTACCCAGAAGGACCCAGTACAGTGTGAAGGGAAGGGAAGTCACTGAGTTGGTTTGGGCAGGTGGCAGTTGACATATCTAGATGTCTTTCTTTGAGACATCCATTTGATTTCCAAACCTTGGACCATCTTCAAGAAATTGACATATTTAAAATGCATCAATATCAGGCAAAATTCTCAAACCCAAGTATGGTCTTATGTTGCAACTCCCTGAGATGTTTTTTGGGTAATTTATAGGGAGTTATTGTTTTGTGTGATCAGATGAGGGCAGGAGGCAGAGAAATAGGACTATCCCAGTTACATTCATCACTCAAGCCCAATGTATTCTTTTAAGCTTAGGAGGAGTGGTAATGTGCTTATTCTACGGCCAGAGAAGACTTTCTCAGATACATAAGAGGACTGGATCCAGAGCCATTCCTACAAAGTCACAAGAGGGACTTGTCCAGTGATTCCAGTGAATGGGTAAAGTCTCTTTTGGTCTTGATGAATGCTGTAGGAGAAAGCCCTGTGAGAATTACATTGTCAAGTTCCATACTGGAATCATTCTATTCCATGCTAGTCAATCTGTGCCATTCTAATGATACCTAACCCTTATTTATATAATTAAACAAATGTGTATATAGCACTCCAGTGCAAGGAGTCTGTGCTAAGTGCTTTATACTAACCCATTTAACCCTTGTATCAATCTTGTTATTAGGTGTAATTATTATCTGCCTTTTATAGATAAGGAAACAGAGGTAAGAAGTTAGTAAAATTTCCCCAAGTCAAACAGATAGTGAGTGATGGAATTGGAATTCAGATCCAGGCAGTCTGACCCCAGAGCCTATGCAGTACTATTTTTCATAACAGCCAATTAACTTAAATTGAGTTTCTAGGTTGAAAAAATAAAATAGTACCATTATATATATTGCATGCAAGAAGATCTTGGCACTTTGTTCTAGACTCTTTTGCCCAAAGTATGTACACTCGAATATCAAATTATTAGGACTGATATGAAGAATAGATTTGTCTGTTTGCTTATGCCCTCCTTCTTTCAAAAATAATTGAATATGTAATTAACATGTTCTACAAATCTGGAGGCATTGAATTTAAATTGCTAGTTGGAGTACCTCATGTAGAAAACATCTATTAGGCATTGTAAAATGCCAGTCAACAGAGAAGAAAGGTACAAATATTTTGGTATTGGAGATTATAAAGTCAGGAGAGACCTACACATTGGAGGGAGTCTGAAAATAGTACTAACAGCAAACATGTTGCACTTACTGTGCTCCAACCACTCTTCTAAAAACCTTATACATAGGAATTAGGCTTATATAGTGGAGAAACCAAAGTGCAGAGAGGTTAAGTAACTTGACTAAGCCACCTAACAAGTAAATGGTATAATTGACTTTGAACCCAATGCTGTGTTCTTACCCACTATGCTGCATTGACCCAGAGTATTCATGTAGCATCTAGTGATAAAGGGGGAGACTGTTTGATATCCTTCACTGAAAGCTCTCTGAGATAAGTCCCACAGAGAGTCAAGAGAATTCCTGGAGAGATTCCTAGTGCTAGGTGATTCTATTATGCCCATAAAAAAAAAATTGTCCACACTTGTGACCCACTAACATCTGATGAGGGTGAGAATAAGGTTTCCTGATATGTCATGAACATCATGGAAGGTATCCAAATGGCCAATGGCACCTTAATCCCCAAACTCAAATATCAAGAATCAAAATTCTGAATTTTGAGTCCATAATAGTTCCCACTATTAGTGACATTTATTTCTATGCAGTCACAACTTGAATTGAGTCAGTTCCATTTTCAGCTTCACAGTATAATAAATGAACTTTAACTTAATGAAAATAAAAAGTCAATGAAAAGTTGATGGCAATAAATTGCACAATATTAAAGGGGTACTGGATTAAGGATTTAAAAATCTACCTTAGTTCTACCATTCATTCACTAGATGAACGACTCTGGGCAACTCTCTGATACTGCATGGGATTTTACTTAATCCTCCACTCCCATCTAAAGTTAGGTGGGAAGAAATTAAAGTTGTTGACTGCCTTTTATGTACAAGAGCTTGTTTTAGGTACTTATGTTGGTTCGTTTAAGCCTCATAATATTAGTAACTGATAGAATCTAGCCCATTTTTAAAGTTGAGAAAGCAGAAGCTTAAAAAAATTAAGAATTTGCCTTAAGTTCAAGGGAAATAAAAGCAAAAATAAGCTATAGGGACTACATCAAAATAAAATGGTCCTGCACAGCAAAGGAAACTACCAACAAGATTAAAAGACAACCTACTGAATGGGAGAGGATATTTGCAAATGACCTATCTGATAAATTGTTACTATCCAAAATACATAAAGAAATGATACAACTCAACACCAAAATATCCCAAATAACCCAAGTAAGAGCAGAAGACATGAACAGATATTTCTCCAAAGACTAACAGACACATGAAAATGTGTTCAATATCACTCATCACCAGGGAAATGCAAATCAAAACTTCAGTGAGATAACACCTCACACCTGTCAAAATGGTTAAGATCAAAAACACAGGAAACAAGTGTTGGTGAGGATGTGGAGAAAAAGGAACCCTCCTGCACTATAAAAATAGAACTACTCCCATGATCCAGCAATTACCTGACTGGTATTTACCCCCAAAATCCAAATTTCTAATTCAAAAGGATACATACACCCCTATGTTTATAGCAGCATTATTTACAATAACAAAATTATGGAAGCTACCCAAGTGTCCATCCATCAGTAGATGAATGGATAAAGAAGAGGTGGTATATTTACACAATTGAATATTATTATGCCATGAAAGGAATGAAATTGTGCCATTTGCTACTACATGGATAGTGCTAGAGAGTATAATGCTAAGTGAAATAAGTCAGTCAGGGAAAGATAAATAGCACAAGATTTCACTCATATGTGGAACATGAGAAACAAAACAAACAAACAAAAGAAAGAAAGAAAGAGGGAGAGAGAAACTAAGAAACAGACTTTTAACAATAGAGAGCAAACTGATAATTGCCTGAGGGGAGGTGGGGGGGATGGGTGAAATGGAGGATGGGGATTAAGGAGTGCACTTGTGATGAGCGCTGGGTGATGTATGGAATTGTTGAGTCACTATATTGTTCACCTGAAACTAATATAGCACTGTATAAAATAAAAATAAGATAAAGTAAAATAAAAACTAAAATAAATGAATTAAAACATTTTTTGAAATCATTTATTTATTTATTTATTTTTAAAAAGATTTTACTTATTTATTTGACAGACAGAGATCACAAGTAGGCAGAGAGGCAGGCAGAGAGAGAGGAGTAAGCAGGCTCCCCGCAGAGTGGAGAGCCCAACATGGGGCTTGATCCCAGGACCCTGGGATCATGACCTGAACTGAAGGCAGAGGCTTTAACCCACTGAGCCACCCAGGCACCCCTTGAAATCATTTAAAAAAAGAAAAAGAAGAATTTGCCTAAAGTCATTCAGCTGGTAAGCATTAAAGTTTATGTGGTATAATTTTTTTCTCCATTTATTAATTTATTTATTTTGCATTTTACTTCCTTTTCATTACTGCAAATCTATAATTTCGGAATTTTAAAAGTGCACAAAATGATATGGTATCACTGCTATTCTATAGATCCTAGGGCTACCACCTAGGAGACCACCATGTTAACTTGCCTTTAACCTCCATCTCTTGGGTAATCTCCTTGGATTCTGATTTAATAGTCAAATACTATGGAGAAGTCTTTATTCTCATTACCAAAATTTAGATTTAGTCAACTGTATGATGGCTGCCTATACTGTGCTTCCTACTGTGGGTCAATGGTAACCCAATAGAGTGGAAACTTTGAATGCATTCCCTCAGGAGGTTAATTTATGTCTAGGGAGTGACAGGTATTAGAGAAGAAAATTTGATTATAGGTATTGTTTGCATGGTCTATTTTAATCTTGAAATCTTTGAAAAGACTTGATCTAAAGACAAGAAGGGACTTGTTCGTGGCAGTGGGTGTTTTCTACTCTTATGAATGTAATTTTGTCCCTGCTGAAAATTCAGAAGTTGCTTTGTCCAAAAGGACACTGACATCTTATACTATGCTTTATTTGACATCTTATACCGCACACTAAACCACACGGGGCACACTTCAAACAACTCAGCTATAGGAATGTATATCTGGTTTGAAAACTGAGGTCAGCTCCAGTGTGCTTCCTCATGTTGCTCTCAGAGGAGGTGAAGACATATGTGAGCACATCCTTTCTGTTCCCTTTTCTCTTTTATATTTATAAAATGGCCATCAGATCTTCAAGCATTTATACATCTTCCATTACACCTAGAGATTACTGTCTCAGTGGTGGTTGTTTTGGGTATTAGTAACAAGACCAAATATGAACTCTTGGTGGCTTCCAAGAATGTGAGTGAAATGGATCATTAGGAAATGTTGTTAAAGAAAGAAAGAAAGAGTGAGAGGGAGGGAGGGAGGAAGGAAGGAAGGAGGGAAGAAAGAGAGAGAAAGAAAGGGAAAGAAAAAGAAAAAATTGTAATTGAGGAAAAGTTGCCCCACATCAATCTCTGGGATGATAATGGTCAAATAATTTACTGATGTAAATGTAAGATAAAAAGTAAGATAAAAACTAAGAATATTCTTTCCTTCAAGACTACAAATTGATAGATTGTATTATGGTATTACCAAAGACATAAACAGAAGCCCAGATTGTACAATCATAAATTAGGAAAAAAAATTATATCAAAGAAAGTGAGCATCTATGTATACTAAGAAATTAGGAGTTCCCCCAAAGAACCTCTTGGTGTTCTTCAAAAATTCTGGGTATACTTTTGTTTCAGAGAGTTTGCACTGCCTATTCCTTCTCCTTAGAATACTTTCTTCAGGTGGCCACAGGGTTCGCTTACTTAGTCATTCAAGTCTATGCTCAAATATCATCTCACTGGGAACAACTCTGGTCAGTCCTGTTTAAAACTGAAAGTACGCTTTACTACTACGTACTAGCTTGTCTTTAATTTGCTTAACTTTATTTCTATTGTATGGAAATAAACCCATCTATTCCCTCTGTTAGAATGTCAGCTCTCAAGGGCTAGAATTTTGATTTGTTTTGTTCACTGCCCTATCTCTGAAAGAAGTCACAGTCAAGGTTTGGGAAACCAAGTATCAGGACTGATTTCACAGGGCAAGAGTGGGAAAGAGTGATAAGGTATAGTAACTAGATAGAAATAGGTCTGGAAAGAGTGTAGGTCAAAGGCAAAGGGCTTCCAAGAACAGTTTTTTGAAATAATATGAGAACAGCTGCTTTTACAGCTATCAAGTGATAATTAAGAAGTTTGTATAGGGCTGGACAAGTTTCAAGATGTTTGGCATACAGATAAGTACTATCACGAGTCTTTGTGATATTTTTTTACTGTGCAACTACTGAATCACCACAATCAGTTAGGATTGGCAAGGTTAAGCTGCAGTAACAAGCAATTCCCCAAATTGTTGTGGTTTTAAGCAATGATGTTGATTTTCTTCTCATTCTGTATGTCCACCACAGGTTGACAAGGAGATTTTGCTCACTGTACTCAGGGACTTAGGCTGACAGAAGCATTATCTTAGCATGCTTCCATATTTTCAGAGACAAGGAAAAGTAAATTGGAAGAACCATATGCTGGCCCTTAGTGCTTCTGTCCTGAAGTGATATATGTCACCCTTATTCATATTTGATTGACTAAAGTTAATCACATTGCTAAGCCTGAGTCAATGGGGCTAAATAATGTGCTTCTCCCATTGGAGAAGCAGTGAGTATAAGTGACAATGAACAGTCTACCTCATCCAGTTGTATAATTGGAAAATTACCTGACCTAGGGCTCCTGGAGGGAAGTAGAGCCTGTGTCCGGCTATAGGAATTAAAAATATATGATCATTTGTCTTCCCCAGGTTTCCTGCCCCAATCATATGCCCTGGGGTATGATCTAAACTGGGGTTGGTGATATAAAACAACATAGGAAGGGAGAATTCTTTCCAGCAAGGTCCTGGTGGCAGCAGCATCCGATTTTCAGGGACAGCAGTGGCAGCCACACCAGCAATGGCTTCCAGCATCTTAAGTGTAAATTGGGGGTAATCAGAGTCCAGTGGTGAATATGGAATGTTCACCTTACGGTATGTGGTGAGATTCCAGGCATAGTTATGGTTGTAACTTCCTGCCACACCTGTCCATTTTAAAGCCTTTTTCTCTAGCATTCAAATCAGCTCTGTGAGCTCCCCAACATCTTTTAATTAATACCTTTGTATTTAAACTAGCTCAATAAATCTCTCTTGCTTATGCCTAAGAATCACGTTAATACAAATGGTCTGGAAGAGCATACACTCTTTTTGTCCTATTTATTATAATATTTGCACCTGAATAAAAGCTGCTTTATCCAGCCTTGGGCTACATGGAAGAAGGTACTTCCTATCATTTTAAACTTAGCTGTTTTTTTTTTTTTGTAAAGTTATTCATGGACATAAACTAAAAAAAAAAAATCAAATTCCTACAAAAATGTGAAAAGCAACAATCTTCTTTCTACAGCATCAGTCTCTTCCCCCACAACCAATTTCCGCTTCTTCCACTGATTCTTTCCATATTTACTGCCACATCTCTAGCAATGTTTTCTTAGCCAATCCTCCCATACTGCTCGTGGCAAGCCAAGTGCTGTTGTAAGCTCTTGAGAATTTAGTCCACATAACAATCTTAAGAGGTAGATAACTACTATCCCAGTTTTTAGATAATACGTAGGCAATTCACCCAAAGTCGTATGGTTATGAATTAGCAAGGGTGAATTTCAACTCTGACTCAAGAGGCTAGACATGTATCTACCATGCTACATTGCAGTGCTGTGAGCTTTCTCTATGCGCACTCTGGTTATTCAGTTTTAAATATTTACCTGTTAACATCCCACTCGGTGACTACCTCTTTTCCCCATCACACACAGGCACACTTCTCATATCCCATCTTCCACAGGCTATAGAAATATTTAGTAATCAGTGGGCCTATTAATACATTTATAGATGAGCCACTAATTTAAATTCAAAATCTCTCCAATTTGTGAAAACACCCTCTTAATACGTTCAAGCATATTAGGTGTTCCAAAGATTCTATCTTCTTGCAGTTTGCTCTCAGGGTCCCCCGAGTTAGTCTAATATGAGCAGATTACTGTCTAGGCCTGGTCCAGAAATGCTGTTTTGGATCTTTCTTCATACAAAGACTTGATCTTCCTTCACCTCTCTCTTGTGTTGGAACTCATATTTCTAGAATTGCGTATCTTCTATTTTCTTAGTTCATTATTTGTTTTGTTAAAACATAGCCTCTAGTAGCTTCCTGAGGAAGAGTACATGAGAGATAATTTATCGAACCTTTTCCTTTCTGGAAATGTATTTGTTCTGTGTACACACTTTAAATGGTAGTTTGTCTGGGCCTAGAATTCTAGGTTGGAAATATGTTTTCTCTCCTGATTCTGAAGGCATTACTCCATCATCTTTTAGCATTCAGTGTTGCTTTTGAGAGGTTCAGGTTCCATTCTGATTCTTGATCCCAATTACAAAAACATTACAATAAAACAGATAATTTTTAAATTATTAAGTTAGTTTGGTATTTGTTAAATTTACAAAGTACACTGCTGCATATTTTTCAGATTTTTATTTTTGGCTTATAGTTTCATAATAACATAGATATGTTTTGTATTATGGTTCAAATATGATCACTCTTACTGCTCACAGAACTATATATTTCTCCCCTCCTCCCCATCTGACTTTGTTTCTGCAGAAACTCTTTTAAAGTTGTAACTTTTTTTTTTCTATTCCCAGTAGAAAGTGGGAACAGTTGGCAGGGAAATTGAGAAGGAATGACTTCACACACCAAAGAAGCTAAAGGTAAGACATAGTCTATTTGGTTCAACTTTTTTATTTTCTGTATGGAAAAAAAATTGGAAAGTTTAAATGATTTTTTTCAGTGTCACATGCTAATATGTCAGGTGACCATAGAATTTATCATTCAAACCAGAGCACTTCTCAGAGTAAAACTGGATAATATTAATAATTATACCAGAAAGGCAAATATAAACCAAGTAAACTAGGTCTGTTCTGGGCAAACTATGACATATGATTAGCCTGTGATAATCATAGCTTAACCAGTCCTAGAATTCTTGTCTGCAGTGTTCTTCTCCCCTATTTTTCCACTTTGTGTTAAACTCACTTACATCTGATCTCTGTTTTGTGGTTTCTTCTTTCACATAGTTTTGTTTCATTCATAGATCCCTTTAGTCTACAAATATTAATTGAACATTTGCTTTCACCTCTGATCCTTAAAGCCATTCCTACCCTTGAAAATGATTAGTATTATCCTCTGTTTAATAAATCCTATGTGCATAAAGCCAGTACAAATATTACAAAAGTACCACTGTAGAAGCTGATACCCCATATTTTATTCAAGAGGTAAATTGGTAGGTGAACTATGACATTATTTGGTAACATACTACAAAAGAACTAATTCAGTGACACTTCATATGAATTAGACACACAGCCAGCTAAGAGTGAGGAGGCTCAGCAGGTTTCTGGGAAAGCAGTGGTGAACTTGTTCCGTGGGCATTTCAGGAACAGTTTTATAGCACGGGCCAAGGGCATGCCAACAGAGGATGGAGACACAAAGTGAAGCCCAAAGTAGAAAACATACAAGTATAGACAAAAAAGTAAATAATAATAATAATAATAATAATTTCAAAGTCCCAGCACCCAGTTTCATGCTCAGGGTTACTTTTCTAAAACTTTGTTTTTTTAGAGCAATTTTAGCTTCTCAGCAAAATTGAAAGGTACAGGGATTTACCACACACTCCTTGTTCCAACAAATGCCTGCCCCCTCCCATTATCAACATCCCAGCAGGGACACTTGTTACAATCAACAAACATGTATCAACACACTGTAATCACCCAAAGTTCATGGTTCACGTTAGGGTTTTCCCTTGGTGCTGTCTAAGGTGATGTTTCAAGGTATAGCTTCTATTTTGATCATCTGAACATATGGATTATAACTTCATATGAGAAATGTGTGAAGTAAGGTTAAACTAGTTCATGTCTTTACTGGCAGTTTAATAGAAATGCTAGCTAGATTCTCTCTCTCTTTTTCAAGATTTTATTTATTTATTTGAGTGATAGAGAGAGAGAGTGAGCACGCACAGATGGGATTGGGGGTGGAGGGAGAAGAAGAAGAGGCAGACTCCCCCTGAGCAGGAAGCCCCATGCGGGGCTCAATCCCAGGACCCTGGTATCATGGCCTGAGCCAAAGGCAGACACTTAACCAACTGAGCCACGCAGGCGCCCCACTAGCTAGATTCTCAAGCTGTTGCTGTCAGCTGTTTAATACAAATTGTTTTTCATCTCAGATATGGATTTTGAAGCATGTCGTTCTTTAGATGGCTAAAACCGCAGTGGGTAGTACATGAAGAACTGAGTTTGAAACTGCTATACCACAGATTGGGTCTTCTGTGGCTCCTAGAAAATGTGAATGGTCTTTTGATTTCAATCAATAAACATATTGTACTGAAATAGGGTATAAAACAATGCAGCGTGCAGTGCACATCTATAGTTATTAGAAAGTTGGATATGAGTTTTCTGACTTTGCCATTTATTCCATCTTTTGGTAAAGTTGTTAACATTTCTAACTTCTAGGCTCCACAGCTGTATAAAAAGGGAAATATAATCTTCCAAAGAAAGTTTGTTGGAAATTCAATGTAATGTTGGGCATAATGTTCTTAGCACAATGCTGGATGCAGTATGAACACAGCCAGTGATACAGTTTCTAATTCTCAAATCTTTATACAAATAAGTAAACTCAGTTTTAAGATTTAGTTGTAGATGTATGTAAATGCTTTGATACTTTTCACAAATAGCTATAGAACTCATAATCTCAACAGGACTGTCAAGATCATTTGATCCGTGCATGATGAAATACAAACTGTGTATTTCATTCTTGGAGGGGGGTGTCAGTGATGTAGTTTCACGGCCATGGGTCATGTTTACAAGTAGATTCTGAGGTTGTGTGGGGAAGCACTAACCTGTTTCTACTGGCAGCCATTTTATATTGGTAGGGTGTCTTTGAGAATGTGTTGGCGGAAAGGTGGTATAACAGAAATAACAACAGTAACAGCTAAATAGAGGTTGAAATATTGTCATTTGTTGGGAGTTTCATCTTCATATGCATTATATTGGCTAAAATCAAGATATACTTGTGGTGTCCTGGAAAGGTCTGGAAATCTGGCAGTGTTGTCAGGTTCTTGTAATCTAAAACCAGTGAAGCAAAGGCAATGCTTACCCAGATACTCAGATTAAAGATGTGTGCTGTTCACCTCTGGAAGAACTAAGGCAGTGGAGGGGAGCCAGTGGAAATGGAAATGTATCGTCTTTGTGGAATGGCTTCAAAACATTTAAATTTCTAAAGTTAAATAATCCAAAGCTTCTTTCTTTTTCACAAGTGAATTATAATAAAGAAGTAACTCTGGGTTAAATGAATGGAACTACCATTCTATTTGGGGGAAACCAATATAAAGTCCAAGTGAGGATGCTTAGAATCTAGGAGTTTCCACACAACTGCTTCTAATTCTAAGCAAAGATCTTAGTTGAAAAAAAAAAAAAAAAATCTTTCCTTTGCTTACATGAAGCCCATTTGACTTTCCATTTTTGCTTTTGTTTTTAAGGTCATAGCTATTTTTCTCGTCTTTTTTTTTTTTTAAAATGCACCAATTTCACAAATATGAACTCATGTAAATCTAACTCACTTTTCTCTCCAGCACACAGGTCACACGAGAAGACCAGAAAGAAAAAAAAAAAAAAAAAGATTTCAGAAAGCAAGCACAATTCCTTTGAGGAGTCACTGTGCCTGCTGCAAAATTATTCGAATGAAAAGATTTTCTTTTTGGAGGTAAAACGACAATTAAGGTCGACCTCCTCCGTTCAAATTAAAAAAGAGAAAAAGGAGTGTAATGAAGAATCTGACTCCTTCCTCTAATTTTACAAGTTCAATGGTAATCTAACCGTGCCATTCATTTACAGAAACCATTAATTTTACTATGTGGCTGAAAGTAGTAGGCCTCAGCTTTCATTCTCTTGCTTCTCCCCTCCCTTAGTCTTTGTATGTGCACCTGTTCAGGCCACTTTAGCATCCCATTTGTAAAACTTTGGATAATCCTCTGGCACTAACCCTGGTGTGATAATACTTCTGTTATTCAGCAGCCTAATTACAAAGGACAACACAGATAAAACACCCCAGTCCTATTTTTAATAGCTGATTTGCCAATTTCTCCAAGCTCCAAAGAGAATGGTCTCCAAATCTTGCTGGATTTAAATTTAATCTGAATTTGTTCAACACATGGAAGTCCAATACCTCAGAGCAGGCCTTTTGTTGTTAGACCTCTGGACATTTCACTCCTTCTCTTACCTTTCCTCCATTTTAATAGTGATGTTAGAAATCTGTTTTTTTAGAATATAGTTTAATAATATAATTGGGGCATTTTTAAAACATTCTCCAACACCCTTTGGAGACAACTGTTGACATCCTCCAGTAAGAAAACAATCAGAGAATTGGGGCTAGAGGCACCAAGAGTTATTTTACTCAATTAAGCTAAATGGAAGTTGAGCTAGTCACACTTCTTAATTTAGCAAATTCTTCAGAGGGCGCTATCTTCAGAATTGGAGTTCAGTAAGGAAAATGTGTCTAATATTTCTTTTCTGATTTAAGACAGAAAAAAGAGAGGATTATTTCTAATGCATGACAAACCTAAGGATCATTACTTCAGTACAGATAAGCCTCCCAGCATCTGGGTACTTAACTCCATTTCTTTGATCTAGGAATAGGACTGGAGATCTGGCAGTAAAAGACAATCTTGGGAGTTCTGGGTACCTCCAGGTCAGCAAGACAATATCCTGAAGTTTTGAGGGATTGACTAGATCTCTCCCACGAAACATGTTTTGGGGGGTTTCGAAGGGCACTGTGCAACTGAAGGGTGGCCCCTACCACCTTCTTAATCCCTTGATGTTGAAACTCCAAGTAACTCAAGGGAAATTTAATACATATGTTTCTGATTCGTTTACGCTGCTTCATCAAAACCGTGTTTCGCAAGAGCTATTTGATATCTAAGGAGACTTCTCAGTCTTCTTTCTAAGCCTTTTATTTTGCTCCAGGAAATCACATTTTCTTCATGTTCAACAGAATTGGAAGCATGGGGGCCGAAATTTGGTTCTAAAGGTCATACTCACAAAATCAGCAGAAGTTTGGATTTTGGCAAAATATATTGCTCTGCTCAGTTATGGTTAACAGACAAATGAAAAACCTGACAAGTGGGAAACTCAAGGGTGTTCATTATCTGAAGGAGGACAGCATAGGTTAATTTCACCTGCTATTCCATTTAATCATTTTATCAACATACACATTCCTGATCTGTAAGATATCAACTGTGGTGTATTAACTGACAGAAGACTAATAAAAACATTCATCCTTTTACATGGAAAAATATGTCACAGACTACAGTGATTCTGGTTTTAGTCCAAAATGACACTATGATTTGTTTAAAGCATCAGCTATCCTGGGTCATATAACACTGGCAAAAAGTATGTGGAAAAAAATATGTAGAAAAGACATTCTCTTTAGCTCATATGAGAGCCCATTAACTATAGAGGATTTTAAGGCTTTAGGAGAGAAATTTAGTTTGAAATTTGAATTTCTGATCAATCACCGAAATTCTCTAAAAGAGTGATAATAAATGAGTAACATCCAAATAAAGCCAGTTATCTGTGAATGGTTTATACGTATTGGTATGTAATAACATTTACTGAGCACTTATAGTTCAGGCACTGTACTAAGTATTATGTATAAAGTATTGCATTCAATTCTCACATAATCCTGTGAAATGGGTATTCGTGTTTTTACATTTTTTTTTCTAATGAGTAAAATGAGGTCTAACAACTTAAAGGGAAAAAGACTATCAGGACAGGAATGGCTATTTCAGTCATCTCTTATATTGATGCAATATTTTTATTCAATAGGACATGATTAATATATTCAACTTTATGAATAATATAAACTTTGCATGTAAATACTCTAGGTAAGGTAATGAGTTGGATGTTATGAACAAAGGTATTATCTCTATTATGACAGGTTTAAATACTGCAGGCTACCTTTTGTAGGTTTATGCTTGTCTGGTTGACCTTTGACAAAATGTCCTTCCCTGCACCAGCTGGGAAATGTGTCTTATTTATCTAACATTTCCCTAGATCTGATAGTTCTTTGATCCTTAGGGAACATGGCAAGTGGAATGGGATTCACAAACAAGTCAATTTTCCCTTAATAAGGAGACCCAAACCTAGAATATTATGAGAATTTTCCATGAGGAACTAGAACCTCAGTGGTACACTTCTGTGAAAGTTTAAGTTGAATTCTAGAGAATATACTCTAGATATATTTTTCATTGTTATCCAATACCTAACACAGTGCCTGGCAGGTCCTTGGCAAGTTTTTGTTGAAAGAAAGGATGAATGCATGACTAAATAAGAAATAGAAGTCTTTATTTTTCCTAGCCACGAGTTAGACATTACTGGAAAACTCAAATGAGATGGCTTGTGATCTGGGTCCCTGCTGGGTCTCTGCTTCTGTGTAAACTTGCATGTGGAGAATTAACCAGTTGGCTTTACTCTGTTAGTTGAGTGGGAGCTACCTCTTTCCTCTTGCACCCAAGGGCATACTAGAGTCAAGAGTTCTGTATTAGAGTTTGGAGTAGTCATCTCCTAGATGGCCCTTGGTGATTCCCTCCTCCCATATTTTTGTCCCTGCGTCATCCCCTCTTATGCTGAGTAGGGCTGACCTGTGCAACCAATAAAATATGGAAGAAAGGATGGCATACAATTCTAAGACTGGGTCATAAAGGATATTATGGCTTCCACCTTGTTCACTCTTAGGGAGCTGTGGAAGTGGTTACCATGTATGAGGACACTCAGATAACCCCATGGAAAGATCCATGTGATGAGACATTAAAGGGTCCATGGGACAGTCATGTGAGTGAGCCACCTTCAGAACAGATGTCCCAGCCCTGCAAGCTTTAGGTGACTGGGATGTTGGCTGACATCTTAACAACAACCTCATGAGAGACCCCTGAGCCAAAACCACTCACATAAGCTGCTCCTGAGCTCCTGGCCTAGAAAAACTGTGAAACCAAAAGAAAAAAAAAAAAAAAAAAAAAAGCTTATCACTGCCCCCAGCTGCAGAAATTTTAGGTAAGTCCTTTTGTAGCAATAGCTAATACAGAGTTGTATTGAGTGACACAGTCAGACTAGGACACTTAAGAAAATAAATATATAGCATCAGTTGGCAATTCTTTGCATTGCTTATTTTTGTCTGTTTGTGGAGAGAGAGAGAGAGTGAGTGTGTGTGTCTGTGTGTGTGTATGTTTTAAAGGTTTCAATGACTGATTCATAATGAACATAATTCTGACACATCATGAAAATTGGATTCTGGTGTCACGTTTACTCTGTGACAATGGTCAAGACACTTGAGCTCTCCAAATTGTAAAACTGTAAAATTGAAAATCTCTTTCAGGTAAAACTTTTATGAATGAAGTATTTGGATCAAAGAAAACCAGGGCTGACAATGTAATCTGTATTCTCGGATTTTACACGTGGGTATGTGGAACGCCGGCATAGCCTGACTGACACAAAGGAGATTTTGTTTTAAGGTGAGTGCACGCACAGTATTATCCGAAAGGTCTCTGGTCCGTAACTTCTGTCACTCAGAGCATTTGAAGCTGGCCGAGCTGCCAGCATAACTCCTAAAGAACAGCAATGTAGCAAGTCGTCCCTGCAGACAAACTACATTTTGGAGATTACTTATCAACACCTGAAGTTTTCATTTCCCACGGCTTCTTCAGAGACAGTGGGGTCTGATGCACGAAAGAGGGAATTCAAGTGTTCCTGGCATCAGCCCGATGTTTTAGCTCCACGGAGGAACATTTCTGCCAGCCCTGGGGAAGTGAATGGCTGTGGCACCTTGTGGCATCAGAGATGTAGGGGAAGGCACAGTCACCATTCAATTAAGTGCATAAGCCTTGGGAATCTTCAGACAATATGAATGCCATCTATAAGAAACACAGACTAAACTTGTGTTATAATATAGGCAGTTTGAATACTTCCTCTGTCACTTACCAAATATATGGCTTTGGGTAAATTTTTTAATTACTTCAAGTGTCATTCTTTGTAAATGGGCCTAAAAAAAGCAATGCGTACCTTATAGAGGTGTTGAAGGATATAATTATCCACACACAAAAAGCATCAAGCACAGTGTCCAGCACGTTGTGCTATCTAAATGTTATCTAATATCATAATAATAATTATTACAATTTCACCTATGACCCAAGTGTTTTGAAGAAAGGCTTTGGGAATGTTAAAGGTTTAGGGGGAGGAGGGGGGAGATTGCTACATTTCAACTAGGAGTTATAGAATATTTATAAATCCTGTCTTTAAGCCAGACCAGAGAGAAGTCTTTCACAACTAGCAAGGCAGAAAGCTAAAAAGCAATGGTATGATTTTTGGAAGACTTATTTCACTGGGACCAATGGATAACTTTTGTTCCTAAAAGGGGAGGGTGCTTCCTGTGAGAGACAGTAATGTCATTATTCATGCAGTAAACCAGCCCACTTCAACTGCCGGTCCTCACAATGCCTACAAGTGTAATAAAAAAAAAGAATACAAAAAAACCACTTGCTTCCTTTTTTATGAGTATTGACATTCTTGTGCAGTATTAGGAGAGCTAATTTAGCTTCCAGTTCTAAGAATTTTTGAATCTATAGCCAGTAATTATTGGCATTCAGAGGTACAAAAGAGGAAAACAAAGCTTGCAAATTCTAGCACATTCATGTGGGATTGGGAGCTGAATTAGGATCCTCACACCCCATTGAATGATCAGCCCCCCTATTAGAGCCTTATTAAAATGGTAATGATTATATGCCAGCTATAGGCAGGCAGCCGCACCTGTCAAAAACTACCCCGATTATCCTGTTCATTGAACTGTCTGGCTCTCGAATAAGTGTCTCAGGTTTACTTCTCTGTGAAGTTTTTTTTTCCCCCATTTTAAATAAAAAAGATACAAGAACAAACATCTCTTTGGGGTCACAGAACACTCTTAAAGTCCATTATATCTTCTCCTCATTTTCTGTTTTTTATCTGGTCTGGCAATATGATAGGGGAGCTGTCCTCTCTTTGGTTTGGGATGCAAATAGGAGAAAGAAACAGAAGAAATGTAAACTCTCATCCAAATAAAAATTCTAATGTCAGTAAAAGATAATGCAAATCTATAATTAATCTGTAAACTGGGATTATTCGATTGTCAGCTATAAGTACTGTGATCAAGGCATAGATTCTTGTTACTCATGCATCATTTGCCAAGCCTAGAGATCTGTTGTCCTTTATTTAAAAGATATTTGGGGCTGTCATCTACCTTTTGCCTTTTAAAACCCACAGAACAATAACGTGTTTCATTTGAAATCGCTCCCCTCCACGAATGAACCATATCTTTGAATGCACGATGTTGAGTTTTTCCAGAGCGAAATTCTGCCCTTACTGGGAGGAAAAATGTCTTTAAAAGTGTTTCATCTAGTGGTTTGCCAAATTCCAGAATATACAAGAACATCGGTGGGAGAGGGCACTGAGGGGTTGGATGTCACTGATAGCAGTTGAGACATGCTATGATGGTAACTGCTCAGAGCACAGGAGAGAAAAGCAGATTTTTTTGGTTTGGTTTGCTTTTGTTGTTCGGAGGATGGTTTCCTCTGATTCCTAGCATTTCGTGGGTGGGTGGGGGCATCATGAAGGATTTTGGTTTCCTACAATAGCTACAGAACTGCAGGGATTTCCATTACTTAGAAGCCATATGAGAGGAGAGAAGGAAGCACATACTTTCTTCTCATCTGCCCTTTGGTAGAACTTCCCCCTAGAGGGACTTTGAAGATACAGGAAGTTAATAATAGAAAGAATCTCAGATTCCTTTTACACATTGTTTTGTTAAGTTGCAGGAAGACAAACAACATTCAAAGTTAGGATTTTGTGAGACTATCCTCGCTGAAGTACCTTGGGTTTCCAGTCACTTTCATATTACAACGTGAAAATATTCACAACTAGGTCTGTTAACCAATATCTTAATTACACTGAGCTGCTGCTTCTATTACTGCAACAACAAAAGAATGCCTTTTTTACAGCAATTCACAACTCATCTGAGACATTCTTTCTAAACATGCTATTTATTTATTGAATGACTTCTGTGCAACATATTGCCGTGCCTTCCCAACACCCACTGCAATCTACCTTGTCCCCATCCAGCCAGTATTGATTGACTATCATGAAGTACCACCTGCATCATTCTCAAGCCTTTCTTGCCACAATATTTGAAGAAGGTTGTATTATGGGATGATTACATATTGAAATAATTGATTTACTATGCAGCCAAGATTACTATCAGAGCGTCTGGGTGCCCAAATCCTGTTCATAACCCTTAAGCCCCCTGACCTTGTTCTAGCATAAACCACCCTTGCCTCTCTGTCCAGAACCATCCAGCCTCACACCTTTGTGATATGTTATCTCCCTGGCTCTCCTCCTACTTTCCTTCTCTTTTCTTTCCACACTTTTCTTTTTAGCAATTTATTTTTTCTGCGATTCCTTGTAGTCGCCTCTAAAAAGACAGCCCCAAATTTCAGCCTCAAGCAGAGACCTCTGCAGTCACTCATTCTCAATAGCTGGTCTCTTCCCTCAAGGGTGTCTCAGGAGTTCCCAGCTCAGCCTGACTACTTCTGAGTTAGTTGTTCTTATACCTGTTCCCATTTCTGTAGCATTCTCCTCCACTAATGGGTCACAAATTGACCATCGATATTCAAACCTTATAGCGTTTTACAGCAGGATATTCTGACAAACTAGACAGTGTTTCTGTCTAGAAATATATAGCCAGTAATTATTTGCATTCAATGTACATGCATCCTCACGTACATTTTGTCTCCCAAAGACCACCATTCAATGCGTAGTAAAGGGTATCACAAAAGAAAACTATCTTGGGTCTTCCAAGTTCAAAGCCAAGACTCCAAGAAAATGCAGTGTATAAACTCTGAATCTGGAGGAATTTGTGGTAAATTATTCCAGTTTTCCTATCCACATCAGCTAGGTATAGATATCTTGGGTTGAAGGGAAAAATGAGAAGACCAGTGGGGTAACTAAGGAGGGAAGCCTGTGGGTTCCAGGACAAGAACAGGGCTTGCACAACCTCCACTCTTGTGGATGTCATCTTTAGCCAGTCCTGTGAGCCAGGGGGAACTGGGCCAGTGCCCACAGTAGTGGTTCTTCTCAGTTCACAATGTACATGGTCATGCTGGACAGTTCCACTGGTGGTCCTTCATGGTGGCATCCGGTGCTCATTCATGGAGAGTAGCCAGCAGAAATGACTTGCGACATAGGACATTGAAGTCCTAAATGACTCACTGTGACTTACCAACTTACCATGCATGGGCAGCCTCCTGTCACTGATTATGTAAACCTCTCCCTCCCAGCGATTCCTTGACGTGGAGAAAAGGCTCTGTTCTGCACTTCAGAGAGAGCATAGTGGTGTGAGAGGTAAAGCTCAAGGTCTTCCTCTTAGTCAAGGCACTGGTGGGAGAAACAGCCCACCCCACATTCTCTTAAATATTCCTACTTGGCCTTCCACTAACCTATATGAGGTCTTCATTACCTTCTTTCTTACGCTGCATGTCGCTGGTTTATCCCTCCTCCCATCTGTCTTGTGGATTGGGTCCCTTCACATTAGTTCCCTGTTGAAACACCATGAATGGTCCTCTATTTCATGCTGCATCAAGTTCAAACTGCTCTTATGTCTTATCTACATAGGTATAAAAATCAGTCTCACTTCCTCTAAGTCTTAAAGGCAACCATCCATTCTTGGCTCTGTTAGAATTCATAGACTACAAAGGTTACTCCTTATTTCAACAGATTTAAGTTCCTTCCACTCCTAGAGGCCCGCAATTCATGAATCCTGTCTACAGATAACCTCCTTTGACAGTAAAAGCTAGAAGTTATCTCTTCCTCCTCTGACTCCCCATAACACAACACTTTACCTAAACCTCTTTCCTGGCCCCTTTCTCTTTAAATATTCCATATGTACCTATTTTATTTACATCTCTTGAAGGCAGGAGCAAACTTTGTTCCATCTCCAGAGAACCCAAGACCTTGCCTGCTATATCAAATTCAAGATACATGCTTGTTAGAAGAAAACATATCTGTGGTTTGTGTTATGCACCTGGCTGTATTGAAGTGTTGTTAATGTGTCCTGAAGTAATTTCCCAGTAAAATTGCTTAATATTCAGTGTGAAAGGTGAAAAAAAGTAGAAATGCTTAAAATTGAACAGTGAGGTTAATTTTATTATTTTACAAACTGATTCACATCAATGTTTAGAAATTTTTTTTAATTGTAGCATTTCATTTTTGCCTCATGCTCCAAATCTTGAATTCTTTTTGACTCTACTGTTTCACTTCTCAGAATACATCAGGACATCCTTTCAGAATATATACAGAATCCCAGCCATTTTTACCACTTCTACTACTACTCTGTTTTAAGCTGCCATCAACTATGTTACCATAAATATATAATATATAACATATATGAAATATATAACATATATGGTATATATAATATATAACATCTAACATATAATTATATATTATACATTATGTATTATAAGTATATTTATTTACATAAGTATATTAATATAAGTATATTTTACATAGATAATGTACAGAATATAGAATATAGAATATGTGAGATGTTATCATATCATATTATAATCACCACCACCTAGATTACTGTAAGAGCTCCCTAATTGGTCCCTTGTCTCTACAGTTTATTTCAATATAAAAGCTGAAGTGATCCTGTTAAGATGTAAGTTAGATCATGTCATACCCCCTCTCAGAAGTCAATGGCTTCCCATTTCATTCAGAGAAAACTTTACAATGGTCTACCAGGACTTATCTGCCTCCAGCCCTGCCTCATCTATGACCTCTTTTCTTATCACTCCACTTCTTGATGGCTCTGAGCCAGTCACACTTGTGTCCTTGATGGATCTTGAGCACCCCAGATACTCTTGTGCTTTAGAGTCTTTGCCTGACTGTCCCTCTGTCTGTCACCCTTCCAGATTTGTACAGGACTTACATCTCATTTCCTTCGAGTCTCTGTCACCCTTCCAGATTTGTACAGGACTTACATCTCATTTCCTTCGAGTCTCTGTCACCCTTCCAGATTTGTACAGGACTTACATCTCATTTCCTTCGAGTCTCTGCTTGGATGTCACTTTCTCATAACATCTATTCCCAACAGTCCTGTTTAAAATTATAGTTTCCTAGGGACTCCTGATGTCCAACCCTACTACTCATCACCTTCCAACATATAACATAATTCACTTATTTTATTTTATTATCTGCATCCTCCACTAGAAGGTAAGTTCCACCAAGCTAAGTTTTTATGTTTTGTTCTATGGTGTATCCTAATATTTTAGATCAGCTACTCATATATAGTAGCTGCTCAATAAATATGGAGTCAATGAATGGTACCATATTAGACTTTAAAGAGAGGTCTCCACAATCTTCTGGTCTCATGTTTTCTGACTTGAGGACCTCTGAAAGTCATAATAGTATCTCTTAGCAATTTCCATAATTTTCAAGAAGTCTAATAAAATAAAAACTATCTAGTTTGGGAGTCACAAATAAATAAAAATTATCTAGTTTGGGAGTCACACTCCCAAACCGTGTGCTAAGAACCAGAGTCATCATCTACCTCATGTTCCTTTCATCAGGCTTTCTCCCTATGTCTATGAGGAGTCTGTGGAGGGATTTTCAATATGTTAGATTTTGATAGGTACATGATCATTCTATTTGTGCTCTAGTAAAGAGTGTACTTTCCTCCCCTTGCCATGTCCTATGGTCATTGAGTAATTCTTGGAACATATTCAAAAAATGTATGCTCAATTGAATTATACAGTGACCTTTCCATGTATATAGATCAGATTTCTTAAGTTCAGCTGTATATTGATGATAATGAAACCCACAGGAAAGTTAGAAAAACTGCTTGGTTCGTAGAAGAAAGGAGCTGGTGCTGGTTAACACAACAATGCATTAAAAATGGAGTGTGTTGAACAGGTGTGCTTGGACATGACTTTATTTCACAGAACATCTTGTGAATGCTGGAAAGAATATGGCCCTACCTATACACAGCACTCTTAGTTAAGAGAAAAGTTTGATTAAGAAGTCAAGGCCCTAATCATTTTTTTTTTTTAATGTAGCTCATGCATTAGGATTTGAGGATAAGATTATTTTTAATTCCAGGACGCCTGGGTGGCTCAGTTGGTTAAGCGGCTGCCTTCGGCTCAGGTCATGATCCCAGCGTCCTGGGATCGAGTCCCACATCAGGCTCCTTGCTCAGCAGGGAGCCTGCTTCTCCCTCTGCCTCTGCCTGCCATTCTGTCTGCCTGTGCTCGCTCGCTCTCCCTGTCTCTCTCTGACAAATAAATAAAAATCTTTAAAAAAAAAAGAATATTTTTAATTCCATCCTTGACAATATAAACACCAGTCTTACTTACCAAATCCAAGTCAGCAATCTAAGAAATGTGTTGGCTTAGTAACCATAAGTATCTAGAGTTGTATATAGAATAGTTTCAGACTGAAAAATGAGCAAATGCAGAATAATGCCTGCTTCTTTAACATCTTGTGCTCCACACAGATGGTCCCCTAGCCAACATAATTTTCTCTCTCATTTTGATGATATGGGCTGGAAAATGTCTCAACCACATTAAGCTAATGGAGGTCAGTGTGTGGTATGTGCCATTAATTTGAAAAACAAGGAGATAGATAGAGGAAAGACAAGGTAATGATTTGTGACAGGGGGCCCCAAATTTGATTTAAACAATTCAATTACCCCTTTTAAAGTCCCCCAAAGAAATGTACTGCAAAGCTCTCCGTTCCCCACCCATGCCGACAGGGACTCAAAAGCTGCTCTTAATAACAGTTCTATATTACTTTCCCTGTGACATGCTGTGGGGATTGCAAGACAAGAGCAAAACAAACCCCAATGTATCCTATTGTAAAAGATTAGAAGTGGCCAGACCATGAAGGTCTGTTTATGCAGGGCTTGGAGAACAGAAGATGGCAAGTCTCATGGGAACAGCCTTTTTGGCACCTTACTGGGGACAGTGGGCTAATGTTGCCAAAGTAGCTCTGGCATTATGAGAGACTTACTTAAGAAAATTTCCACCTGCAACAGCGCAAAGATACCAAGTATATTTAAACTTCAGTCCTGGCCTCACAAGGGAAACAAATGGAAGCATGTACTCTTGTCAAGGTCACAAGCTCTAAAAAGAAGCTTGAACATTGGTTCAGTGACCTTCCCTAATCTTGGGCAAATTGGTGAGCTTTTCCCTGTCTCAATTTTTTCATGTGTGAAATAGAGATTATAGCAAAACTGATCTCATAGGACCCTTATGAGGTTCTTAGGAGGACCTCATATTTAATCCTTAGAAGGATTAAATGAGATAATTTGTATTAAAGTACTTATAACCAAATTGAACTTGTGAAGGTCAGAGCTAACATATTATGGATACTAAAGAAACTTTATAAAAAGTAAACAATAAAGTATTAATATTTGTTTGTTTTTCTTATTTTAATAATGACAAAAACACTTCTTAGTGTTAGTTATTAGCCATCTTCTGGGTACTTCCTTTCAAAACCAACACCAGTCATCTCTCACCCTAAAAAGGAGCAAGGCCATATGCTTAATTGTCTTTAGTTTGGAAAAGAGAGAGAATTCTCTGATCAAAGGGGAGAGTGTATCATTAGATACACTCAATGAGTAGATCATTAGATCTACTCAAGGAATATTCTTTTATTCCTTCACCTGCAAAGCCAAAGCACATGTATAAGACAGAGATTGTTTGGAAGTGCTATGAGAGAGAAAATTGTTCAGTTTCTGAAACAGACTAACTGTAGAAGTATTTCACAATATTTTGTAAATACACAACTTTTGCAAAGGGGTTGTGGCCACAACAATGGGTAGAAGCACTGTGCAGCCATCATACTACCTTACATATTCATGGAATTAGTAAAGGCAGCTGGACAGATTTGAATGAGCAAAGACCATAGTCATCAGTTTGTGTCTGGCATATGGTAGGTACTCAATAATTGAAAGCTACGGTGATGGTAACAATGAGAAGAGGTACGATGGAAAAGAAACTGTATCTTAAGAAGAAAACATAAAAATAATTTGGAGACATATTGTCTGTCAGTTAGAACATGGATATTTTAAATATGTGTTCATCCTACTGCAAATATTTTGGTCAGGAAGTGATCTTTTTATCTATCATAACCAAGTCCAAAATTTGCAAGGTATGTTGACTGGATGTAACATTCCAAAAATGTTTAATAGTTGATCTCTTTTTGTGGCACCATGAGGTTGAAAGTACAAAGACATAGATTCACTTGTTGATGACTTTGTGACATTGATCCTTAATTCAACATATAATTGTTGATCATCTAATCACCCATATATGCTAAGTCAACCAAAATAAGCGAGAAGTAGAAAGAGCTTTCTAGCAGCTCTCAGTGTAGCAAGGGATGCAGACACAATAAGCCAATAACTTAAAAATCTTCTTGGTCTTTACAAGAAAAGAATTATATACAAGAGCATACAGAAGCTGGATATACTAAGCATAAAGGAGCTTGAAGGGTGAGTTTGAAGGACTCAGGATCTCTGTCATGTTGATCATTACCTACTTCGTCAAATACAAAATAAATTACAACAGCCCCTTTGTAAAGGACTTTGAAAGAATGGAAAAGATATTGCATCCAAGCACAGGAAATTTTATTCTTCTAGTTAAAATAGAATGTATTTTCCATAGTGGTATGAAATGCTGTATCTGGAGAATCATTTTTAGTGTTTCTGTATTTCAAGAAAATGTGACCAATTCTGAATCACCTGGTTATCAAAACATTGCACAAATGGGAGTATCACCTTTCTTTCTAAAAGCCTATAAGTTTTTATTGTAATAAATAAATAATAAATATAGTAAAAAGTAAAAGGTTTACATGACATTTTATAGACAACTTTCTCTTCTATGTACTGGGAAAATAGACCAAGTTATTTAGGAATAAAAGAATATATATCCTGTGAGTAGATAAACCTGTCTAATTAGTGCAGCCCGTCTCCCTTGATCAGAGAGTTCTCTTTTTTCCAAACTAGAGAACTTTTTTTAGATGAAATAAGTTACCCAATCTTGCCATACTTGCAATTTCTACTATGCTCATAGTATATTCTTAGCTCAATTCTGTACATTGCACATCATTTTGATTTTCTGTTGCATAAGGAAATCAAACCTCAGATGGCTATGCTGTTCAGATCCCCAAGGCAGGAGGACATAGGCCTGGTGTCCTTCCTTTGGAGCCACACACGCCATGCCCACAGGACTGGCCCAAACTTTGGCCGGCAATCTTGCCCACAGAATTGGTGAGCTGATGATGAATGGCTGTGAAGGCTTTGTGATTGCTCAGGCTCCTTTGTGGTACTGGACAATGGAGGAGGACACAAGTCTGGCTCAGGAGAGCAACGGATAAAACTGCTGGGCAGGATGGCGGGCTCCTGCCGACACGACCACTTGTTGACATTGAAAGGATTTCACAACAAGTGAGCAGAAACAGAAACGATTCTGTTCGGCAGGGCTATTAGTTGCAACGTGTGGCACCGGAGCGGTCACTCCCGATGTGTTTCCTCACTAATGAGCTCTGAATGCCCATTAAACTGGGCTGCCATAGGCCCAGAGCCACCCGGACAATGGCATGCATGAATGCTTGCCCCTATTACTATTGGTTGGCCCAAGGAAGAAACAACTGGTATCACTCAAATTTAAACAGAGTTGACAGTACAGTTAAATGATCATTAATTAGAGTTTGTGGGCAGATAAAGACGCAGAGCCATCTCTAATGACAAGATAGGTTAGCGTGACTCACTCGGGAGCATAACCCAGTCTGGTCCTGCCCTATTTCTCGAGCCATGTGAAGGGGCATCCATGGGATTTTAGACAGGGTAAAATCATCTTTGGAAAAGTGTGTCGGGGTGGGGGTGACCAAAATAAAGCTTTATAAGTTGTAGCTAATAACTAATCGTTATTAGCGATTAATAATATCTCAGAAATAGTATTAAGAACTGAGTTCAATTGTATATATGAAAAGTCCTTGAGCTGGGATAGTGTATTAGGGGGTGCAGAAGACTTTAGATAGAAAACCAGGCTTAAACTTTGGCTCTTAAGTTTATTTGTTGAGTGATCTTGAGCAGCTTTTGAAACTCAGGAATCTCCATTTCTCCATCTGTGAACTGGGGATAATCATCACCTCAACTGCACAGCGTTATTGCAAGGATCACATGAGGGAGAGATTCTTGGGTTATGTTGAATCATACAGCTGTCATTATCTCTCAATTTCAGGCTACCTACATTATACACAGATATGACATACGTAGAAGGTGGCTAGGTCTCTTTATAAGCAAAAGTATAGACAGTTCCAATGAAATGACAAATTTAAACTTTGTTTTCCAAACATTTCATTCTTAGAGGAATGATTCAAGCTGCGTGATGCCTCAAAACACCTCAAAAGAAAAATCACTCTCTCAGAGGTCTTTTCCTTAATTGTTCACCTCATAGTATCTCCTCAGAAATAATGGCAACAGAGCTAAATGAAGAACAATATTTCATGATCAGAAGATTAACATCTTATTCAGAAATTAAGAAATATTCTCATATACATCCTTGACATCAGTTGCCATCCTCATGCTGATAACCCATAAATCTCTAGATAGAACTTCATCTGCTCTCCAAGATTCAGATCTGAATCTTCCTTTATATATAAATGGATATTTTACAAAAATCTCAAATTTAATACTTCTATAAAAGTTAGCTTTTGCTGTATGATAAACTTCTCCAAAACTTAGTGACTATTGATTTAGCTTATGATTCTGTGGGTTGGCAATTTGGGTTGGGCTCAGTAGGGTGATTCTTCTGGTGTTGGATGGACTCCAAAACTATCCTTTGTGTTGGTCCACCTTGGATGGTTCAAGGTCAGCTGTTTGGTAAGGTGGGCTGTCTGACTGGTCCAGGATGGCTTTGGTCAAGGTGGCTTGTTTCTGCTGCACGTGACCTTCCATCCTGGAGTTGGTCAGCCTGGGGCTTGCTCACATAAGGGCTACATGGTTCCAAGAGAAAGAGCAGAAGTGGTCAGAGACTTTTTAGGCCTAGACTTGGAACTGGCAGGCATTCCTTCATCTGCATTCTATTGGCCAACACAAGTCACAGGTCAAGGGAGGGCGAAAAGTGTTGAGTAGATTCCATTTCTCGGTGGAAAGAGCTGCAAAGTCTCACTGCAAAGAAGGATGGATATGTGGAGGGAAATTAACATGGCCATGTTTGCTGATAATCCTAAACTCTCCCAAACTGAACTCATCATGTTCCCAGTGAAATTTTTCTCACCCCTGTTTGTCCCGCTTTGGTTAAAACCATCAAGACCTACCTGAAAACCTTAATGTTATTCCAGGACATTTCATGCTGACAGTGGGTGGTTGAGTTTTATTATGTCTCCTTGATTGATAGATCTTTATTCAATACTCTCATTATCTCCATTCCAATAGACTCAGTGTGAAGTTATTTTGTTTTAAAGAGACAGTGCTCCTGTTTTCCCAAAGAGGTCTCTCTCTCTCTCTCTGTCTTTAAGTATCTTAACTTCTCCTCCCCACCCTTTTCTTTTCTTCCATATATATATATATATATATATATATATATATATATATATAGATTCAGAGGTGTTTTTCCACTGCTGTCAAGGGAGGGTAATAAGGGGGTATTGGCGCCTTGGCCTCCTGAAACTTTTTATTTTATGTACTTAAGTTTAAAATATGAGTTTGAGTTCTCTTTTGTGGAACTTAAGATGTAATATAAATGATTCTTTCCAAAATTGTCCAATAGCTTTAAGGAGGCAGTGACAGTTTCTAAGTAGTTGGCTGGGAGTCCTTTCACATTTCTACTTAGATAATTTTGCAATCTGAGTGGCTATCCCTGCCCCCAGAGTGTCTGCTTAGCCATTTCCCCTCTAATACGGATGTTTTATAAGAATCTGCTGATAACTTGGAGTTCGGCAGACCTTGTTATCTGGGCTCCAGGGAAACACACATTTTCTTGACTTCAAAAACCCAAAACACAAGCAACTTTACAATTTGGAGAATTAGCTGATGTGCTTCCCAGAGACCTGAGGAGGTGATGGGGAATATGGGCAGTGTTGTCTCTTTAAAAGTGCCTTTTATATGATTCCCCCTCCTGGAGCCTCCTGCAGGAGCTGTAGGCTTGGGTGAGATTGCTGTAGATGGTAGCGAATCAGAATGAAATGATTTTTGTGTAGATACATTTGGCTGCCTATATCTATATATCTATATCTATCTATCTATCTATCTATCTATAAAACTTATTATAACTGTACAGTTTGTTTCTGTGGTAAAACATCATTAAACCATTTTCCAAGTGAAAAAAAAATGATTCTTCTCATTTTTGCCTGGATTATACGATAACTCAACTGACCTGTCTCCAGTACTATATTCTGTATTAGTTTTCTATTGCTATGTCACAATTTGCTACAAATTTAGCAGTTTATAAAACACCCATTTATTATCTCACAGTTTCTATAGGTCCAAATTCTGGGTATAGGTTAGCTGGATTCTCTGCCGAAGATCTCACAAGTTGTCACCTGGGTTATGTTCCTTTCTGGAGCTCATTACCAATGTCATGGGACTATTAGTAGAATTCAATTCCTTGCTATTGGATGGAGGTCTCTACTTTCCTTCCAGCCATCAGAACACCAGAAGCCACCTGTTCTTCCTGTCACAAGGCCTGTTCCATTAACATTAGAGTTGCTTTCTTCCAGTCAGTAGGAGCACATCTCTCTGACTTCCATCCTTTCCCCATCTCAGGATGCTAAGACAAAATCTTATATACAATATAACTAAGTCACAGGAATGACTTGTTATCATTCTCAGGTTCCTCTCACACTCAAGAGAAGAGGGTTACATAAGTTATGCACACCTACTCACAGGCAGTGGGAATCTTGGGGACCATTTAGAATTCTGTCTACTATATCTTCCTCCAAAGGCCATCTCATCAGAATGCAAATTGCATTATGTCATTCCTTGGTTTTTAATCCATTCATGGATTCCTATTACCTACAAGATAAGCATCTTCTTTGACAGGTTGAATCTTTCCCTTGGAACTCTTTCTTATTTAAGCCAGGACACAGGGAAAATGCTCTCAGTTTGGAATAAGCCTATCAAGTCAGAGACATGGCTAGACCAGCAGACACGTGGCACATATAATGACTTGGGCTCAAAATATATCATCAGTTCAGTATTTGGACTATATTTAATCATGGGCCCTATTGACACTAAAAAATCACCAGAAAGAAAATATTGTGGGTCATATGGGTTTTTTACTCCCTTTAAGACTCAAGAATGAAATAACTACACAACATACAAGCATACGCTTATATTTATTAAAAATAAATAAGCAGAAACGGTCTAAAATCTGTAGAGTTATAGATACTGAACAACATGATTAAAGTTTGTCAACTGTACTCAATCCCACTTAATTAATAGTTCACGTTTATCCTGGGGCTACTCTATGCCAGGTGCTGTGCCTAGCTTATATGCATCAGTTCATTTAATCTTTATGGCAGTCAAATACAGTAGTATGATTAACTCAATTTTTGGAGGAGGAAGCTGAGGTAGTAGGAAGTTAGTTAGAGCACAGCTAATGAGTGACCAAAAAGAGAAATAGGTTTTCAAATATATATGTCAGAATGAGGTTACATGTAAGTACCTTCAGTCCTGGCAACACACACACACACACACACACACACACACGGGATAAAATATAACATAATTAGTTAAATATGAGTTCAAAATAAAGAAGGACAAAGTCCCAGATATGCAGATACCAGGATGAAAAGCCCAAATGACGTCTGAACAAATGAACACTACAGCAATCTAGGAAAATGCTAGATGTAGAAACATCTTCCAATAGCTAGGAGTTGCGGTTTTCATGTTCAGGTAGAGAGAGAAAACTGAGAAGATGGGGCCTTGGGTCTGCTCAAAATGTGCAGCTGGAGCTGAAGCGGGTGCATAAGGTTCTAAGCTCGATGGAGCTGTCTTGCCATACAAGAGTGGGAAGAAAACCTCTACCCACAAGGTCATGAAAACAAGAGTGATGTTTGTCTCTCCTTGGGGCTCTCACAGAACAAAATAGTCCCCACCTTCCACATGAAATATTGAAACCCAAGTCTGAACTGTCTGTAGGTGTGGCTTGGATTGCATGTTCCCACACTGTGTTGATTTCTTAGCAAAGAAACATATGTCAAGATTTGTCTTAGACAGAAACCAGAGGCACATATGCATGCTGTGTACAGACTTCTATCCAGGCTCGTGGGACCTGGCAGGAAGGAAAGGCAGATAGAGGTGAATTCAGAGTCAAAAACTATAAACCATATGAGGGAAAGATCCACTATAAGGGAGAGTCAACAGACACAACAAAGAGGAGGATGAACATTTCCATAATTTTAGATGTTCTTACAGCTGAAGGAGTTTATAAAATAGGAGACAAAAAAAATCTCAATTTAAAAAATAGACTGAAAACTAAAACATAATCATATTTGAAGAAAAACTGAGTGGAACTGCCTGTATTTTAATGTCTTATTTAAGTGAAAAACTCAATAGTTATTTAAATTAAATTAATTAATGTTTATTTAAATTAAAACCTTAACAGCACACTAGATACAAGAAGATAAATGTACAGATTTAGAGCTAAATATGAGGAAATTACACAGAATGCTACACAGAGGGAGCAAAAGATAGAACATAAAAATTTGGGTTTTTTTTCCTTTTTTCTTTTAGTGAAGTGTATTTCACACACAGTGTTATATGAGATTCAGGTGTACAAAATAGTGGTTCAAGAGTTCTATACATTACTCAGTGCTCATCACATTAAGTGTACTCTTAATCTCACTTTATCCACATGTGAAATTTGAAAGGGATGTTAGTGACAGGAACATAGTGATATAACATTTCAACAGGCACTTGGGAAGAGGTTTGAGAATGGAGAAGACAGTACATTCAAAGATAAAATAATAGAAGTTCTTTTCATAATTCACTAGAAAGGTGACGGTATAGACTGAGGCATATAAGTACCAAGTAGGATAAAATGAATAAAACCATATCTGATAAATCATGCTACAGTTGCAGAGAAAACTTATTTTAATGTAGCCATGGGGAAAAATTAATGTCCTCCTCAGGGATGGTAGATCAACTCCCAAGGCTCCCCAGCAACAGAAATAGAAGTCAGAAAGTGATGGAATAATGCCTAGCTTACATATAATTCAAGAAAGAAAGTGAAATAAAGGTATGCCAGACATGCAAAGACTGAGTTTATCACTTGCCAACACTCCCTAAATAAGATTGTTAAAGGATGCACTTGGGTAAAAAGGAAACAAGCCTGAAGGAAACAGGTACTAGCAATGGTGGGGAAAGAAAATACCAAATGTGAGAGAAAATATGAACAAACATGGACTGTTTTCTAAAAAAGAGTAATTCTTAAAGTTACAATTTCATTTATTTTTTCTAAAAATATAACAATATGGAATTATCATTTTGTAACAGTAACATGAGATGTGGAATAAATGATCTAAAATTTTTTGTTTCACTAAGAAGGGATGAAGAAACACTGCTAAAATTTAGACTTTGTGAATACATAGTTAAAAGTTGTGGGTACCCACTAAAACTATGAAAATAATATATTTGACTTCTAAAGACTGATGGTGAAGAAAAGGGTATAAAGAAAAGTCAAATAATCCCAAGAAGGCAGGAAAAGAGGAGAGAGAGAGAGAAAAAAAGAAGATATGGGGAAAATAAAACTAAAAATTAAACAACAAAAAGAAATCACATTTATCAGTAACCACAATAAGCATGAATTTGTAAGCTCCATAGTCAAAAGACAGATATTCTGAGAATGAATAAAATTATAAAATCCTGCTAAGGCTGTTCCTAAGAGACACTATTGAAATACAACAAGAATGAAAGATTGAAAGTAACCTAAAGGAAAATTATTTACCAGGAAAATATTAACCAGAAAAAAACAGGTGGGAATGCAAACTGGCGCAGCCACTCTGGAAAACAGTATGGAGTGTCCTCAAAAAGTTAAAAATAGAACTACTCTACGACCCAGCAATTGCACTACCAGGAATTTATCCAAGGGATACAAAAATACTGATTTGAAGACATACATGCACACTGACATTTATAACAGCATCCTCTACACTAGCCAAATTATCAAAAGAACCCAAATGTCCATTGACTGATGAATGGATAAAGATGATGTGATATATGTACACAATGGAATATTACTCAGACATCAAAAAAATGAAATTTACCATTTGCAATGACGTGAATGGAGCTAGAGAGTATTATGCTAAGCGAAAAAAAAAGTCAGAGAAAGACAAACACCATATGATTTCACTCATATGTGGAATTTAAGGAAAAAAAAAAAAGCAGATGAACATAAAGGGGAAAAAAAAGAGAGGCAAACCAAAAAACAGACTCCTAAGGATAGAAAACAAACAAGGTTACTGGAGGGGAGGTGGACGGGGATGAGCTAGAAGCATGATGGGTAATAAGGAGGGCACTGGTTGTGATGAACTGAATATCTTACGTACATGCTGAATCACTAGAATCTACACCTCAACCTAATGTTACATGTTATACTATATGTTAACTGTATGTTAATGAACTGGAATTTAAATAAAAACTTGAAAAAAAAGAAGAGAAAGTAAGTATAACATTATGGAAGGGGAAAAAGCATTATGAAAAATGTTAAAAAGAATAATTTATGAGAAAACTATGGTAATCCTGGACTGTAAGAACCGCCTCATCTAGATTCACACTATCTAAAGCAGCAATCAGATAATGACAGACTCACGAGTTAACACACCTCTGTGAGCAACTGATAGGTCAGTTAAGCAGATAAAATTAGCAAAGTCATAAAACATTTGGTAACCAAAATAAAAACTCCTGAATATATGTCTTGCCTATTGAAACCTGGAATCCTAAAATTAAAGAACAGCATTCTTAATCTTAAAACTAGAGAACAGTATTCTTTTTAAGCACACAGTGGACATTTATAAAATTAACCATGCACAGAGTCACAAAGCAATTGCCAAAAATATTAAAGAATCAAAGTAAGAATCTGGGTTTTTTTTCCCCCTTGATATAGGTAAATATAAAAAGCAATAATAAAATTATAGTCCTACCTCTCATTATGTTTGGAAACTAAACAAAATATATGTTTAATCAGCTTACTGGTTAAAAATGTGTTACAGAAATGACAATTTTTAAAATTAGGTGACAGTGAAAGAACTACATTTTAAAGATTATGAGATACAGATTGTTCAGCACTTAGAGAAAATTCATAATCTTTAACACATAAATTAGAAAGAGAGAGAGAGATTAAAAATGAATGAGTTAAACATTTAAGTTAAGAAGTTAGAAAAAAGGGGCACCTGGGTGGCTCAATCCTTAAGCATCTGCCTTTGACTCAGGTCATAATCTCAGGGACCAGGGATCCAGCCCCATCTTAGGCTCCCTGCTTAACAGGAGTCTGTTTCTCTCTCTCTCTCCCTCTGCCCCTTCTCCACTCCACTCACACTCTCTTTCTCTCTCATTATTTTCTCTCTTATTATTTTAAATTCTTTCTCTCTTATTATTTTAAATAAATAAAATCTAAAAAAAAAAGAGCAACATTGTAAACTTTAAAAGTAGAAGGAAGGAAATAATAAAGAGAATGTGTTAGTGACAAAAAGAAATAACAATTAAGCCAAAAGTTATCCTACTGCAAAGACAATAAAATCATTCTCTAGAATGACTGATTTAAAAAGAGAGACAGGAAAAAAAATAATAAAAAGAGAGAAGAAATAAACGAATAAAATCAGGAAGTTTAAAGGGACAAATAAAGACAGAGATAAAATATTTAAAAATATAAAGTGAAAAACAGCTCAATGCTAATTATTTTTAAAATCATTAAAATAAACAATAGTCCAGGTAAATATTAATTCCTATAATTGACTAACACAAAACTTCATGACATGAGCAGATTTATTTATAATCGTTATACAAATTTGATCTACATCCAAAATTTCCTTGTTATGAAAAAGAACTGGCCAACAAAATTTTCCTGGAGCGGCCTATCAAATCTTCTAGGAACAAACGCTGTTGTGTTATAGCAACTGTTTCAGAAAACAACAAAGGAAGGAAAGCTCCCTGAATCATCTCATGAGGCCAATAAAATCTCCATGGCAAAAGCATACAAACTAGGGTTGGAATGAAAACTCACAAGGCACACTCATTCATGAGTATATATGCAAAATCATAAATAGAATTCCAGTAAATTGAATCCAACTCTGTGTGTGTGTGTGTGTGTGTGTGTGTGTGTGTGTGAGAGAGAGAGAGAGAGAAAGAGAATGTGAATGTATATGTCTGCATGTAGGACTTATCATAAGAGGTAAATACGATTTAATGCAAAACTATTTGTTTGTCTGTTTCGTGTGGGTTGAGTTTGAGGAGTTCATTATAGATCCTGGATATCAACCTTTTGTCTGTACTGTCATTTACAAATATCTTCTCCCATTCCGTGGGTTGCCTCTTTGTTTTTTTGACTGTTTCCTTTGTTGTGCAGAAGTTTTGATTTTGATGAAGTCCCAGAAGTTTATTTTCACTTTTGTTTCCTTTGCCTTTGGAGACGTATCTTGAAAGAAGTTGCTGTGGCTGATATCAAAGAGATTACTGCCTATGTTCTCCTCTAAGATTCTGATGGATTCCTGTCTCACGTTGAGGTCTTTTATCCATTTTGAGTTGATCTTTGTGTACGGTGTAAGAGAATGGTCGAGTTTCATTCTTCTATATATAGCTGTCCAGTTTTCCCAGCACCATTTATTGAAGAGACTGTCTTTTTTCCACTGTATATTTTTTCCTGTTTTGTCAAAGATTAATTGACCATAGAGTTGAGGGTCCATATCAGGGCTCTCTACTCTGTTCCACTGGTCTATGTGTCTGTTTTTATGCCAGTACCATGCTGTCTTGGTGATCACAGCTTTGTAATAAAGCTTGAAATCAGGTAAGGTAATGCCACCAGCTTTATTTTTGTTTTTCAACATTTCCTTAGCGATTCGGGGTCAACCCACACGAAACAGACAAACACATCAAAAAATGGGCAGAAGATATGAACAGACACTTCTCCAATCAAGAAATACAAATGGCTATCAGACATATGAAAAAATGCTCATCATCATTAGCCCTCAGGGAGATTCAAATTAAAACCACATTGAGATATCACCTTACACCAGTTAGAATGGCCAAAATTAACAAAACAGGAAACAACATGTGTTGGAGAGGATGTGGAGAAAGGGGAACCCTCTTACACTGTTGGTGGGAATGCAAGTTGGTGCAGCCTCTTTGGAGAACAGTGTGGAGATTCCTCAAGAAATTAAAAATAGAGCTTCCCTACGACCCTGCAATTGCACTTCTGGGTATTTACCCCAAAGATACAGATGTCGTGAAAAGAAGGGCCATCTGTACCCCAATGTTTATAGCAGCAATGGCCACAGTCGCCAAACTATGGAAAGAACCCAGATGCCCTTCAACGGATGAATGGATAAGGAAGATGTGGTCCATATACACTATGGAGTATTATGCCTCCATCAGAAAGGATGAATATCCAACTTTTGTAGCAACATGGACGGGACTGGAAGAGATTATGCTGAGTGAAATAAGTCAAGCAGAGAGAGTCAATTATCATATGGTTTCACTTATTTGTGGAGCATAACCAATAGCATGGAGGACAAGGGGCATTAGAGAGGAGTAGGGAATTTGGGTAAATTGGAAGGGGAGGTGAACCATGAGAGACTATGGACTCTGAAAAACAGTCTGAGGGGTTTGAAGGCGGGGGGGTGGGAGGTTGGGGTACCAGGTGGTGGGTATTATAGAGGGCACGGCTTGCATGGAGCACTGGGTGTGGTGAAAAAATAATGAATACTGTTTTTCTGAAAATAAATAAATTGGGAAAAAAACACTATTTGTTAATGTAGTTTATCACATGAGCAGACTAAAGGAGGAAAAACCACATAGTAATTTGAAAAAAATGTAAACATGCAATGCAATCATTATTTTAAAAACTTTTAGCCAAATCGGTATTGAAAGAATCTTTCTCAATCTGATAAAGAAAATCTACCTCAGACTGAAAACAAACATCATAATTACGCGTAGGAGTAAACCTTTCAAAATTAGGAACAAATCAAGGATGCCAGTTGTCAATTTCTATTTAACATTGTATGAAAGATCTTAACAAGTTGCCATCCAAAAACTGTGGATTAGCCATATACTGAGGTAAAACATTTGTAAAACATGTATTTGACAAAGGTTCAGAATATAAAAAGAATATTCTGGAATACGTAAGTAGCTGTAAAATAGAGATAGATATGAAAGACCCAATGGAGAAAATTATTAACATTTGTTGAAGTACATAAGGAAAGATATTAATCTTTGGAGAAATGTATATGCCATTGTAGGAAGATTTAATATCATAGAGGTGTCAGTTGTCACCTAACAAATGTCTAAATTTAATGCAGCAAATCACAACTGACAGTTTTTCATGGGCTTGGCAGAAAGCTAACCCCAAAATTTATAACAATGAAGGGGGGCCAAGAATAATCAAGAAAATTTTGAAGAAGAATTAGGAGGAGAAATTTGCCTGATCAGATATTAAGAGTTATTATAAAGCCAGATTAATGAAAGCAGTGTAATGTTACTGCAGGTGTAGAGAGATGGACCAATGAAACAGAACAGACAACTCAAAAACAAGCCCATATACACACCTGTGCAAGTGTGTGCATGTGGGTGTATGTGTGCATACGTGTGTGTTGCAAAGCTAGTCTATGAGACAAGTGCCATTACAGATGAGTGGGGAAAAAAGGACCACTTACAATCTGATTTGGGGACCAATGGCCTGCATTACAGAAAAAAAGAAAATTGAATCCCCATCTTAAGCCTTTCCCTAAAAGCAATTCTAGATAAGTTAAAGTTCTCAGTGTGAAATGCAAAACTTTAATATGCTTAGAAGAAAAATAAAAGAAAATATCACTATACAATCAGGATAAGCAATGATATCATAAGCAATACACAAAAGCATCGATCATAAATGAAGTCTTCTTATAAATGACACTACATTAAAATTTAAATAATTAGATAAAAATGGGCACCATGAGCAAAAAAAAATAAGACACTGATTTTTTAAAATGTGCATTAAAGGGTTAAAGATAATTTATTAGCACCTAAAATGTATAAACAATTTCAATTAATGTTAAGTAAATGTCAAACAATCCCACCCCCATCTCCAACTCCCTACAATGAGAAAAGGTTATGAATAAGAAATTCACAGAGAGGGAGTGCCTGGTTGGTGCAGTCCTTGAATGTCCCAATTTTCATTTCCGAATCAGGTCATGATCTCAGTGTCCGGACCACCAGCCCGGCATGTGTCTTTGCACTCCACATGGGGTCAGCTTGAGATTCTCTCTTCTTCTCCCCTTATCCCTCCTGCTCATTCTCTCTCTGTCTCAAATAAATAAATCTTTTAAAAAAATTCACAGAAAGGAAATAAAAATCCCCATAATAATATCGATAGTAATCAGAAAAAATCAGTAAAACAACAGGGAAAGAATGTTAACTTTTTACACTATGTAACAATAAAAAGTCTGATGACCTCAGATGTCTTACGATGTCTAGCAGAGGGTTTAATGGTGGACCCAGGCCCTCCCCGTCTGCTACAACCTCTTTGGGGAGTAATAATCAGCCTGTCCATCAATAGAGGGTATATAGATGTATTTATTACACCTTGAACTACTACAGAGCAGAGATCAATGAACGAAAGTTAATCAACATGGTTAAAACTGGAAAACTTTGTTGAGTGAACAAAGCAATAATCAATAATGGACCTCCGGTATGATACCATTTGTGTAAATTCTCAGAACATACAAAATAAGATAGCCTGCTGTTTATGGAAACATGTACTAAAAGCACAGGAAGGATATATAAGCAACCTCAGGATAAGAGTTCTATCTGGGACTGGAAAAAGAAAGTTGGTTAGGGAAGGTTACCTTCCCATCCATTTTATGGAAAATGAAAGCTCTGGAGGAATTATGACAAAAAGTTTTTGTTAAATCTAAGTACTGGATACAAAAGAGCCTGAAAAACTGTTCCGTGGGCTTTTTTTTCATGTCTGAAATATATCAAAATTAAAGTTTTTAAAAATCATACAAAATTTTCTGGCTAATGCAAAAACTATGCAAAATTAGCAGAAATCTCTATGAGTTAGAGTTAGAAATCTCAATCTCTATAACTCATATAACTCTGTGAGTTATACAAATATCTACTTCCTTATTTTCTATTTTCAAAACTCTTCTGGATTATAAAAAGCTGCTACATTTTGAATTTGGTTTGTACGTTTGGGATGAGAGATTTGGCCATGGTTTTATTTGCAAACAATGCTAATATCTTGGAAGCACTTGTTTTTTAGTCATTTATAGCAAATATATAAATAGATTTTAAGTCGGTAACGCCAGTTGGGCTATTTGGTCATTATTAAATGTCACGTTCCTGGTGCTCTCACCAAGGAGGGTTGAAAGGGCAGACAGTGCTGAGTAACTCTTGCTTTTTATCAAAACTCTATGTCCTTTGGCCTCCAGGAAACTCAGAGCTCACTGAATTATCAGGTACAGCTGCCAATTTAACTTCGTTTTGGGTCTTACTTATTTATTTCATTTTCCACTTTTTTTTTTCATTTTTGATCATCCTTTCAATAGTCTTATTGTTCTGTCTCTTAAACCAATCTCAACCAACAACAATAGAAAAAGAAAAAAAAGATGTTGGAAAATAACTAAAATGTGAAGAAAGTACTTGTTCAGAAAATTAAGTTTAAAACATGTAATATTTAAATATTAAATATTTAATAAATAAATGTCCTGGCCTTTCTGACATTAGTCAGGGTCCCTAAACTCAAGTCTTACAGAAGTGGGAGGGATAGTAGTGTGCTACTGCTTTCAGAGTCCCTGTACCTTCAAAGAATTTCATGGAAATAAATGGCCAGTGGTTAGCCCCAAGGAAAACAAACAGTGGGATTTCAGGAACAGTGAAAAGATGTTGTGGGGTTAAGGGCTCCCCAGCATCTCTAGAGCCACATGAAATTAACCAGCTCAGTTATCTTGTATGCAAAACGCCCCACCCATTCTGGGACACAGAACAAGCAGTCAATTAGAGTTCTCTTCTCTTGAAGACTTTGTTCTCAACATTTGGTCACGTGTGGAGACATTTCAGATTGTCCTAAGGAGAGGCCCCCGGCATCTAGTGGGTAGGGTTTAGGGATGTTGCTAAAGATCCTACAATACACTGAACAGCCCTCCTCCCCTGCCCCGACAAAGAAGGACCCAACCCAAATGCCAATAGTTTCAAGGTTGAGAGACCCCAGCTCAGAGTTCAAGTTTAATAGCAGAGATTTAGAAGAAGCTAACTGCTTTTTAAATTAAAGTCATTGGTTTCTCTTCTGTACTATGGAGTCCTTCAAGTATGCGTTTCGGACTCTTCATTTTGTGAACGGTCATATAGGGTTTGGGATATGGAAATGTCGATTCCAACCAGACCACACTTTATCTAGTATGTGTTTCTTTTCACCAAATGAGTTCATTTGTCAAAGTTTAAATTTTCTTGTCAAATCATAGGTTTTTAAAAAATACCCTTTAATAACCGGATTTCCCCTACCAGAATGGGGGGGGGGACGTTTTCCATTTTTGTTAAAATGTTTTCATAAGATAGAAGGTATTCCATTGGAAGCGTTTGAATTGTTGAATAAGACTTTGTGGTTTGCATTTTAAAGAAAGATTAAAGTGTCTGGAGGGAGATAGCCAGTGGATCTGTGGCGATTTGTTGTACTTGGGCAGTGGGGTCTAGAAAGAGGAGGCATGGCTAGGAGTCAGAAACCCATCTTTTACTCTGGCGGTCCTCAACATGGGGCCCATGGAACAGTAGCAGCATCAGGATCACCCAGGGATTAGTGAGAAATGCAGGTTCTCAGGCCCCACCTCGACCTGCTCACTCGTGCATCAGGAGCTGGGGCAGGCACATAAGACTTCCATATAACCCTGATGCATACCCAGGTGTGAGAGCCACAGACCTAAATCTCTTTCACTTCCCTCATATCACTTGGGCAAGTCAGTGACCCTTCATGACCCTCAATTTCTTTGTGTATTTGCCTCTTTGGATGAAAACAAAAGGAGACTTCACTATAAAGGCACTTTGTAAACTGCATGGTGTAGCACTAATATTATTAATCTGCCACACATCAGAACCAGAATCCACACTGTTGAGGACAGAAAGCCTGCACCTCCCTTAGAAATATGTCCTTGTCCTTTTCTGTTCGTTATCCCCAAAGTGGAGACATCCACCCCTAGGATGAGTGGCTTAGGCCATGTATCAATCAGATAGAGGGTTCTCAGAAATGACTCAGTGTTTACCAGGGTAAACAAGAGAATTTGCAAGCCGTGCAAAAAAGGCACCCCAAAACACTTAATGATTGTTTTCATCCTGGCATAACTGTATCCCAATGTACTTGGTCCTTGTTGATAACAAATTGTACCCTGAACTTCAGTCTCACTGGTAAAGTCTGAGAACTAAAAATACACTGTGGGAATGGCATTTGGTCTGGTTGGTCACCCATCGCCTCTCAAAAAAGGAATGGAGTCTTTGTATTCATCTCTAAATTAATCTCTCATGCTCTCACTTCTTTGCCCTTCAGCTAAGTCACCTTAGCAGCAGATCCTCTCAGAATAACACAAGTTGTGGAATCTCCTGGATCCCTAAATAGTCAATGGATAATTTTTTTTAAGTTTTATTTATTTATTTGAAAGAGAACGAGCAGGGGGAGAGGCAGAAGAAGAGGGAGAGAGAGAATTCCAAGCAGACTCCCTGCTCAGTGTGGAGCCCTATGTAGGTCTCTATCTCATGACCCTGAGCTCATGACCTGAGCTGAAATCAAGAGTCAGATGCTCAACCGACCAGGCCACCCAGACACCCCCCTCACTGGATTATTTTTTGATTATGACTATAAAATAATCTAGAGATGCTGAGTGTTTTAGTTGAGATTCCAAAGTGATATTATAAGGGTTTTTGCCCCCACCCTTGCATCCCCCACAACCCCCCAAAATCTCTATTTCCTGGAAGATAAGAGTTCTAAGCTGTTTTGTTTCCTTTATCTCATAAAGCCAAATAGGTACCTTAGACAATTGTGTGGTGACGAAGTAAAATTGAAGTAGATGCTATTTTTATTTGGAGCATGTAGAGAAATGGGGACTTCTATTCACAGCAGGTTCTGTTCTTGGTACCCACCTGTAAAGTGGGATCATATCACTCACCTATCAGATTTGTCTGGATAATTTAATGTATTATAAGATGTTTAGTACATGTAAAAAATTGCATGCAGAGGATGGCACATAGGAAGTGATTATTTAAGATCATATGTATTTATCTGCAAAAATCAGTTCAAATGCTCAGGCTTGCTTTTGTGGACACGTAAGGACCTCTCCCAATTCTGCCTGCAGCGTTTGAATTTTCTTGGCAAATATGGCTGGATTCAGTTGTAGAAATCGTGGCTATAATCGTGGGTTTCACAAAAACTATAGCTTTTTTTTTTTTTTTTTTTTTTTGCCTAGCTATCTACATAGGTAGTGAGTGGAACACGATTTCAGTCACGGGGAGCTCTAAACTTGGAGTTTGGGTTATAAAAGGACATTTGAGAAACAATAGATCAATATGTGAACATACCATTGCCCCTGCTGATAAGGAGAGTCAAACAGAGAAAATTTCTATTGCCAAAATGAGGTGTTGAGAAAGGTGTCATTTTTGCCTCTTTTTTTTTTAATTTTTTTTTCCAATTTATTTATTTTCAGAAAAACAGTATTCATTATTTTTTCACCACACCCAGTGCTCCATGCAAGCCGTGCCCTCTATAATACCCACCACCTGGTACCCCAACCTCCCACCCCCCCGCCACTTCAAACCCCTCTCATTTTTGCCTCTTGATGACATTTAAATTTGGGGTGACATTGTGTCTGTCTTGTTGGGTATTTCATCCAAGCCCAGTGGTTCCATTACATTGTGAATACTGTGATGTGCCCTTCAATACCTTGATCCCAAATCTCCATACCAGAAAGTGCTATTTTTAAAAATAGTCATGACCCATTGAGCATTCATCCTGAGCCATAGAGTCTTCACTACAGGAAAGATATTTTTATTCCCATTTCACAGATTACAGAAATGAGAGTCAGAAAGTTTAAGTTCTCAGAGACTGGTTTCAAACCCAGGTCTCCCTAACTCTTCATCCGATCCTATTTTCAAAATGCCTGTAATCTCTAGCTATATTTGGTGTTGAGCCCT